>NC_034604.1:49466583-49491011 GCF_900095145.1 Mus pahari | reverse complement strand
TCCTCTCCTCTCCTCTCCTCTCCTCTCCTCTCCTCTCCCTGTTGTCCCTGTACCTAATCACCTCTCTTCCAGTCTGCATGTGCCCACCATCTACGCTGGAAAAATATTCAGTGTCTGCTTCTCAGGGAGATTCGTGGATCAGGCAGCCTGCATGGATCTGTTCTAAGCTCTCTGCACACGTTATGGTTGTGCAGCTTGGCCTTCCCATGGAACTCCTAAGAGTGGGAGCAAAGGCTGTCTCTGACTCTCACCTATTTTGGGGACCCTCCCCTCCTGCTGGGTTGGTCTAGCCTTAATACAAAGAGAGGTGTCTAGTCTTATTTCAACTTGATACGCCATACTTGGTTATTTCGTAGAAGGCCTGCCCTTTTCTGAAGGGAAATGGAGGAGGGGTGAATGGGGGAGGGTGGGCAGATTGGCAGAGGACGAGGGAGGGGGAACTGTGGTCAGAATGTAATATATGAGAGAAGAATGGCTTTTTGAAAATGACAGAGGCAGCATAGACTTCATCAGAAGAACCCAGAATTAATGGTCCATTCAAAGAGCACCATCTGAGACCTGCAAGAGATGAAAGATGAAAGATTTCATTGCAGTATCTAATCCCTTATAAGACACCCTTGTCAGGTTAGGAATGTAGGAATGGTCTTGGGAACCAGTAGTAGAGCTGGCATATGGTTCCTGTTGAGAGATAACTGTTTCTTTTTCTGACTTGAGCCTTGAAAAAGACAGTCATTTTTGCCTCTTTCTCAAAATAAAGGAACACATAAAGGATTACAATTTCGAAGGACAATTTAATAGGATATTGAGTTGGTTTTCGGTATCTGTGCCTTCTTGTGCTTCTGGGGCCATGGAAAACTTTCAGACACTCCTTCAGGCATTTTTCAGTGCCTCCAGCTGTGTGATGGCCCTATAACAGAGCAGAGGAATGTTTAATGTGTTTAGAGTCCTGCAGCCCAGCATCTTACTTCCTAAAATATAGCACATTTCATTTCCCTGCAAGATCTCCACTTGAGCCACAACCAAACACGTATGCATGTCAATGAAGAGAAAATCAATGCTTAATGGCTGAAATGATTTATCAACCTGCAAAATAAGGCACTATTCATATAGTCACTCAGATTTGGCCTCAGTATGAACATGGAAGTTAAACATTGGTTTGATTAAAACCCAAAGAGAGGAGGAAATCACATGCACCATATACATGAAATCAACTTTTACTTCTGTTCTTTACAGGGAGTTTGGCATGGTCAGAAGACAGACAAAAGACCAGAAGAAAAGAACATACATTTGCTTTGGTTTCACGCATCACTGGAGCTATTGTGAGGCACTGAAGGCTTCATGATGTAGTTGGAGTTGAACATTTTTATACAGAACTACAGCCAGAGCGTGGAGCTATGAGTGTATGAGAATGTGGGACACTTGGGGTGAGAACAGGCAAAGGAGATGAAAATCCACTTAAACAGAGGACGTACGGAGATTCTTCTCGCCCTCTCAAACTACTCAGGGCTCAGCAGCACATCTCACCTTGGTGTTTCACCCCTGCATTTAAGACACAGAAGGAAAGAAGATGCTCATCAGTCACGGCTGATTCTTTTCCTAGTCAGCTGACCTAAACAACACATTTAAGGGTGGCATGTCTGTGACCCCTTTAACACAGACAGGTGTGCATGCATATACAGAGCTTGTGGAATGCTTAAAATCTCACTGTTTTTACAGCTTAGAAAATACTATTAGTATAGAGACCACAGAAACAATACCAAGATGCAAAACTATGGGAGCCTGTCTTTGCTGAAAATGTCAACACAAACAAACTTTAGGGCTTGTCCCTAAGCCGTCAAGTCAGAAGCTCAATAGATTTGACTTGTAGCATGTGGATACTGCCTCAGCATATGAACTCCAAAGCCACTGAACAAATATTCTGAGGGAAGGGGCCCATCACACAGCCACTGAGTTTCTGACTCCACAACCACGCCATTAGACTGAGTGCAGTATTATACTGGAAAATAATCAAAGCCAAGACAGAATTGATCATAGATTCTTTATTTTTTTTTTAGATAGGTAGATATATCAAAACTATACAGACAGATTACATCAAGTGATAAGTACACATTGCAGGTTTGTGTTCAATACAACTTTATTGTTTTGTAAAGGTAATGGAAAAAAATAAGGAACTTCATGGCATTTTTCTATTGGCAGAGCTTTGTGTATACAGACTCCATGCTACTGGATAGGCCACTCTCTCACAAGTTCACACTCATTGTACTCTTCCCTACACCGTGGGGACAGAGAACAAATGAGAGGACTTAATAGCAGAACTGTAAAGATGATGTCTGTGAGTCGGGGCGGGGGGTGGTGGGGGTGGGGGCATGCAGGAAGGGAACAGCTAAAGGAGAGAATTGAGCTTGACGCTACAGTTAAAGCTGGATAAGAAACTCTCTCACAAGTGCTCTCTCATAAGATGCTCTACACAGTGAGGACATATATATTGGCCTAAATGTTCATTTGGCTGTCAGATTCTTACATATCAATTCAGGAACCTAAAAATTACACGGTAGCCCAAGAACGGACAGTGAGGTGCATTTTGCATGCCGTGCGCAACCCATCTGTATGGCTGCGGGGAAGTGGGTGTTAAGAAGAGCAGCTACGGCCTCAGTGGAAGAGTGCCCGGAAACATGACTGCTGGAGATACAAAGGGGACAGACACGAACGTATGGTCCTCTTTCCCTGTGGATTCCAGCAGCAGGGCTGAGCTGAGCCATCTATGAACAACAGGCATGTCTTTGAATCGGCGAGGTAGAGGCATGTATCCAGTGTGACAGAACAAGCTCAAAAAAAAAAAAAAAAAAAATCATCTCTGGTGTGGCTTTTAAATTCATGTTATAGAATTCATTTTGAAATAAAAACAACAAGAACAGAAGACGAAGGCTTTACTAGTTGGTTAACAGTAATAGCCCCCACAGTTTGTAGTTTTGTACGTAACTTGTAAATTTCCTTTTCCACACTGGCCTCAGTATAGTCTAGCTCAACAAATGCTAATTGAGAACACATGAGCAGGGCTCTGAGAAGTTCCCACAATCAAGGAGCTTATGCTTGCTGACTGAAGTTCATGTGCACATATTTTGTTTTGTCCCTGGCAAAGTTGAAACTTTTAATCCTTAAGCAAGCTTCAGTTCCTTCCCACAGTCTCTGGCCACCATCGTTCGAAACTCTGTCCTCCCAATTGGACCATGTTACAACTTTGTGTGATTAGGGTCACAGGGGGATAGGTCTTTTTGTTATTGGCTCATTTCCCTTAGCACAATGTTCTCTAGGGTTGTTCATGGAAGTCGGACAACTGACTTCCTCAAGGTTGATTAATGCACCCCTGAGTGTATAGATCACATTTTCTCCATCAGTCCATCACAAGGTGAGGATTTAAGGTCCCTCCGCCTTCTGGAATGTGACTAGGAGGATGCAAACCTCTCTTCAACGTTCCTATTTCCAATTCCTTTGGTTAAGTGCTCAGAAGTTCATGGGGTACGTCTAATTTTAATTATTTGAGGGATTTCAGACTGTTTTCAGTAGTGACCATCGTTGGACCTTTGTGGTATTTTGAATAAGGAATATCCCACACAGGCTCAGCTATTTGAACACTTGGTCTCTAGTTGATGGCACTGCTCTGGGCGGTTATGGAACCATTAGGTGTGGCCTTGCCGGAGAAGTAAGCGATTTGGGGAGGCCTTTGAGGTTTATAGCCTCAGCCCACTTTTAGCTCACTCTTTCTGCTTCCTTTGTATGTTTGAGATGCGATTCCCTGCTTTTCTTGCTCTGACTGCCTGCTTCATTCAGTGCCTCACCTGACATTACAGACTCTGCCTCCCCAGTTATAAGCAAATAAACTCTTCATTAGTTACTTTTGGTCCTGGTGTTTTTAAAAAAACATGCTAAAAAATAATAATAATAAAGGTAGTAACTAGTACACGCTTCCTGCTGCCTGTGTATAAGATTTTCCCACAGCCTTACAACATTTGTGCTCTCTCTCTCTCTCTCTCTCTCTCTCTCTCTCTCTCTCTCTGTATGTGTGTGTGTGTTTGTGTGTGTGTGTGTGTGTGTGTGTGTGTGTGTGTGTGTGTGTTGATGGTGACATTCNTGTGTGTGTGTGTGTGTGTGTGTGTGTGTGTGTGTGTGTTGATGGTGACATTCTAACAGGTATGCAGTACATGTCATAGTTCCTTTGATTTGTACTCCCTTGATTAGTGATACTGATCATCTTTTCACATAGGATTGTCATTTATGTGCCTTCATGTCTAAACAAGTCTTCTGCCCAGCTTCACTAAAACTTCTACTCTCAGGCAATCATCATCTGAAGCCATCTCTGGCCTTCCATAGCCTTGAAGTGAGTTTTTTCCTAGGAATAGAGCGTTGTAGATTTCCCCCATGGCTTTAACCTTTCACTACTCTAATTTAGTTATGTGTAAAACCATCCATGCATTCCAGGACCAAGCCTTCAGGTATGTGCAGGGGCCAGAGGTGTGTGTGGGGGGGTGCAGGCATTTTACTGTGGTGTTGGATTTGATTCTCCTGTATTTTGTTGAGAATTTTTCCATCAGTTTGATTTTTGAATACATGTTATTCTGCCTTCATAACATGAGTTTGAAATTATTCTATTTGGGATTGTGTTTGAAAAGAATTAGTGTTAATTTTTAAAATATTTCATAGAATTTTAAACTGGAAGCAGGCTTTGTTGGGATTTATTATTATTGTTATTAATATTATTATTTTTGTTATTATTATTTTATAATGACTCCCTGTCCTTGTATCTATTTCTACTTGTTAAAACTCTTCCCCATGTCTCAAAGCTTCACCTGTTTCTATAAAACTGTCCATTCCCATAGGCCATAGAATTCATTAGTATATATTTCTAGTGTCTACTGATCATCTTGATTTAGTTACCCCAATTTTAACATCTCTCACGGTTTTAAACTGTGTTACCTAAATCTGTGTCACTTTTTCTTCCTTAACCTTGCAGAAGGCTTGCTGATTTCATTGTTCTTTAAAACCAACGACATAAGTTTCCTTGATTTTCCCGTTGTTTTCTGTTATTTTATGTTACTGCTGTATTCCTGGTTATGGTTACATTTTATGTATAAAATAATAATAATAAACGTATCTGGCATTACTGTTTCCTTTCTACTGTAAATCTTATACTTAGTACAGTGTGGCGCTTTCTTAGCTCCCTTGAGATGTCAGTTAGGAGGCCAGTTTGAAATCCTTCACCAGTTTCGCATACACATTTGCCACAATAAGCTTCATTCTTTGTTCTGCAGGTGACAGTCCTTCGGTTTAGTATGTGCATGTTTCATTTCCCCTTGTCTTGGGATATTTTCCCCTTACCTTGTCATTTCTTCTTGAGCCATCTGTGTGCTAAAGTGTGCACTATTTAGTTTCTACTTCAAGATTTTTCGAAAGATAGGAAAAAGAAAGAAGTGACTCTGTTAATACCATCTATTACAAAATAAATGTGAGAGAAAAAAATGCAATAAATTTTCATATCCTCCCATCTCTCCCTCCAAAAGGGAGGAATTACAAATCCTCTTTTAGAATTGTATTTGGGTCTCCTTCAGATTTTATCTACGTGTATGTGATGTGACCTTCCTGTGTTATATTTGAAGTAGATATTAATTACGTACCTAGGATGAGAAACCCCAATGCTGTTCTTGCCAATTCATCTCTAACTTTCCATCAGAGCCTGGTCTTAGAGGCAGAAGGACAGTTCCTCTGCTGTCGTCCTGGCTATAGAAAACAACATGGTTGCTTAAGTAATAAAGCTGGATCAAGGCTTTAGTGGAACTCGCAGATTTCTAGGAGGATATGAAACAAATATACTTTCTTGTGTCTATAATCTACGTGAAGAACAGCTTCCTGGGGTCTCAGGAGAGTGTCTCATCCCATAGGACACTTTCAGAAGAGTCCACAGTATCTCCCAGCTTAGGAAATGTTTCCCATCTGCTGGACGATAAGGCTAGGGGAAATAAAATAGCTGTGTAAATAATGGTGTGACACCATTTTAAGGAGCAATCGCCTAAAGAACATAACTTAAGAAAACTCCAAGACACTGATAGTCTTTGTTTTAAATGACTTTCTTGGTGTTTAGGCTGAAGTCATGAACTGGGCGAGGACACTGGGATCTATGTCTGTCACTTTGTAATAGAATTAAGCAAATGGTGCCACAATGACCTAAGAGAATTAATGTACCTTCAATATAAGAGCCATTTCCTTCAGACAAATCAGACACTTATTAATCTGGACAAGAGATGCATGAAGAAAAGGCAGACCAGGAACGTTCTCCCTGCTGAGGATGAAGCCAGCAGGACGGAGGAAATTGAAGTGGCTGACCTTTGTCTTAGAGGGAGACTGGTGTCAGAGCTAATGGCAGGGACCATTTTGGCTTCTTATTTTAAATTGTCACACATCAGCAATTAGAAATCGCTTATGCTCTCAGAGCTGCGTTAATTTATACTTAGATTCAATGACTCACAGACTGTCCTGGGTAGGTGCAGCCTGCGAGGCCAACCTCTAGATTTTCTACAAGATAAAATTGATACTCAGAGCTGTGAAAAAAAAAAAAAAAAACAAAACTGCCCAACATCAGAGTTGTGCACACACGCCCAAAGCTCAGCTCAGCCCTGAGTCCAAGACCCTTTCCTTAATCAATGACGTATTTCTATAAAAGGAGACTCATCTCAATTTATTCCTTTACTATATGCTATAGTAAATGTGTATTATGCACATGGTAAATTTTAAGTACTGTTTACAGCTTTTAAATATTTTTGTCTGATGCATTCTTGCCTTTGTGATTTAAAAACAAATTCAACTTTTTTCAGTTGCTATACAAAATAATGGGCTCCATTATGATACTTGCTTTATTATGACATTTTCATATGTATATATCAGCAAATTTGGCTGTAAACCAACTCCTCACACTTCCCACTTTCTGCCCACTCCTGCTAGCTCCCTTCCTTCCCCCAAACAGACCACCTTTTTGCTTTCACGGTATGTGTTGTCACGTGCAAAAGAAAACACATCACACATTCTACACATTAAAGGCCTACTTAACCATATGCATGCGTTTAAGAAGAACACAGCTGAAAATGGACTGTATATCTTAAGAAGATGATGATGACTAATGTTCCTTGTTATAAATAACTGTCTTGCTTTTTCCCAACAAACCCATGAGCGGACTGATGAAGGTAAATGAAGCGTATACCTGTCACTTTGGCAGACAACTAGACGAATGCTACCACAATGACCTAAAAGAATTCAGAATGTGCACATATTAATTTATAGTTAACATATTTCCAACATCGCCAATTCCAGTACCATTTCCCTCAAGAGAGACATCGCTACCCACTCCTCCTCCCTCTGCCTCCACAACTCTATATTCTTTCTTCTCCTAACACACATAGCTAAATGTAGATTCCACATAAGAGATAACAGGCATTGATTTCTCTTTATAAATTTATCTTTTTTTCTCTAGCCCACCCATTTTCCTGAATATAATATAATTTAATTCTTCTCTATGGATAAAAGAACTAAAATTGGGTATGTATACTAATTTTTCTTTATGGTTCATTGATAGGCACCATGGACTGCCCTACATCATTCACTGTTGTGAATAGCACAGCAATAAATATGGATATGCAGGTATTCCCGTGGCATGCTGACTTAGTAACGTAGAGTACAGGCCTAGAAGTAGTATATCTGGGTCATGTAGTAGTTCTGTTTTTGGTTGTTTATGGAACCTGCAGGCCAATTTCTATATGGGTTGCCTTAGTTTCCTTTCCCAGCAGCAGACATTCAGGGTTCCTGTCTTAGAGTTTCTATTGCTGGGAAGAGACACTATGGCTAGGACAACTCTTATAAAAGAAAACATTTAATTGGATCTGGCTCACAGTTCAGAGGTTTAGTCCATTGTCATCATGGAGGGAAGCATGGTGGCATGCAGACAGACATGATGCTGGATCAGTAGCCAAGAGTTTTACATCTGGATCAGGAGGCAGCAAGAGGAAAGTGAGCCACTGGGCATGGCTTGAGATTCTGAAACTTTAAACCCAACCCCCAGTGATCAGCTTCCTCAAAGACCACCAGACCTACTCCAACAAGGCCACACTTCCTCATAGTGACACCTCTTATGGGAGCCATTTCAATGGGAGCCATTTTCATTCAAAACACCTTAGTTCCTCTCCCCTGGTCCTTACTAATGTAGATCTTGTTTGCTGGACCAGGGATCTGAGATCTGAGAGAATGGGATGGACTGCAGTCTGAAGCTGTAGACAATCTCACTTCAGTCTCAGAGTACTTTTATACACAAGTGTAACCAAGGAAGCAATGATCCAAGGAAGCTAGAGTTCAGAAAGACCTGGTCAGAAGAATGATCAGGAAAATGTGTAAATAAATGCCCGTAAGCACAGACTGAACATTAACAGAGCGGTCCTTTCCCAGAACTTGCTCAAGAGAAACCAATTGAAACACAATTGCCTGGTGTGACTATAGATTGTATCTGGGAAAGCATGGAAGTAAAGCAGAAGACCGTATCCAGATTCAGAGTACACTAACCAGATGGGTTCTACAACTATGTTCTGATAGCCAACAAGTATAAGCACGTCTTATAAATTAAATGTAAATGTTTGTTGTAGAAAGAAATCATGACCAAGAACTACCCATGGAACAAAGTGTACCATGGGGTAAAAAACAAAACGAAACAAACAAAACAAAAAATACAAAACAAAACAAAACAACCTTTGCCTTTTTTCCTGGAGTCTTCTCAGAGTTATCCAAGACATTGCTCACCAAGGGTCAGTCTTTGGCCATGTTCCAACAAATTGTTTGTTTTCTTGATGAAAGGCATTCCAACAGAGATAAAACAGAGTTCTATTGTCGTTTTGATTAATATTTCCCTAGTAACAATAGATGGTGCCTTAGTTGCTGTTCTATGACTATAAAGAAACACCATGACCAAGGCAAATCTTCTAAGGAAGGCATTTAATGGAGGGACCTTCTTACAGTTTCAGAGGGATAATCTATTATCATCCTAGTGAAAACCATGACAGATGATTTGAAGGCATGCAGCCGAGGGCTTCATCCTGATCCATAGGTAGCTGGCGGAGAAAGGTGGCAAGACTGAGACGGGGAATGAGCTCTTGGAACCTTGAAATGCACTTCCAGTAACACACCTCTGCCACATCTCCTGACTCGTTCCAAACACCTCTACCCCTTTGCGACTAAACATTCAACCATAGGAGCCTACCGAGGCCATTCTCCTTCAAACCATCACAGATGCTAATTGATTTGGCTACTATTTTCTGACTATTTAATTTCCCTCTTTTAAAGAACTGCCAATTCAAATTCATTTGTCCGTTTATGGATTGATATTTAGGAGATATTGGTTTTTAAATATGCATTTTTAAATCTTTAGCTTTTTAATTCTTTCTGGAATCTAGGTACTGAGATTCTGTCAGGTACATGGTTCACAAAGCCTTTCTCTTGTTCTGTGGGCTTTCTCTGAACTCTGTGGATTCTTTCCTTTACTGTCACATTATGCAAGGCTGAGGGAAATAGCAACTGGACCTGAACTTTACAGTTCTCATTTCTCAAAAGGCATGGCTTACCATGGAGTTTAAGCAACCAGCTAACCTGTGTCCCTTGGCTATAAGTGTCCACTGAAGTTGTCCAGCTCCTTGTCAAAGGGGGCAAGGCTGTTAACCTCTGAGGCCTTCACTGCCCAAGCTTCCTGCCACCTGAGTTTTTCAGTGTCTGTGCTTAGCCCTTCCCTTGGTCTACAACTGTCTCATACTCATCCAAGGGGTTGTGGTTGACTGATTCCAAGGTCCCTGATTGTGACCAGGCTCCCAGAGTAACTAAGTCTTAATCCCTTTCCCTTAGGGAAAAGTACCTGACCTCAGAGCTCTGAGAAATGCATGAGGCAACATGAATGCCTTCTATACTGCTGACCATAGCTGAAGGAAGTCACTCTTGCCCCAGAACTCTGAACTAGATTTGGGGCTGAGTCTGTGGCCTGCAGTGCCAGGATCTTTTCATCAAAGCCATGTGGAGTATCCTTTTGATGAAACATCTGCTTCCTCTCTCAATACAGGAAGCTGAATCATAGAAGTCCCGAGATTCCAGCCCCTTTTACTGCCATTTCCTTGTATTCTTATCTGCCCTTTCACCCCCTAATCTGTTTCTGACACTCTTTTGCCTTTCTTTTCTTTCAGGTAGAGTCTATTCTTTATTATCTGGGCTCTTCCTGTTTAGTGAGTTATCTGGATGATGGATAATCTGCTGCCTCACCTCAGAACTTTTTGTGGTATTGGTGTGTGCCTTCAAGTTTATACAAGAATATGTATACCACCTCGAAGAGTTAAAGGACTAGCAGTATCCCTTCCTTCCATCCTGTCTCAAAGAAATAAGCCTTGTTTGTCTCATCCAAGTTGTGTGTCTGTAAATGCTGGCACATCTACAGATAGTGTTTCATTATCCCTTCATTGGCCTCAGTCTACTCACACACAAATGAACACAACCCTCCCCACTCTCTTGTGTCCCCACAGAACCTGGCTCTCTACTCTTCCACAATCTCTTGCTCTACATACGTAGCGCTCATTTTTCCTTTCTCCACCAGACATTTAGCACGTAAGATAAACAAATGAACACATAAAGAAATGAGTCAATGAATACAAGGACCCAAAGCCCGAGTCTGTTGTACAGTGAGGCAGCCAGGTTGACTTAATCTGTCTCAGAGGGCCTGTTGGATTCTTCAGGGGTCCGATCTCCCTAACAGAAGTCACTTCTGTTTCCCAGACTTGAATATTGATCCTTGTTCAATCATACTTTCAAGTTATATACCTTGGTAGGGAAAACATAGGGGAAATGGTAAAATGGTTGTTTAGTAACTCTAACAGAACCTTGAGCTTCTATAACTCAGATATGTTACTCAAATCAAAGTATATATTTCCTTATGAGCTACTTTAAAGATCTGCTCCCAACCACTTCTTAAATAGAATATCATCAAGGTGAAAAAAAGGTAAAGAAGAACTTTGGCCTACTAATTGAAAAAAACTGATAAATCATCTAAAAGCTCTTCTCTTATTCTCTCTGTCCCAGGAAAAACAGGAAGCTACAGAGCTATCCACATTATAGTGGCATTCCAAGAGAATTAACGTTCTTGATGACATGTATACCCACAAATCTTTATCTACTCCAACTTGGGTTTTTAACCTCTCAACCAAAGGCTCTGTGCTGACCCCTTAAACCCTTCTGAATTTCATATTACTTCTGTTATACTTTCAAAGCTACTCTGCAGGGTTTTATGAATCCAAACAGAAACAATGGTGAAACTAAATCAGTTCTCTTCCTTCAGATACATCAACAGTAGACCTTACCTCAAAACCAGAAAAGAGGGAGTTGACTACATCTCAACTCAACCATCTAACTAACCATCTGTATGCACATAGTAAAAAATCCTCATCTTAATAGTCCTTAGTAACAAAGTCATATAATCAGAAATAATAATGTTTGAATAAAATAGTAGCAAGCATATAACACATAAGATATATATATATATTATATCACATATATCATATATATATGCATATAGCTCATCTGTTGTAAACACAACTCCTGTGCCCCTGAACTCTGCTCCTAGAGAGAAAACTAAATACCCCAAAGTGCAATTTTGGTGGGGCAATCCTTTCAGCTAAACAACCAGGATCAGGAGGTGAGAGCCTTTTTGCTTCTATGACAGGAGACAACTTAGAGAAACATGTCATGATATTTAGGTGTTTTTATTTCAGGTTTAGCTGTATTTCTGTTTCCTTGCAGGTCCATATGCCAAACATTGACGTTACCTACAGAGTTCAAGAGTTTCTGGCCAATTTCTGTTTTTATTCCTCCTTCTAAATAAGAGGGAAATTGATTTTCTTATGAGATGCTATAAGGGTGATCCTTGGTTGTCACCTCCAACAGATCTGGAATTAACCAAAAACCCAAATGACCACTCAGACCTGTAACGGATTTGTTTCCTTAATTAAATCATTAAAAGTAGGAAGACCCATTTCTAGTCTTTATCTTTGAGGTTGGAAGATAAAACTTTAATCCAGGTATTCTGACATGAGAAGATCCACCTTTATCTGGACCACGCCATACTCTGCTGGCAGTGTGTACAAAGGACATGGAAAAAGGAAGCTCTATCTCTTCCGCTTCCTGTTCTTGCCCTCACTATCAAGTCCATGCCTTCACTGGCATTAGAGACCACTTTGGGATTCTAGCATACACTGAAGACCAGTGAAACATTCACCCTCAAGGACTGAACAACGAACAACAAATTATTGGACCTTCTGTTCAGTTCACAAACAACTGTTGATGGATTAGCTGGAATAAAACCCTTTTGACATTCTAATTAAAGATAGATAGATAGATAGATAGATAGATAGATAGATAGATAGATAGATAGATAGATAGAATAGATAGGGGATGATTGATTCCATAATCTCTTGTTACTCTAGAGGACCCTGACATTATTCTCTTCATCTTTTCAGTAAAATAGGAGTAGGGAGGTTTTGTGAGGAGTTGCTAACTACCAGAACAGCTGAGAAGAGAAGTTAAATTCCACTCTATCAGACTATCACACACACACACACACACACACACACACATACACACACACATTTTGAAAACTGTGATTTGTAACATTGCCATCCAGATATATTGCACAAGAATCTTTTGTTGTTTGTCAAACATGGGAACAACTTCAGGAAAGAGCACTTGAAGGATGGCACAGCTCGCACATTGCAATGAAAGCAAGTGTTTTAGGCTCTTGAACAAAAGGTCAACTGTTACTCTAAGGTCCTATGTGCAGAGAATGGAACACCAGTAAAACAGAGTGCTTTGTCCTGCATTGCAAAGACTGAAGTCCTGGGTTTGAAGGGCATTTTTCTTTTGCTTCTTATTCTAACAGGTCGCCTCTTCTTTCACTCTGGGTCAAGAACCTTTGTCCAGTCCTTGCCTTGTGCATAATTTTAGTTCTATGCGGTGGCCCTGAAACCATCTCATCCATGTGTTGCCTTTGGCCAGTGGCTTTTAAGAAGAAATGGTCCATTATACCCAGAATCCAGGCACAGTGGGAATGGAGGATGTCTAGATGAACAGAGACAGAGAATAGAACATGTGTTCCTCTCTAGTTCCAAGTGTGAACATTGGCCAATCATCATTCCCAATGAGAAAAGCCTGCAGAGAGAAACTACAGATTAAATCTGCCTCTTAACACATATGAATTATGCTCTCCAGTTAAAGGAATATAAAACCTTTCCACAAATTCTTGTTAACGCTACGGCTTCTTGGCTTCATCTGTTGCATAAAATGTGTCTTGGAAAGTTAACTGTAGAAGACATTCTGACAAAATCTGACTCCTGAGAAGTTATTCATGAGGTGGTCCACATTTTCTCCACATCACTGTTGAAACTGGGGTATATTTGACAGACCACCTCAGTGTGGACTCGCTCCACACACGTGCTCAGTTGGGATAGATGACTAGAGCCCACCATATCTGACTATGCTCATGTAAGACTACAATTCTTACTCTGATTCTTAGGTTCTCTGAATTTTTATCTTCTATGGAAACTTTTGGCATGAATATGCCTGTAAGGAAATTACTTTTATTGGGAGCTGGAAACTTTTATTTCCTACTTGTTACCAAATATTCTAAATAATTAAATTTATAAATGTATGGGGTTTGTTTGTTCAAAGAACTAGTCCAGGCTTGTTAAATAGCAGCTCTACAAATAATAAAAATTCAGTGTGGTGAGAAGACAACATTGAAATTACTGCTCATTGCCACCACTGTTGGAGTACCACCTTTCTTTGGTAGTATCTTGGACAGGAGGAGAAAGGCCAGAATTTATAGAGGAATTGGATTTGCTGTAAAAATGGATCTTTAATACAGAGAGTAGATTCAGATTAGCTGAAAATTGGCAAAAGACTGAATCTTTGAGGAATTCAAAGAGAGAGAGAGAGAGTGTGTGTGTGTGTGTGTGTGTGTGTGTTTGTGTTTATATATGTGTGTGTGTATATGTGTGTGTATCTGTGTGTATGTGTGTGTAAAAATTATAATACAAACATGTCTGACCAGGAGGAATTATTGTTTTCTCACATGTGCTCACACATAAAAGCTTTTAGGCCACAACAATGGCCCTATAGCTAAACACAAAAAGTGAATAGGTTATAATTTTTTAAAAAGTAAAAAAATAAGCCGAAAAAAAATATTTCTAAGGAGTGAAGAAATCTAATCAGTAGTATCTATTAGTAGTAGTAGTAGTATTCTAGTGAGTCCAGGTCAAGTATGTACAGTGGGTCCTGGTGAAGTGTCTATGCACTTGGACTAGTCTCCTTGTGTTGTACACCAGCCCTCAGTGAGTACCTGCAAGGTTCCAAACAAAGTAAGCTCTTTGTGATTCACAGATGAGTGGGCAACACACACACACACACACACACACACAGAGAGAGAGAGAGAGAGAGAGAGAGAGAGAGAGAGAGAGAGAGAGAGAGAGAGCTCCTGTTCCCTAGAAACTTATGTTACAAATGAAAAGAGATGCAATGAATGTGTCCCAAGTAAATGTGCTACAGGACATAGTGGTCAGACTTGATAAATCAAACACAGCCCAGCAGATTGCTTGGCCACATGATTTGATAACCAGTATAGTTCATATGCAACTTGTTTGGTCAGTGCTAATTGGTAAAGAGATGGTGAGATGAAAGGATTAGCCATGCTGTAGTTCTCCAGTAAATATAAACTCAGGGGCAAACAGTGCATCAGAAAAAGACTCAGGCAGAAGCTATGATATGCGGTTCCTCTGGTCTCAAACCACAAGTTTCCTATCTTCTCTCAACCTCCCTCTTGGGCCAACTGCATTGCATCAGACAGTTACTTCCTGAGCTGGATATGGGAGAACATCTTGCCCTGTGATGCCCGCATCCATCTTGGTGAAATGGTTCCTAATTCCTTGCTCATCTTTCCCCTATGTACTCCAAAACACAAATGGTGCAGTCATTTGGGGACAACGATGAACATGAAGGACAAACATGAGGACTCCAGGAGCACTTAATAGTAATAGTATTAATAAAGCCTCAGTATGTCCAGATGACTGTGGCTCCTGGAAGTCAATACTCTAAAGTCACAGCCACAGCCCCACCCCTGGGATGGCTGTTACTGTCACCATGCCAAATTTCCCGTGCTGCTGGTTTCATCTGAAACAAACACAAAGGAGCTGTGTGACAAATCACATCTGCAAGATGTGCTTCATGTGTCAGGCGCACATAGCTCCTAAATCAAATGCTGATACATGACTTATTCCATCAAAAGTAAGCAGAATGCTGTAATTTATAATCATCTTGAAGCATACTGCAGAGAAAATGAAAGCAGACCATTAAATTTTAATGCTTGTTCAGCTCTCTGAAAGAAAAAAAAGGAGGCTCTCTGACCATATTGGAAGCAGTGTTCCTCAAACCATTGTACACACACACACACACACACACACACACACACACACACATTCAAAGAGAGAGAGAGAGAGAGAGAGAGATTATTTTGTCTTTGCCAACATTTGTGGAAACTAATTGAAAAAATGATTCAGCTGTCAAAAACTGCCATTAGCCAGGAAGCACTCATGAGCACAGAGAAAATTCTTACAGAGCAGGTCCTATCCAAAGCTCCAATATCCCCCAGCCTTTAGCTTTTGACAATTGTCTGTTGTTGTACAAGCCAGCTCCCCACAGCAGGACTGTGAGCAAATATTCATCGGTGTGTCATCTCCACTTAGACTCTCATCCTGCACACCTATTCATCTGTGTTAAGTGAACAGCAGCATCAGCTCACATTAAGCTGGCTTGAAAACAGCCACTGTTAATAATTTCTGCTGTGATTCAACTTAGCTTTGGCTAACAGGTGAAGATGTTTCATAACGGAGGCAATTACAGCTCTGAGAGTGCTTTCCCGCTGCCCATGTAATCAGAGGAATGGAACAGTGGCTCCTCACGTGCACGTGGGGAAAGGCCAGCCCAGCCACCATCCATCCATCCGCCGCATTCGTTATCTGCTAGATTGAACAGGCTGCCTGCCGGGGACAGATGCTTAGCACAGTGATTAGGATATAAAGCAATTGCAGAGACCGAAGAGAGAGACTCCTTTATCTCAACTTACTACAGGCTTTTCTGGTCAGATAACAAGTCTTCCAAACGTGCTCTGTAGATGAGAAATCATATGTATGTCAATGCATGGAGACTCATGCATATTCATTAGTCTGTACTCTGTGCATTTTCATTTAGTTTGAAGGCTATAGAAAAGAATGGGGCCGGGAGAAGTCTTCTAGTGTATGCAATTTTAGTACCTTTTATGACCTAGTTTTTATGACAAGGAATATAGAGAGGCCGTGTTAAGCCAGGACAATAAAAAGAGCTTGCCAAATTTTTTTCTTATTTTCTGTGATTGAATATTTTGATGGTTATACAGATTTCTAAACAGCTTTTACGGTTGAGTTTAAAAAGGAAAAAGAAGTAAAAACTTTACAATGTACAACCCTTGGTTCTGACTTACTTTATAACGCAAGAAAAAAACTGAAATTAGGCAGATTTCACTGCTTCTTAAATTATAGAAACAGTCTACATGGCTGTCTAAAGGCAA
This sequence comes from Mus pahari, assembly GCF_900095145.1. NCBI lineage: Eukaryota > Metazoa > Chordata > Mammalia > Rodentia > Muridae > Mus > Mus pahari. Next base: position 49,474,303 of record NC_034604.1, on the reverse strand, counting down.
TCAACTGTAGCTTTTTTTTTTTTTTTTTTTTTAATTTCAGCTATGTGCACCTTCAAATTACAGGAAACTCACAGCTACATACTTCATAATTGTGCAGCCTTCTTAAGGAGTTCACTCCCAGACAACCATTTTTCTTTCTGCTGCAAAAGAAAAAAAAAAAAGTCAAACAGTCTAAATTGAATTTTTATACATTACAATGTCCTGAAATGTAGCTGTTAATGGTTTCTGATGTGCCTAAAGGCATGAATCTTTAGTTACCCTTTTTCTCCCACTCCCAAATGAAACTCTGAAAATGAAAGAGACAATTTCATTGGCTTAAGTTTCCATTGTGGACATTCATCTGCTTCTAGAGTGGTTTCCTTTGGTGTATTTTTCTTAGAAGATCTACAATAAAAAGCCTTGGTTGGTTCTGTCTGAAATACAATTGATGATATAGCAGTGCTTCTCAAAGCCTCTGTGAGCTGTCTATGAATGGCAAAGCAGCCAATACGGGTGGAGAGGGAGCACAAGGTTCAGGCCACATGCTCATTTCTGTTCCACACAGTCTTCTAAGGGATCGGGAATTCTGCTTTTCAAACATTAACGTTACAGCAAGCTATCTCTTTATTTCCATCTAAGTTATTATTAATGCCGATTATGGTTTTATTGATTGTATAGTAATCTCTGAAATGTTCTCTTTGTTTCTCTCCTTGGTTGTTTCTCTGTCTCTATGTGTAAACATTTATGCAAGTATATGTGCATAAGACCAGAGTACAGAATAAAAAAAAGAAAGAGAGAGAGGGAGGGAGGGAGGGAGGGAGGAAGCAAGGAAGGAAGGAAAAATAACTAGGAAAAAAATAAAGCTTACACTTAATAAATCCAAGTGATCCAGCGGTATGTTTGAAATACATGTTTAACAAGCTAGCAAATTACATGTCTCTTTTAAAGGATATTTCTTTTCTCATTCTTCAGTTTCATCCATCTTGGCTATCTTGGAATAACCTCTGCTAGAATCCACTGCCTCCTCTATCTTCCCGAGACAATTACCGTTGCTCCTTAGCCTTGAAGCTCTGAAAGCCCATGTAACATTAGCCTATCTAGCCCAGTGAAAATGTCTGTACAGATTAGTGTAATGTTAACACTGCTGGCTCCCTGCTTCTGACCTGAAGTGCAATATATTGTGCTGCCGCAGCAGATGAAATCGGAGTTTCACTGGGCTGCTGGCTGGCTGCCAGCGGTGCCTGAACTGAGGGCACAGGAGCCCTGCTTAAAATGCAGGCTTCCATCTATTTTCTGTTCTTGAAGAGAGCGAGAAAAAGTGTCACAAAAGTTTGTGTAGAATCAAAATACATTTGTTAAAAATCATTCATCTGTAGATATTTATCCAGCATTTGAAAAGTAATTGAATCTTTGGGTGTAAAATAGAGACATCTTTATTCTATTTTGCTGAAAGACATGAGACAAAAGCCAAAGCCAAAAAAAAAGAAAAAAGAAAAATTATCTGAACTCCATTTAACCTTCCAGTTGAATACTGAATCACCAGAATACAAATGTGTGCGTGTGGGGTGCTTAATGTTGTCTCTCCAGTTATGAGCATCAGTAGGTCTCAGTCCAAAGTAATAATGTAAATTCATAAATGAAATAAAAAAGCTACTTTTGTATTGCTAATGTAAAACAATTACCCAAATAGCCCCACACCAGAATCTAAAGAGCAGCATAAGGAGAGTGGGACTCCAAGTTCTCCGTAACATCTCTCACAGTGAGTCTATGTTTCTGAGTGGTTATCCTCATCTATAAGGTCTATGGGTTCACAAAAAAAGAAGAAGCTGGGAGCCATGATCTTTCAAGATATGCCTGAGGACAGGGTGTCTTTCACTCAGACTATTAGAAGCATTGCTTAAAGACTTTAATATCGCCAGATGAAAATTGCTTACAGTCAAGAGATCTAGTGACATATGTGTGTATACAAGTATGTAACTATGTAGCATATACATAGGGATAATCCCAATAATTCCAATATGCAGCTCAAGATATTTTCATATAAAAAGGTCCAAATTATTGTGTGATGCATGCAAAATTTGGGATTCACTCATATTTTTAAAAAAAGAAAATACGGAAGCTGACTTACAAGAGATCATATATTCTTCTCTGACACATTTAGAGAAGAATGCTAAATGAAGAGCACCCCGTTCTCCCCCCAAAACACTTTTCAATTCCCACCACATTCTGGACTCGTTCATCAGGTTATCTTTAAGTTTGTTTTAATCATATTTCCCACTCCAGAACTGCCTTTCCAACGCAGTAAAACATATGCTGTTTGCTGCCTAAGTAGATGGGGAATGTAAGCTGTGATGTGGAGAGAACTCTTCTCTTATCCGTTCCCTCTGAGAGTGTAGTTACAGAAACATATATATGTGCTTTTATCTGTGATAAGAGCTACCATCTGCTCGATGCAATGTGCACAGCTTACCGTCTGAAGTGCTTATACACATTACGAAAACACACAGCTTTTGTGTATGTCAAGAACACATATAGGCAGTGCTCTAATAGGCCAGACTATTATCTATTTGAGAATGTCAAATGGCCACAAAATACAATTAGGATGGCGGGCAAGAGCGATTACAGCTGGCAAATAGCCATGTATGTAGTCCTGCCAGCAGCATCGGAGTGACCTTTTAATATTGTGGTATTTGTAACCTCATCCTACAAGATAATTATTTTTAAGGACACAAAGTCTTTTCAGGGAAGAGAGGCATCTGCTTCGCCCAAGGTATAGACGCTTCATGCTGGAGATCCCTTAAGAGATGCTGTGCTCACATGTGAGTAACAAGGAAGGCTAAGACGGCAGGAAAGAACATATAAATTTGAGTTAATTTGACCTTTAATCCAGGAAAGCATACAAGAAATGCACTAGAAAGGTTGGACTGTAGCTGTCTGGAGACTGATAAGCTCTAATAAAGGTGCATTCGGTTACAATTCATCTAAAGCCACCATCACTATCATCCTCCTTTTTCGATTTTTGTTACCCCGAGTACTTATCTAAATCCCTTTCAATGCCAGCTTGAATGCATTTTGTGTTCTCTCCCACTGTGACTGGGGCTGTCTATGTGCGTCAGTGTGTGGCAGGACACACTCTTCCCCTTGTTTGACAAGAGCCAGTGCCAACACCTAATTAAGGATAAGCCACAGAACTCTCTGCTTTATCTTTGTCAACGGCTCCATGCCTAGCTTTCTGCCTAGTTGAGTTTTTAATGGCATGAGCAATAGTTCGGTTCAGTTTTCCTCAGTCCGCCTCTCCCTGATCTCAGGAACTAAATATGGCCATCAGCCACGGCAGCAGGGAGATGGCGGTGATTTTTGTTCTGGGTTGCCTGCGGATAACAGAGGAACATGGCTGCCCTGTTGCTAAGGAGCAGCTTGCCCCCCCCCCCCCCAGTGCACATAATAGGAGAGAGCATAGAGGTTGGAGGGGAAATTCAGGAGTCCATCCCCAAAGTTCTCCAAAACTTTCTGGGTACCTAATCTATAGAGAAAAGCTTGTCTGGTTCAATCTCACATTACATGATATTAAGCATTCTAACTTGACGGTGGTACACGCAAAGATTATTTCTGCCCTAAAACCCTGGCAAGATCACATTAAGATGTCTGATGGTTTCAGACAGTCAATTAACAGTGTGTTTAAAATATAAAGAGCATCTTTTAAAACATAACAGCATCTTTTAAAATATAAACATGAGGGAGGGAGAGGGAGGCAGAGCCCCCTGCTTTGCTTTTCTCTACAACTGCAGTCCTTTCCTGGAACCTGGCTTCCACTGTTGTCTCTGTCTCTTCCTTCAGATTTCTCTTTGTTCTTGGACTTCACATTTATCTTTAATGTTCCCAATTAACAGGGAAATGTCACAAGGCTCAGAGCTCTCCCAAGACAGTGCTATTTGCTGAAATATTGTTGAAACAACAACAGCAGCAGCAACAAACAACAACAACAAAACATCAAACGTGCTGTCGCGGCAGTGTATATCCATTCTGGTGTGACCGTCACACGTGTTAAGACACCAAGACTTAGTGGAGAGGAGAAATGGATTGTGCATTTGATTATGGATCTGATCTTTCCTCACAATTCCACATCAACTTGATTTTCTCTTCAAAACTGCCCAACCATTATCGTTCTCACTCCAGAATTGTTTCTTTTTTAGTTCACTTGGATGATTTTTTTTTCCCCGTTCCATTCAAACTTTTGTTTTTGCTTCTAATTCTGGCTAACAAGCTAAACTGAAGCATTTTATCTGCAGACAAAGAGGAGTTGAAGCATTCTACAGCAAAAGATGACATCATGAGTAAATGTGACTGGTCGATATTTCAATCTCACTGGCTTTGGTGAATAGATCTCCCTGTGCTTGCTACTGTTTACTATAGAACAGGTAAAACAATAATAATAATAATAATAATCAACAGCAGAGAAGGCTCAGAGCTTAAGAGCACTTGTTACTCCTGCAGAGGACCAGGGCTTTGCTCCTGACAACTGTCTGTAATTTCAGTTCCAGGCTATCTGACACCTCAAATTTGTCAAAGCCAATCTCCTAAAATACACTATTGTCAGGAGGTAGCCAGAGTAGATTTCATGATCTCACCTTCAGGTTTGAAGGATTCAGGTTGTTCAGGCTATCCCTTGTATCATGATTCTGTTCCTATATCCGTGGTTTTTGTGGCTAGATAGATTAAATTGGAAATGTCACATGACCAGAATTCCTCAAGCCTCTGACCCACCATGGGCATATTGTACAAAGTCTACAAGAATAGGAGCTCTACTCAGAAAGATGTCTTTAAGAGTATTGCATGTGTACATTTAAAAAAAAAGTATATGGGTGCTAGAATTATTATAGTTTGTGAGACAATGAAGAAAGCAAAACTCTCTGTCTTAGTCAGGGTTTCTATTCCTGCACAAACATCATGACCAAGAAGCAAGTTGGGAAGGAAAGGATTTATTCCGCTTACATTCCCATACTGCTGTTGGTCACCAAAGGATGCAGGACTGGAACTCAAGCAGGTCAGGAAGCAGGAGCTGATGCAGAGGCCATGGAGGGATGTTCTTTACTGGCTTGCTTCCCCTGGCAGGCTCAGCCTGCTCTCTTATAGAACCCAAGATTACCAGCCCAGAGATGGCACCACCCACAAGGGGACCTCCCTACTTGATCACTAATTGAGAAAATGCCCCACAGCTGGATCTCATGGAGGCACTTCCCCCAACTAAAGCTCCTTTCTCTGTGATAACTCCAGCTTGTGTCAAGTTGACACAAAATTAACCAGTACGCTCTCTTTCATAGTCTGAATTAAATCTGTGCTGAAATAAGCCATCGTCTGTTTCAAGATACATGAGTCCAAGGAGACATGAACCAGAGATTAACAGCATGAACAGGCCGGTGTTTGCAAGGTAAGTGACGTGAGCAGAAGTAACTCGTGATTCTTTCTTGTCAAACTTAAAAATTATAGGGACGTGGGGCTAGATACACCCACCACTCAGTGCTTAAGAGCATTTGCTACTTTCACAGTAGTCCCAGATTTGGTTCTCAGCACCCCATATCAAGTAGCTTGCAACCATCTATAACTCCAGCTCCAGAGGACCCAGGGTCTCTGTGCTTGGATGCCTGTATTCATGTGCACATACACAAATGTGCACACACACATACCTACTCATAATTCAAAATCATGAAAGTTTTTTTTTTTTTTCAATTTTAGGTACTTGCTTGTTCAAACAAAGTTTGGTGACTTTTGGCACTAACAGAGTAGAGAATTGTCCATGTTCTAAATATAAAGAACTGAATTTAAAGTATCTCAAGGTTATAAAGTTTTCTGAGTGTCTTAATTTCATTTAGGAAATTAAAGTAGGTCTATTGTGAAATCATACAAAAATAACTATGTGTGATTGAGAATTCCTGTGAACAAATTACCTGTCTATTTTTGTCACTTACATCCAAGTTTATGTCTTTTTGCTGTTGCCTGCTTTCAGGGTAGATACTTTTTAGGCTATAGTTAAAACAAGCTTATCTGTAAATGTGTCAGCAGGTTGTTTTACTGGGATATGTTTCTGTCTGTTCTGACATGGCATTAAGTAAAACAGAATCCTTGTTTCACATAACCTTTGCTTGTGTATATGTTCCTGTAAATTCACTAAAAACTACCAATTATAGTATTCAAACAGCTCTGCTTCCAAAGAATAAACATACTGCCATTGCTATGAGACATGATGTGAATATTTTATATAAGAAATTCAAATTCATATTGAAAGCTTATTTGCTATCGAGTAAGACATATTTGATGAACAAATAATTCTAGAATTTATAAGCCTTTTCCAGAAGCCATTGCTTTGTAGAAAACATAAACTATTTTCCCCCTGTGGTTATGAGTTTTGTTTTGTTTGATTTATTGCTTTTGGGATCAATAATTAATTTCTTCAATATATAATTATCCTAAGCCAGTAAGTATTTAAAGTTCCTTATATGCAAAGGTAAACTAACTGCATGCAGAAATACATTGCTGTGCCTGCAAAGGAGCAGTACATACACCTCATCCCCAGATTTAAAGAATCGGTGCAAAGCACTTATAACAGGAACACCAACATTCAGACAGAGGTTAGCTTCACCTCTGGCTGAATCTGATGTCAGTGTGGTAATTACCAGGCCCAGTCAATAACACCTCTCCTCAAGTATAATTGCAAATCCAGTACAACCATGACCAGAACTAAATTGCTTCAGAACAATCAATAGGAATTTTCTGATTGTGTTCCCGGGTGTATGCATCAAATACAAAAAGGAAAAGTGTCCGTTCAAGCAAAAGGTCAATTTTATAAATAAAAAATACTGTTTAAAAGTCATGTTACGGTTTATGTTCTTTGCAGATAGAAGGGACTACTACAGGTCACATGTCTGTGGGAAAGAAAGGCATGGTAGCACATTTGTCCGCAGACAGCTAACAATATAGAATGAGCAGAAGTATTCTGAGTGAGATGTGCACGTGGCTGAGAATAAGTTAGGCAATTCTGCAGCTATATAGCTGCTGTTTGGAAATAGAGCTTTGAACTTACAACTAAAACTCCACTACTCTTTTGGTAAGGGTTGGTCATTAAAGAAGTTATTTAACTAATGAACCCCATAAAGGGCTATTTCCAATAGAGAGTAAGATCAACTATTAATCTCCTATCAGAGCTATGGAATAATACACTCAATGTTCCATCTGTTGACATCAGTGAGGCTTAGAGCCACAGAGCTAAGCAGAAAACAAAAGAGTAGTTTGGTGGTGATAAAGTCGGGCTAAATTCTCTTGTCTTACCTTCATCCATATGAGATTAGCTTCAGCTATGAGAAAGTTAAAATGGGATTCCCAGCAGGTTGGTGATGATGATGTGACCATGAAGCTGTGGAAGTGAGCAGGGTGTGGTCAATGGAAAAGGAAAGGAAGAAGTAGATAAGGACACAGGAAACTCTGGTGACTCTGGCATTCAGAAAAAAAAAATGTAAAAAAAACCCAAAGGTTTAGAATGTATATGCTTATTATAATAGGGGTCCTAGGTTTGAAGGAAGATGTCTCCTATAGGCTTGTATAATGGAATGCTTGGTTACTAGTTGGTGGGACTATTAGGGAAAATTTAGGAGGTGTTGTCTTGTTGGATGAGGTATGTCACTAAGGATGGGCTTTGAGATTTCAAAGCCCCATACCAGATCCAGCATCTGTCTGCCTTTGCCTCTGC
>NC_034604.1:49458654-49466423 GCF_900095145.1 Mus pahari | reverse complement strand
CCTCTGCCTCTGCCTCTGCCTCTGCCTCTGCCTCTGCCTCTGCCTCTGCCTCTGCCTCTGCCCCCCCCCGCCTCTGCCTCCAATTTGCAGATCAAATGTAAGCTCTCAGCTAACACTCTAGTATTATGTCTTTATGTCTGTCTGCCTGTAGCCATGCTCCCTCCATGATGATCACCTTCCAAAATTATAAGCAAGCCCCCAATTAAATGTTAGTTGCCATAGTCATGGTGTCTCTTCACAGCAATAGAAAAGTTAGACAGAACATTTAAGACAGAACTAAGACAGAACTCTGGCTTTATTATTGTTTAGATAGTCTTGCTTTGGAGTGTGCACTGAATGGGAAATTCAGGGTGGAAGCACACAGGTAATCAAGCCATTAAAAAGAATCCAGCAATCTGAATGATGCAGAAGCCCTGATAAGGAGGAGGCTCAAGGGAAGTTTCTTCCATTACCCTGGGAGCAGAGGAATCAGTATGATTATCAGTGCATAGGAAGGAGGAAGAAAATCCTAATTCTAGTAATAATGGGGGTGGGGGTGATGATAGTGTATTTTTCTAGCATACCATGAAGAATTTCTTGTGGCTTACAGGTTCCTGGGACACATGGTTGATACAACCATGTGTTGAAATGTGCTGCTAAGACATTGAAAACTTTTCCCTAGTGCTTATCCAACCTATTCAGTTTGCACCCTAGAGGTATTAAAAATAGAGAGAAAAAGAGTTGAGTGAATGAGGTTAGCCACTTCTGCATTTTTGCACATTCATTTTGGCTGAATAAATGTTGACTATGTCACATATTAGACATCCTACTCCTCCTAAGGCGAAAAACTCTATTCACCAATTACATTTAGTTCAGTGTTTTTTCTAATTCGTGGCAGGGGTTTTCACTGTATATTGTGGTTTAGTTTCTTTTCTATTGCTGGGACAGAACACTGTGACCAAGACAAGTTAAAAAAGGAAGCGTTTAACTGGTGGACTCATGATTTGAGAGGGTCAGAGTTGATGTCCATCATGGTGGAAGGTAGGGCAGCAGGCAGACCAGCATAACACTGGCATGTGGGAAGTTCACCTCTTAAAACAACAACCACAAGGCAGGGGGCGGGGAGGAGAGAGAGGGGAGAGAGAGAGAGAGAGAGAGAGAGAGAGAGAGAGAGAGAGAGAGAGACCTAACCGGTATGGTGGGATTGGTTGGGCTTTTCAGACTTCAAAGTCTGCCCTCAATGACACACCTCCTCCAACAAGGCCACGCCTCCTAATCCTTTCCAAATAGTTCCACCAACTGGAAACCAGCTATTCAAATATATGAGCATATCTCATTAAAATCACTACATACTGAACTAAAAATTGATTAGTCAAAAATTAGAAGGAAATAAACAAAGGCTCATCATCACCAACATTAAAAATATGCACTACAAGAATATTCATGTAAGAGTCATTTAAAATATTGTCTGTATAATAAAGGTTTATACATACCAATTTAGAATTTGCTAAGCATACATCTGCCATTATCTTTCAATGAGGAATATATATATATATATATATATATATATATATATATATATAATTTAGTTTTACATTTTAAGATGGAGAAAACTGTTTTTAGCATAAAATCACTGTTATAACACTTTCTCAAAGGTTTTTTATATGTCTTATCTAAAAAAACCCCAGAATAAACAAAATGTTTATTCTATCAGAATAAAAACCAAAAAACCCAGAATAAACAAAATGTTATTCTACCTTAAAATGTTCATTAACATTCACAATAAGGTATTTCTTTCAAGGTATAACATATTAGATGTGAGGTATTTTCATAGAACCAAAACTTCCTCAAGGATTGGGGCCAGAATTAAAGACATCAGCTGTTCCTGGAAGCCAAAACCAGCCGGAAGTACATCACCCTGTGTGTCCGTTTCCTGACCACTCCAACCGCAACAGCAGACAGAGCTCTATAGGGGACATATAACAGAGTTCTACAGTAGGCATTTTTGCAGGAAAGCATACATGAAGTTTTTGCAGTCAAAACAACCCAAAGGGCTGTTAAATAGCTGATAATTTCATCAAGCTGAAAGCGAGCATGGCTCTGTTAGCAGTATAATGCTATAACCATTTTCAATTACTTTGTTTAACCCTTGTAAAGAAGCGAGCAGCAGGTGATACAAGAAATACTCCAGAATGCAGAGACTCGGATGGGACTGCTCCAGCACTCGGCCTGGAGGCCAGTGCGAGAGGGCCTCGTGGACTACCTCACACATCAGTTTTAAATTGTTCAAGCAGTTGTTTCCTGTAGATTAATTTGTAATTCTAAATTTTCGAGCACATGAAATGTGAGCTTGGCCTTCCCTCAGGCCATTTACAGGGCTTACAGCTTTTCTGTAATCTGAGGCCCAGGCAGAGTGCTAACACATGAACCCTGAAGGATGTGGGCCAGGTGGGAGAGGGAGGGAGGAGAGGCGCTGGAGGCAGGGCAAGCCCAAGCCAGAGCAGGGTGCTGCGAGGTGATTAGAGGGACAGTAGACTGTGGGCAGGAAAGAAAACACACCCAGGGGTTGTTTTCATGGCTCAGTGGGTAAAGGGGCTTGGCGCCAAGCCTGCTGACCAGAGTTCAATCCCCAGAAGCTACATCGGTAGAAGGAGAGAACTGGGTCCTGTAAGATGTCTTCTGACTTGCTCTTTGCCACATATACACACACATAAATGAATATGTTTAAAAGAAAGCATCCAGAAAGAGCAGATGAGCTACGGAAGGGATGACCAGGGGCTGGGGGTGGGGGGCACAGGATCTTTGTTTCTTCACCTTACTGCCTTCTCCATACCGTTTCTCAGACCCTTTCACAACCAGCAGGGATGTTGTTTTGTTGTTTTGCTTTGCTTTGTTTGAGACAGGGTCTCACTACCTAACCCTGACTGGCTTCGAACTCACAGAGGTCTCACCACCTCCTTCTGTCTCACAGCTTTGAAGTTGTGCCACCATGCCCGTCACAATTAACAATTTTTAAAACCAGTATTAGCCTTGCCTCCTTGAAAAACAAAACAAAACAAAACTAAACTAAACTAAAGAAACACATAAACAAATGCATTGGAGCAGAAACCTTTGCAGTGGTGAGCGACATTCAGACCCAGAGTCAGTTGCAGTCACTGTTGGGTGACAAACCAATTAGGCTTCTCCCTCCCTTCTAGCCTTTCGACAGCTCTGCACTCGGCTTTGAGGCCAAATTACCTGTCACACTGTAGAACAGTTTAGGTCCAGGGAAAGAAATGTATCCCTTGGTCCCAAAGTGGAAGTAATTACTCGGGAGCTGTGAGATTTGGTCAGTCAACATTTGTTGAGCAGACATTTCTCATAGAAACCTATATGAAACTGTGTGCTTCCTTAAGCAAAATATTTCCCCCAGAGTCCACAATTTAATGCTGTCATGTTTTAACCTCTCTTGGAGACATGGATCCCCTAGGAAATCTGATGTTTTAAAAGATTATATATTTTCTTCCCAGATGAGCCAAACTTGCAAACTGTACATTACTGACCATATTTCCCCCGTGTCAAACCCACAAAACACTTTTTTTTTTTTTTTAAAAAAAAAAAAAATGTGATTTTTGGCTGCTCACTTTGATTTTTTTTTCTCATGTAAATATTTATGGCAACTTCCTAAATTTGATTTCAATAAGTCCAAAATGTACAAAGCCACCTCCACTTAAATTATGTGGCAAAATAAAACTCAAGGAGAGATTTACTGACGTTTGTCTTTAAACAGACCTTGCAAGTAAGAGGTGGATAAGAAGGTCCCTGCCAGTATTAAGCCATTGACTCCAAGCTCTCTGTTTGGATGACAAGATGTCTCAGAGGCAACTCATAACCAGTAACTGCCAGGAGGCAGCAACAGAGTGTCCATAGTGCCCTTTGTCAGGCAAACGGACAGTTCCAGCAAAGAATCCCTGTATGGTAATACTTTTCTCATCCATATGGGCAATACGACCATTTTCTCCTGAGCTCTGTGTCACCGGTATGCTGGTACTGCATCATAATTGTTACAGAGAAGGCAAAATAGAAGACTCGGGACAGCAGATATGGGTTTGAATCATTTTTGCACTGAGTCTCCCGCCACGCCAATATAGAGAGCTGTGTTTTACGAGGACTGGATGGAGAAATCGGGTTTTTTTTTTTTTTGACTAAGATTGACAACTACTGTGCGCACAAACAACGTCTACAAGCTGTGCTCAGGCAGCAAGGTTTTCTTCTAGTTGAAGCTTTGCTTGATAAGACACTGAGCACAGTTCCTGGTCTGTGTAGTCGTCAAATTGAGACTTGCCAAACAATATTTTTAAAGCAAGACAAGACTCCATTGCATTTCAAACTATAACTTTCTTTCTTGCCTCCTTTCGTTCTTCTCTCCTTCCTTCCCTCCCTCCCTCCTTTCTTCCTTCCTTCCTTTCTTTCTTTCTTTCTTTCTTTCCTTCCTTCTTTCTTCTCCTTGAGTATTCTATTAAGTAGGTGTGCCTAGACCTTGAACTTTAATAATCCTCCTTCCCCCGGTTTCTGAACGACCATGCCCAGTCAGACCACACTATTAATACATCTCTGTAGTTTCCATTTTTAAGAAGTTTATTGGATATTAAATTACCAATGAGGTGAAAAAAAATGTCATTCTTTGAAAGAGAAAGCTATCAAGGTTTGGTTATTCAGTGAACACATTGTAATTGACTGAAAAGTTGAGACAGGTAGAAGTTTGCAGGGCCATTAAAATATCTTTATAGTTCTTGAGGCTCACTGGTTCTATGAAGTTTCCATTCAGCCTGGAAAATACAAATTGATCACACATGCGTGTGCATTTACCAGGGTCCTCCCATCCCCTTCTTACACATGTCTTTAAAAACCATTAAAGCTTTCTCAGCTCAAAACACTGCCTTCATTTCTTGTTTTTCCCTACAGAGAAAAGGAACAGAGTGGAAGTAACATTATCCACAACAAATGAACTGTGTTTCCTGCAAGACGTAGGTAGTTCTGGGATCTGACGTACAAGACCTTGTAATGATGACATTGAACTGACTGCATATACTTCCCTGTGCCAGACTAGAAAAGTAATGCCTAGGAATCCATATTCAACCCTAGTCAGGCTGGAGAATTTCTTAGGATTATTTCAGTTATATTAAGAAAGATCTGTCTAGAAATATGTGCATATGATCATAAATCCCTGACTGGAAGTAGGGAATCACAGAACAAATGTGGGGTGGGTTGTTTCAAACCACTATTTAATTAGATATAATATTTGTCTTCTTCCATTTAGAAGTAGGGATCTATGCCTTTTGGTGCCAGTGATTGTGTAAAACTTTCCAAAAGTAGCTGTCACAATAGATGTAGGATTGAATAAGGTTGGATAGATACAGATGTGTATTCTCTTGGTTGACACAGAGTAGTGTCATAACCAAGGGACAGAGGTTATGTGAAGGCAGTTGTCTTAATGTATGAGAAAAAGAATGTATAGGAAACAACAACAATAACAACAACAACAACAACAACAACAACAATGTAGAAAGCATCAATGGAACAAAGGCTCACAACTACAAACTTCCAAGTACCCTGCCTAGGCAGTGGCCTGGTCCCCTGGGAGCTACTCAACAGACTCAACGCACAGCTTACTTGTTAGACTGAAAACAGCCAGCTCATGACTGGGCATCTTTTGCTCCCGCTGTTAGGTCTCCTGTGTGACGAGAGAGAGAGAGAGAGAGAGAGAGAGAGAGAGAGAGAGAGAGATTTAACCATTTATTGCTTTGTTGTTGTTTTTTTTAATGTGTCTCTATTTTCTAGGTTATTCTACTATGCTGAGCTTCTCAAACTATCTCATCTTGGAAAGTGCCAAAATGATATGCCTATCATGGTCAATTATCATTCACCAAAATGGAAACCCTCTATAAGGGATGAATATGATCAAAAAGAGTTTTGGGTGAAAATTCCATTGCTTGAATACAAGTGTATGCTGTGATACAACCCATTAGCCTGTGCAATTAATATATAACATTAAGGGAAGCCAACTGCAAGAGCAGTGTCCCTGTGTAGAGCATACTGCAATTAAGGAAAGGTGCTGGTCTCCCATCACTCACAGCATTAAACCAATCCCATGTGAGTCTACAGGTACTTGCTGCTCAGGTGAACGAGGCTGGTCTTTAGAAGCCTCATCTCCACAGTATTATAAACAGTAAGCTCTTACTTTCATCTAAAATTGTTTTTTTTAAAAAAAACATTCTTTTAAAATTAAGAACCCCTAGCAGGTAATTTTTCATGTGCCTTCAAATTTTAACAGGGTGAAGTGCTATTGGGTTTCTTCTAGGAGAATGTGGAGACATCTCCCCCATTCTCTCCTATTGCCTTTTTAACTCTCTACCATGTTCATGATTTGCATTCAGCAACCTCCTGGCTCACATTAAATGGAACATAGTCCCAAGGCAGCTAATAAACTTGCAGTAACAAGTCCCTCAACTTTGCCTGGTCAGAAGGGCTCAGCAGGACTGCCATATGTGGAACTGGATACAAGGTAAAAATAACATTATTTCATGCTTTCAAAACTATGCAACTCTATATTGTCTCTTTGGAAATGAATTTTGCTTAATGGCTAGTGATTATCTCCTATCTGGCTTGCTATAATATCGGTGTTGTGTTCTTCTTCTTTTTTCTTTTTTTTCTTCTTTGTTTCTAATCACTAGTGTTATCTGTAGTTTGGAAGAAGTGCTACAATTAAACAGACTTTGAATACACAAGGGAGAGAGAGCAGGGCTCTTTTGGCTTCAGTTCACATAGCCCATCATTTGAAAACATTTCTGGGTTGATATTGGTTTCATCCACCAGTGTCGGCACAGCTGAGGTGACTGTGCTAATTAACTGTCCTGCTGAAGCAGCTGAGAAAGCTCATATAAATGCCATGGGAATATGCACTGTTAGAAAGAAACTCTAGCCAATGAGGTGAGGGTTTAAATATAGAATCAAAACACGGACACTTGTCCTTAACCACCAGGTGACAACATCATCAGTTACAAGGTGTGTGAGAGCCAGTGGTGTCAGAAACTGGGCCAAAATGATACGAGGAAAAAGGAACACTGTGTAAAAGGTCAAGGGCCTCTACTTAAAACAAAGTATTTGGGACTAGCCGCCTTAACATCTGAAGAGCAAGAAAGCCATAACCAGCCAAGGCCCATTTTCAGGGATGTGTGAGGAAAGACCCACATAAGGGATCCATAGCTAAAGGACTGCTCTAAGCATATGTGAAATCTCCTCAGCAGGTTTGACAAGCAGTTGGAATTATGCAAACTGGCCAGTGAGACTCAGTGCCCCAATAGCCTGCAGTGACTCAGTGTGGGTGGGAAAGGGGTTGTTTTGATGTAAGAGACAGAGAACCTATGAGGGCCTGCAGGTGGTGTTAAGGGATAGCATAGGAGGTTTTAATAAAAGTTTCTGTGGTTTGAGTGCCCCAACCATCACCAGTTTTACAACGAAATTAAGACCGAGCCAGGTGGTGGTGGTGGGGTGCACGCATTTAAGCCTAACACTTGGGAAGCACAGACAGGCAGATCTCTATAAGTCTGAGGCCAGCCTGGTCTACAGTGTGAGTTCCAGGACAGTCAGGGCTACACAAAGAAACCCTGTTTCAAAAAAACAAATAAATATAAATATAGATAGAGATAGAGATAGAGATAGAGGTAGAGGTAGAGGTAGAGGTAGAGGTAGAGGTAGAGGTAGAGGTAGAGGTAGAGGTAGAGGTAGAGGTAGAGGTAGAGGTAGAGGTA
>NC_034604.1:49390868-49457784 GCF_900095145.1 Mus pahari | reverse complement strand
AACACATATACAGCAGAGAACTGGCAAGTCTGGGTTCAATCAAAGAAGATGCACCTAACCCTCAAGAGACTGGAGGCCCCAGGGAGTTTAGAAGTGGGGTGGGGTGGGGTGGGGTGGGGACATCCTCATGAAGAGAGGGGGCGGGGAGGAGGTGTGGGATGTGAAACAGTTGGAATGTGGACTGGGAGGGGAATAAACTCTGGAGTGTTAAAAAAAGAAAGAGAGAGAGAGAGAGAGAGAGAGAAATAATAATAATAATAGTAATAATAGTAATAATAATAATAAAAGAGGTACCACTTTGCCAGAGGAAGCATGTCGCTTGAGTGAGAACTTTCTAGTTTCAAAGCCATGTAGCCCCCCACCCCCAACCCCACCCCAGTCACCCTCTTTGCTCCCTGCTTGTGGTTCATGGTTCAACTTGAAGGCCTGCTTGTTGCTGAGTTCCCCCACATGCCAGACACTTATCCTGGTGAAAACATAAGCCCAAATAAACCCTTCCTTCTAAAGATCCCCTTGCTCATGATGTTTTATCACAGTAATAGAAAAGCAACGAATACAAGGGACCATAGAATGAACTCTGCAACATGTTACTCACTAATAGATACTGGAGAACTCCAGGAGGCAGCCAGTGGACCTATTGTGTCTGCATGAGTGCCACTACACTATCTAAGGTAGATCCTATCACAGGAAAGCATATCGACTCAAAAGTCACTAGCAGACATGGGGAATGACATTCATTTGGGCTGGAGTTATAAAATGACAGAGTTGGGTTGTAACCCAGACACTACAGAAATTGTCTTTATTTTGAGGCAAATGAGTAAATATCTCACTAGTATGCCTTTTCTGTTTATTTCCCTATTCCTGAGATTTCTCAATGGGACAGCCCTCACCCACACAGTTAGGCCTTTGAGAAGAGAAGGCGTGTAGGCTAACAAATAGCTCAAGATGTCTACCAGCTCTGCTAATCAAACCTATTGGGATTGCAGCTGAAAAATAGCATCTTAAAGCTCTGGCTCCCATCTAAATGATTTATGAAGTAAAACTGTGCCCAGAGTCTCTCAGCAAACAGGAAGTCCTAAAGGACCACTCTACTTGATTCATTTCTCAAAAGTGATCCATTCCTGTTCCATGAGTGTCCCAGTGCATCAGAGGATGGCCAAGAGATTCAGCTCTAATGTTCTTCCCAACAGCAGTGTGAGCAAGCGCACACCAACAGACCTACCCCCCCAGTCTCCATTTATTTATCTATAAAATGGGTATAAAAATACTACTATAGAGTTGTCATGGAGATCCAACGAGAAAATATTTATAACTCCTTGAACAGAACCTGACTTTATGAATAACAGCTGCTATTATTAGGTTACCTTGTCATTCTTCAGAAACCATGAAACATGATGTGAATGCCTGTCTCTTCTTAATTCACTGTCATCCCTGAGACCCCATGTTACTCTTGGCAGTAAATCAAGAGACAATTCCTCTCCCCATCTCAGAAATTCATGGAGCTATGTGATGCTGAATTTAACTCCACTTCTTAGGTGAGGAAACCCGGCCTTTGTCCACCTGGGTAATAGAGATCCGAAAAGGTGCCTGTGGGCCTTGAGGAGTCGCAAGAAAAGCAGGTCCACAGACTTCAGACACATGGAAATAGCTCATATAAAAATGCAGTGTGGAAGTCTTGTTAAAAAGCAAACAGAATTCCCATTATGCTCCCTATTTTGTATGGCAGATATTATTATGATGGGAGTTTAAATCAAAGCTCTCATATGCAATGGAGTTCTGAAAAACTGAAGGTTATACAGACGAGAACCCAAGTGGATTAGCACTCAAGCCTGTAATGTCACTCTGTCTTTACCCCTAATCTTTTATATCAACAAAGCAGTTAAAACAACAACCCCCTAGAAGAGAGAGAAACTGGACTCTGAAAAGGTATTAAGTTGTCCGGCTCTCTTCCCATTCAGTTAATTATCTAGCCTCTACAGCTGAGTCATTAACTCACCAGGCAGATATTTACTGAGATTCCGCCATGAGCAAATTACAATCCTGGCTCTTGGTGATCCAAAGTGATTAAGGTCAGGTGATCATGGCCGGGGAGCTTGGTGTGTAAAAGGAGAGAGTTCGTGCAGCTTTTGCATTATACTCTAAGCACAGGGTAGGTGATCTTGAATACTGTCAAGTGGGGTTCCTTTGTTTTGCTGCAGAAGGCAACTCACCATCTTTAATATTTAGAAAATCAAAGTAAAGAATAACGTAGTCATATTTCAGCCACGATGGCCAGAGACCTGATTCTTTGGGTAGTTCATGGTGAGCACTTTAAACAGCGTCCAGGGTAACGTAAACACTAGATTTCACCTGTTATTTTCACCTACTGACCTCTCTTGCTAGACTCTCAGAGATAGAGGATTTTATGCTAAGTAAACGACTATGTGGTAAAGGTTCTCTGGGAAGTGAGAGAGACAGGTTTTATACAGAAATTTGTTTCATTGGATTCTTGAGTTTAACAAACAGATTGCCAGGTAAAAAACCACAAGAGCAAAGGTACATATTGATTGATTGATTGATTGATGGATGGATGGATTGATTGACTGACTGATTGTAATGTTGGCCTTGGACCCAGGGCTTTGCCTACACTAGGTAAAATCCCTACCACTTAGCTCCATCTCTAAGCACAACACATTTGTTTAAGGCAGAGCGGTCAAACATGATGATGAACACTGAGAAAATTTGAAGGGTAGAGAATTGACTTCTTACATCAATTCTTGTTCATCTGTACAGTGGGTTGAGATGCAGGGGGTGTGGGCTGGTACCATTGCTCAGTTAATAAGATAACTTGCTGCTAGGCTGATGGCCTGAGTTTGATTCCCAGGGCCTCCATGGAGGAAGGGAAGAGCTAATTCATGCAGCTGTCCTCTGACATTTATTCATTTATTCACATTTATTCATACACCACACACACACACACACACACACACACACACACACACGAATAAAGATATCTTTTACAATGAAATAGAAGCAATGTCTTAAATGACATTTTGACATTTATGAATGGAACTATTCAAAGTGGGTTCTCCCATACTTTTCAGTTCCTCCTCCTTATTTGAGTAATTCAGAAACATATCATCTATATTAAAGATAGGTAATAAAATAGATTAAATGATTGGGGAATATGGAGCTTTGATCAGTGTGGTAGGAAATTATTACCTTCAAATCAGTATTTACATGATACCGGAGAGCTTGGGCCTCGTATATAATACTAGAATGGGAGCTGAGTGATTTAATCCCTGAGCCTGGCCTGACTTGCCTCCTGTTTTCATAGACAATGTTCATTGTAACACAGCTTCCCACAGTTCTCCTTACATGTCTATGGATAGATCTGCACTGTAAAGGCAGACTCAGATAAATATGAAAGAGACTATTAGGCCCACGTGGCTAAAACATTTATTTTCAAAAACTTTTAAGCCAGGGATAGCCATAAACTCATGGTGTAGCTGAAGTTGTTGGCTTTGAACTTGTGATTCTCCTGCCTCTACTTCCAAAGTATGCCATCTCACCCAGCTTTATAGTAACATCTTTAAGGAAAAGTTTATTGATCATGTTCTAGGTTTAAAAAATAATAATCTCAACACAGTGATATGAAGGAAAAGGAGAGATAATGGAGAAGGAGATAAATATGAAGGGGGATTTGAACCAAGGTCAAAGAAGAAAGTTGGGGGAAATATACTAACACTAAGGATGTTTAAAATATCCATATAGAAATGTACTTTTTGACTAGGTCTATCTGTCTTTCTATCTATCTATCTATCTATCTATCTATCTATCTACCATCTCCTTTTAATATATGCATTTCACATAAAGAGGTACTCTACACAGTAAATAATTCCCCCTCTCAGAAGCCATAGCATATAAACATCAATGAAGGCATGGAATACCACCCCTGGAGTTGTTGGTCACAGATGTATTAAAGAACCCTAGGAAATTTAGGGACTTGCCATGGCTTGTCCACCAAAATTTTATAGCAAGATTCTCTTACTAAAGACACCACACATTCTTTTCCACAGGGCTTGGAGAAATCAAATTGGTACTGACCAGGAAGCTCCCTCCCTTTTGGCTAACTTGCATAGTTCCTAAGGGAGCTATGCAGCCTATAGAAGGAAAAATGTAATCAGTAGCTTTACCTAGCTTTGAATTCTGTGAGATGCAATAATGGCTAGCTTGGCAAGTCAGGAACATGGATGCAATAGAAGCACGGATGCTGTAGTGGTAACCAATGCTTTTATTATTTATTTATTTATTTATTTATTTATTTATTTATACTTATGGCCTGCTTCACAAGAAGAAACACATTCCTGGTACTGTAAATGCCACGAAGCATCCATTTTGAGTGAGTTCTTGGGCCACAGGGTTGACCCACCTATTATTATTTTGCTAAATGGACATCACATCCAACTGCCCTCTAAATTCATATCTCTATACCCACAGATTAGTGCTAGTCTCTGTCCTAATCTGAGAGCTTTGTTCTATTACAGTGTATGGCAGTTAATTCAGAATATCACAACTAGCCGAAGTATAAAGACTTAGTGCCTATGTAGTACTCACCCATACTTGGGAAACACATGTCAAACCCCTTTGTCCCTAAAATTCAGGGACCGTGGAGGAAGAGGAGCTGAAAAGCTGTAAAAGCAGAGTTCATGGAGGACCAGGATGTAATAGGGTCTTCTGCACATGCCAAGACCACTGCACTCATGAACTCACAGTAGCGGCAGTGAACACCTGCACAACATCAAGCCAATCAGCATTCCAGCATGGAGTTAGGAGGGGCTTATGGTAGGCGGGGTTTATGGGTCCCCCTCCCTGGCTGAAGAATTATTGTGATGACTTCTCAGGGAGGGAGAATCAATTAGCTTCAAGGGTGTAGCTCCTGGTAGGTTGATCTCCATGTTCCTGTGTATAACACCACATCAATGAGTGTATAGGTACCACAAGTTAGACTAGGTAGGTTATTAAAAACAAAACAAAACAAAAAGATGGAAAGGGGTGAAGAGGAGTAGACCTGAGAGAAGTTATAGGGAGGAGTTCAAAGTGAATATGGTCAGAATACATTGTATGTATGTATGCATGTATGTATGTATGTATGTATAAAATGTTCAAAAAGAATTAATAAAAATATTATAAAAACAATTGCATTTTCTCAATTAATTATGATTAATAAAACTTTAGGTGAAGAGAGGACTTTTAAAAAAGGAATGATGTGAAATCTCTTTGGTGGCAGAATAAGATCCATAGCATCAGGGAAATAAATGAATATTAGTTATAGTAGAATGAACTGACTTTGTGCTATGCTTTGTACAACGTTCTCAATGATCCTTGTGCCATATCAGTCATAGCTATATCTATGATTATGAGGATTATGTATTTTTGTTCAAATGAAAAAGTGAAAAAAAATCCACATAGCTCTAAACTGGAATCACCCCATTGTAGTATGGTCTCCAGAAGGAAAAACTCTTATCTTGCTCAGCGTGGCATTTCTAGAACTAAGTACATTGTCTGACATATGATAAGAAAACTTGGAAAAACCGACATGTGTAGAATAAATGAGAAAAGGAACCAATGACCAAAGGAACAAATGCAAATGTGTAGGACAAGCATCTAAGAGGCATCCTGGGAGCCTGTCAAAGCCATCCTACATCATCGGCCACCTGAACTCTGGTACCCTGCCGGGACTTCAGGCTATATAACTTATGAGATCTGGAGCACTGAAATCCAGAGGTACCAACCTAGGGATGCTCTCTTAGCCCAAGGCAGTCTGACCCTTCTGTATTCCACCAGAAGAAAATATTGCTTCACTTGTCTGCCAATTAGTCCCTGCTTTTAGCACAGCCTATTTTCTTCCAGTTACTCACACCTGCTTAATCTCTGCTCTTTGACTCCCACGTTTGGAGAGTGCTTCCTGTTGCTACAGGACCTCACTCCTCTCTGTGGGTCCCCTCTCCATCGTCCTTCTGATGGGCAGGCTTGATTGTTGTCAAACACTGCTGTCTTACAGACTCTATCTGGTTCTTCAACTGATCGTTCAGCTGCTGCAGCCCTGAAAGGCTGACAGGATGAATTGCTTACTTCCCAGGCTCTCGTGTTTATCTCCCTTTAGATCTCACCATCTGCTGTGATTTGGCAACTCAGGTAAATGCATTCTTTTTTTTTTTTTTTTTTTTTTCCCCTCCTACTTCTTTCTTTAAGCCTCCTGCAGGAATTACCATGTCTCTGTCGTCCCTCTCTTCAGACAGCAGCCCCTTGGAAGTGACAATGTTTACATTGAGATTGATAGATGTGCCTGGTGCTTTTATTTTCCTTCCATGCTGTCTATCATTTTAGGCAGTTCGCTGATCCAATCTGTCCACCGAGGCTTGTGAATAGAGACCCCCCCCCCAAAAAAAAAAATCTGTAAAATCAGAGTCAGCTGTGTCCTTCCTCAAGCCCCTTACTGTCTGTCATCTGCAATGGTATCTCATTAGTTTCTAAGGTGAGAGTAGAGACAAGGTGGGAGTGGTTGGACCTTGTTGGTCTATGCTGAAATTGACACAGAACTAGAAACCATGATTAAAGTATCAGGGTCCTGGTTTCTTTCCAAATTTGGAAAAAGCAGCAAACAGGATCTCATGTCTCCCTTTGGCAAAGCTCACTGGAATACCTTCTCATTACAGCTCTTTTAAGGTTATTCACCCTTTCTGTTTCTAACTCTTTGGGTCCGTCTGTCCATGAGATCAGCATAAAGCACTTATCGTTATTTTTATTTTTTATTTTTGACCCTGACCTTGAATGTGTCTGAATCTTTCGAACTGATCGGGAAGTGATCTTGATCAGGTACAAAGAGTACAGGTTTCCTTTACTGGAAGAGCTTTGCGGGCTATGTTCTGTGATGACCATTCATCCCTGACACTGCGGTATTTCAATAAACCTTTATGAAAAGCAAGCGGGGAGACAAACTGGGCCCAGATTTCACAGTTCCCTCCTCTGTGTTTTGAGCATCACATGTGATTTGGAAATACCTACAGCATACCCATTCATGAATGAATTCTCAAACCATACTTAAATCATCACATCAACTTGTAAAAGCTGCCTCCTTTCTATGAAATTCATTTGTATCTATGAAGAAGAAAATTAAGGTGTTGTCTTATTAGCTATAATTAAACTATCTTAAAGGGGCTTCAGTAAACCTGAAGCTTATTTACAACCTTTATGAAATTTAATGAATTTCTATGTAACCCTTACTAGATCTTTCAGACATTGTTTATATAGTGAATAACAGACTCTAATGAGACCAGGGCCTGCTTTATTCCCTGGTTCTGACACAGGTCCTTAAGGGGGTTCATTATCCGTTTCAAGCCACCATGGAGTCATTTAGCATACTGTAACAGAAGACAATGTCACTTAGGGCCCTCCCGGCAACCGTGTCCCCAGATAATATTATGGCACTTGGGGACAAGGCTGATATCTGTTTAGTGCTCTTGATTTACTGCAGAGACTGACAGAGTGAAAACGGAGACTGGATACTGTCTGTCTGTCTGTCTGTCTCCTGTAGTCAGATACTTCCTGATGAACTACTTTGCGTCACTGAGGACAGATATAGTTATCTCTCGGAAAAATCTCATTTTGCTCCTGCAGGAAGATGACGCAGTGGGTGAGGGCACACATTCCCCACCCTGACTTCTGAGTTTGAGTCTTCTGTCCCAGACCCCACATGCTGGAAGAATTCAAGTGAACCTGGAGAAGCTGTCCTCTGACCACACACATATGCACTGGCACACAAGTGTACACACACATACCAATGTACAGAGGAGTGGGAAGGGTAAGTAAATAAAATTGAAAAAATTAAAAATAATGGCTAACTTTACAGATCATTCTTGAAGAGGTTAAATAGCTGGTCTAGGTTATAGAACCAAAATGCCTCTGTCTCTAAAATACATGCATAAACACTACATAATGGTCCCCTCCTCCTTCTTGTTTATCTCTTCTCATGCACACAAAAATGGAAAAAAGTTTGCTTAATACTTGATATAACATTGATAATCAATAAATACTTCTTAAATCTCTTCTATTCATTATTTCCCCCTCCTTCCAGGACTTCCATCTGCCCTGGCTTCATTTCTGTTGCTGGAATAAAGTATTCTGACAAAAAGAGATGTGGGAGCAGAATGGCTTTATGTGGCTCACAATGTCAAGTTACAGTCTGTTGTTTCAGAAAAGTCAAGGCAGGAACTCAGAGCATCGAATGCACGGTCAGAGCAGAGAGGGGGTAAACAGGCGTCCTTGCTGCTTGTTCGCTGTGGTTCATGCTCTGCATGCTTACATAGATCAGGATGCTCTAGCCTAGGGAATGGAGTAGCCTACAATGGGCTAGGCCTTTCTACCTCAATTAGCATCCAAGATGCTCACCTACAGGCATGACGACAGGTCAACCAGATCTAGATAACCCCTCATTAAGAATCTCTTCCCAGGATGTGTCAAGTTGAGGTTTAAAAGTAACCAGCACTTTATCTTAAGTAAAAGGCATCACTGTTCACTCAAAGATGGAAACGAAAAGCCACAGAACCATTTATTTTGTATTTCTCATCCTTTGGCATCACAGCACACATTCAGTGTAATGGTTAATTATATATATTTACTTGAATGGGCCACAGCATCTAGATCCTTATGATAGGGTTTTGGACATTGATACTCAAATTGGTAGACTTTGAGTAAAGCAGATGTGCTCCGTAACAGTCTGTCTCTGTCACCAGTTAACAAAGGCAGACTTCCCCCTGGGCAAGAACAAATTCTGCTACCAGCTAATCTTCATACTTAGATGAGGACCTAGACTGTCCCCTGGGACACATCTCCAGCCTTCCTCCCTGCCCTGCAGATTTTGATTTTTTTTTCCCAGATCCATAAATGAATAAACCATTTTCTTAGAATGAACGCACACACGCACACACACAAATATTCTCTCTCTCTCTCTCTCTCTCTCTCTCTCTCTCTCTCTCTCTCTCTCTCTCACACACACACACACACACACACACACACACACACAAGCTTACACCTTACTAAGTCTTCTTCTCTGGAGAGCACTGACTAGTATAATCATTAGGTCTATAAATTTTTTTTTCTCTGAAATGTTCTTTATCGTTCTCAATGCCCTAAATTGGCTCAGATTCCAATCTTTTGCAGAGGCCATAAATTAGTCTCTCTGCTTTATGTTTCTCTAATTTCCAATCTGGAATTAGGTCAGTGGCTCCCAAAAGCTCACACAATCAAATTTAGACTCCTTGACATGACATTCAAGACCCTTCATTATATGAGGCTGGATTTCCTGCCCTGGCTTCCTTCTCCCACTTTCCTCCTTCCACTTCACTGCATCAGTCAGCAAGCATCCTGTGCCTGTATCCATCTCCGCCCTGCGTCTTGCTCTTTGATTGAGAATGGCCTACATTATATGGGCAAGATTCCAGTTAAAGATACAATCAAGTAAAGATTTTTACTTCAACTTTCTAGTTGGCTTTTCTCTGCTTCCATTGGTGACCCTGTGCCATCATCTAAAATCAGAAAATGAGTTCGGTCCTCCCCAATAATCATTTTCTGATCTTCATGGAATATTAAATCTATTTATGCCAATAGACTGTGTGGATACAATGAAAGACCAACCAGCCACAATCAACATATCCCAAGGCCCTGTTCTTGTAATCACCCTGTTAAGAAAGGAAATACTTTAAAGAGATATGCCTCCTTTCAACTATCAGACTGTTGAAATATTGGAGCCTCAATAATTGATGTTCCCAAGAATATATTCTTGGTGCAATCAGTGTTTGAGAAAGTTGTCATGTTTAAACTGATTTAAATATATGACATATGCATGCATGAATATGTAATAGTAGTCTATTAATAAATAACATATACTTCCTGTATTGTTTAAAGTTAGTTTGGTTACTTTAAAGGAGAATATATGGACATCTCTATTGTTTTGTTCCATCTTGATTTCTTAAGTACTTAATCAAAAAGTAATGATATACTCTGCACAGATTTTGACTCACATTCAAACTTTTACACAAACATTGGGTTTTTACACTATCAGGCTTAGTAGATGAATCTGTTGGGGGAAATATTAAAATAAATCACAATTTTCCCCTCGAACTTGCTATCAATTTCATTGGTCTGTAAACTGGGCCACAGGAAGATTATTGGGATCATTTCTTGGTACTTCCTTAAATATTTTTTTGTGTCATCTTGCAGAGCCTTGAACAGGGATTCTAGATAGTTTACTAAAATACCCAACTACTGTCATTATGGGAGACTATTTCTTAGCATCAGTTATCTCTGACTCAGAAGAAGCTTCCTTCTGTTCATGTTTCCATTCTCCTAATATGTTTGGTTCAACAGACTAGATAGAGATCTTGGAGGGAGTTTATCATCCCAGCCACCTTAAATAAGTCCTTATGGGAGCCTTGTTGGCAGGTTGATCGAAGCACCTGTGTCCTTGTCTAATATAAGAATCTAATTTCCTCTCTTCTTTTTCCACCTCCAGTGATGACCAGCTGGGAGAAGGGGACACAATCAAAGTCCTTAAAAGCTGTATCCCTGCTCTCATATTTTTAAGGGACACTAAAAATCTCTTGTCCCTTCAGAGAAGCTCTGACCTAAGCTCTGCTTGCATTTTAAATTTAATGAGTATCCTATGGCCACATAGAAAAGGTGGTCTGTGTTCTGTCTGCTACTGGGTCCCTCGGTTTTGTTTTTTGTTTGTTTGTTTGATTGTTGGTTGGGTTTTTTTGCTTTTTTAGATCACTAAGCAGAATTAGCATTAGCTTCATTGGCTGCTCTCTGCATAGGCTTGGGTAAGTCATCTAGCCTCAGTTTTAATGAGAAACAAATTACTGCTGAGCTAACATTACTGAGTGGAGCCAGAGCCTTCCCAGCACTCTGTATTGTGCCTTCACAGAACCACTGCTCTTAGACCAGTCATTTTTCTCATCCTTAGTTTTGCTAGTGGAGAAATTGTGTTCCGATCAGAAACTTGCAACCCGAATTCAAAATGCATTCCAAAGGGTTGAGAGGCAGATAAAGAGTTATGTTAACCTTCATATTTCACAATCACCCTGATTTATTATCTCTACCGCAGGAATCTCAATTTGCTTAAATATTGCACTCAGTGTCATCATGTGCATTGTTTATGTTTGCTACGATCCAACCAATTTCAAGAATGTGCTTTTTAAAAAAAATGTGTACACCGTAAGTAGGATGGGAAATTTATAAGCAGATGTGCATTGGAAACACTGATGTCTGCCTGGTGTTTGGCACTGAATCTATTTCCGTGTCTCTGGATAGAGCTTTTGAGTATCCTCTCATGATATGTGTAACTTGTCTGTTATCATAGTCAGGGAAGAAAGGCATCGTGATTGTTTTTTCTTTGCTACGGACTGAATACTGTATTGATTCTGCTAAGGTTAGGATCTGAAGGTTTCTGCTTGTCAACACAAAGGTTCCAAGTCATATAAAACTTTGTTCATACTGTATAGGTTTCCCCAAGCCACTATGATGAGCAGTGATCAACTAGGGGCCCGTGAACATAGGCCGCTGAACGATGCCTCTATCTCAGAGTCAAATATAAAGATTTTGTTCCTTACTTTTTCTTCTAAAATGTACCTCCCTAAACTTGCTTCAATCATGATGATGATACTGCCTTGAGCTAAATCTGTGGATCAGATCAGGGGGGGTCTGTGGGGATCTGTGAGGGAATCAATTTATTAATGTGCTAGGGAGATGATTGCATGAACAATTTCTCCCTCCTGTTTCCAGCTAACCTTGTTCCTTGTCTGCAACTGTAGACACCTATTTTCAGCTCTTCCTCCTATAAGGTGCATTTTTCTACTGAAAGGAGAAACCCTTTTAATATGGCTGCTTAAAATGAAACCTCAAACATATACCCCTATGGAACAGTAAATTGTAAATTGCCCCCTCTTGAATTTCAAGTATGAATATCATTAAATCAAAGGCTTGAAAAGCTGTGGATTAAGCCTCTTCTTTCTATTATAGGAGATATTCTCTTGTCTTATTTATTCTCTTGAATTTTAGGCTTCAGATATGACTTTAGGGGGGGAATTCTTAAATGGAATGTTGTTACCACTTGAAGATAGACTTGTTTTTCTGCTCTTGTATGATCCATTTAAACTCACTATCACAGTGAAGTATGGACTCATTTTTAAAAGAAAATATATCCCACAGACCATAATTCCCCGAAACCTTTATTTATTTGATTTCTGCTCCCTGGGACCAAGGCCCCATGACATGCAATTCTCAGTTCTGTATGCTTTCCAGGAAATGGCATTCATAAAAATAATTTCACAGCCAACTTCGATGGCAAACCAACAATAAAATATTCCAGCACATTCTCATGGACAACCACTGCTCCAACCTTTTTACACTGAAAAGACACCTCTGAGTAAAAGCCATCAAAACCCTCTTCAGAACACACCACCCAGTGGCCCCCTTCTACTAGATATGTCCTTGGATGCCAGCTAATTGGAGCTTTACCAATTTCAGCTACTACAAAATTGAGGGCATTATCAACATTCATATCTTAGCAATTCTTTTCTTACTAATGAAGTAGTTTTGAGGAGGAAATTCATATCGACCAAGTACGGGGAAGTTTCAAGCACTGAGAGTTCAGCATTGCCTCTTCCAAATTCAGGAACAGTCACACAACATTTTCCCTCCTGTTGTCCCTAGAGGACAACACCTTCTACTCAGTTCCTGCCTGGACTTTGTGGACATTCTGTGCCCTAAACCTCCTACCATCATAAGCCTACCTCGAGTTCCTCGTAGATTCGAGTGTGCTTTATTTAATAATCTGCCCAGTGCCATCATCATATTACACGTGTATTAAAACAAGCTGTTCTGATAAGGGGAGAACTTCATCATAACCTAAGCAGTCATTTGCAGACAGATCTTCTCTCTGCAAACTCCGGTGCTTTCTGATGTAAATTACAAACAAACAACCACCACCTTGGGGAGGGGAGGATCTGACTGTGTCCCCACAATGCTAAGTGCCATCTGATCTTGATTTGTTATGTCTTTCAAGACAGGCAAATGGCTGGGTATTCAAGCACACATACACCCAAGTGTTTGCACACGTAGCCTGAGTTTGCTAGATAACTTTCAGCAAATCAATAGATTATTCATCTTCTTATTTGTTGTCTTTATCAACACACATACACACACACACACACACACACACACACACACACACACACACTATTTTGTAATGATGGGAGCAAAGCTAACCTGACAAATTCAGATGAATGAGGGCTCTATCACATTTTGTAACTTGAGCTATTACCAGTAGTTGTGGTTCAGGAGGAAAAAGATAGTGCACTGTGTGTTGTTGGTCCACATTTACACAAGTGTTTGATGATAAGTTTGAACATAGAACAAAGTGATCTAGGCAGTGGTGTTTCTGTTTGGATAATGAACAGATCTGAATAATAATCTCCATGGACCCTTACAATCCAATATCATGTTTGAAATAAAAAGTAATAATAACTTATCATCATTTCTCTTAGTATTTCTTCTTTATTCTTCTAAAGATAATCAGGTTTCTGTCTCTGGCCACTCTCATATGACTCACAACTTTAAGTATTAATATTTCAAATCTGGACTATATTGCAAAAGTTTGATTTTTATCTATTCCTGTACAGAATCTGGTAATTGAGCTTTAGGATATTTCATCTTCCTGAATATATTGCAAAAGAATGAGTCAATTTAATGTACTTCCATTCAGCCATTTAATAGTCATTGGGGGCCCTGGCAAGTCACCTGCTGTTAAGCCTTAAAACCTGACTCCTATCCCCTCAATCCTCTTGTTAAAAAGAGAGAATGGACTCCAACAAGGTGTCCTGTGACCTCGGCACAGACACCATGACCCACACACAAATAAATGAATAAATACACAGAGAGAACCAAATCCCATATGGTATCCTGTGACCTCTATATATACCATGATACACACACACATACACACACACACACACACACACACACACACACACACACACACACACCATAAATAAACATTTAAAAAATTAGGAAGAACTGTCATTGGCTCCCACTTTCTATTACTTCCATTTTTCTCCTAAAATATTTAAATCTAAGTTGAAGCGCATCCTAATTCTTCTCTTCAGAGTGTCTCCGCATCATCGAGCACTCTTCCAGTGTAACTGTGACACATGGAGCTGGCCTCTAATATACACATTTCAACTTGCTTTTAGTCCCCCAATAACTTTGCAATTGTTCTATCTTTCCGTAGGATACAACTAAGGCTTGCCGTCTTTATTTGGTTGCTACACCTTTCTCATATAGATGGGCCATAGGCCAATGATGTGTTGTTTGTTCTTTCTTATTTCTCAAGCTGAGAAGAATTTTCAAATTCATAAAGAGTTGAGAAACCAAACTACAAAAAACAAAATAAACAAACAAAAAACTAGGAAAGAAAACAAACAAATCTAAAGATATTACACAATAATAACCTCCCCCTACCTACAGAGTATGAAACAATTGTCACAGAAATGTTTGCTGACATCTTGTCTACAATACCACTCTTACCTCCATTTTATATTTCTGAAAAAAAATGCAGTTCATGTACTCTTCAGGGTTAGACTTGGGTTAAAATAGCAATGTATTCTATTAATATAAAATAATTCCTATCATAAGTATACCTTCTAAAGTTTCCTTTCTTTAATAAGTACAAAAATTCATGTTGTATAAAAATGCAATAATAAAGACTTGATAATATTACATTATGCAAACTCCACAAATGAAATTTGTACATTTTCCATTTCACCATATACTATTAGAGTACTTCACAGCCTAGCTAATGGTCTCAACACCTGAGCATACTATTATCGCCACTGCAATCATTTCTCTAGGTTTACCACCAGCCTACAATAATGCTTGTGCTGAAAACATTTGTAAAGTAAATATAAGATGCAAACAAAATACCCAGGAGATAGAAAAAGAGCCAGAACAACATTGACTATATATTTTGAAAAGTACAGAGCTTAATTAGATGTTTGACTAGAGGACAGTGCACAAAATAATCAATTTTTTTCCACACACATTTCTTTAATTTGTGGTATCAAATTAATTATTCACTACATTTTATTTTAAATATTCCATAATCTGAATCTATGTGGATATTTTAATAAGCATACCAATGAATACTCAGTCCTGAGAGTTAATAGCATGTTTAATGTGTGTGTGTGTGTGTGTGTGTGTGTGTGTGTGTGTGTGTGTGTGTGTGTGTNGTGTGTGTGTGTGTGTGTGTGTGTGTGTGTGTGTGTGTGTGTGTGTGTTGGTAAAGGCACTAAATTGCCAATGCAATAAAACGTGGGAACCAAATTTAAAAAAAAACAAACTGTCAATACAAATTAGATACATGTAAGTAGTATGTTACCTGCGTTAGCTCGGGTTTTACTGATGTGAACAGACACGGTGACCAAGGCAAGTCTTATAAGGACTGCACTTAATTGGGGTTGGCTTATAGGTTCTGAGGCACAGTCCATTATCATCAAGGCAGGAACATGGCAGCGTCCAGGCTGACCTGGTGTATGAGGCACTGTCAGTTCTACATTTTCATCTGAAAGCAAACAAGAGAAAAACTGGCTTCCAGGCAGCTAGGTTGAGGGTCTTAAAGCCCACTCCCACAGTGACACACCTACTCCAACAAGGCCACACCTCCTAATAATGCCATTCCCTGGATCAAACATATATAAACCATCACGTGAACATTTTGAGAACACAATAAATTCAAATTTATTGAAAAATTTTCAGTTTTATGTTTTCTTATATTAAAGCAAAGTGTCCTTTATTTAAAAAAAAAAAAACAAATAGGAGAAAATATAGAAGGTGAAATGATGCCCTATAGGGAATATGGGCTATAGAAAAGGGAAACTGTTGTTTTCTATTATGTGAACATGGTTTGAACACTCAGTACCTGCCCCTGGTTCTCCTAAGGATGAGAGGTATAAATCTAATAATATAAAATGCTCCAGCCCTGAGTACAGATGATGTGGCTAAAGGCATGTTTCAGCAAATGATGATCCTATGTCCTCACTCTGTACACGAGATATGATTTACATGCCTGCAAAAACTAGTCCTAAATGCAGAAAGACGCACTGTGGTCAGGGAGTTGAGCAGGAGGTATTGCCATCAGATAGCAGGGAACATGGGAGATTGCTCACTGGAGAACCTTTCAAGACCAAAGGCTGTAGTATGAACAAAAGCAACAAGGCAGAGGAATGTGGGCTTAGATGGTTCAAAACCTACTTTAATAAGGGTTCTTAAATGCTTTAACCTCCCTTCTAGTCCCCACCACCACCACCACCACCAGAGGTAGTGGAAAGTAAAAGTTAATAGGGCAAAGGGGAATGTGTCCCTGTTTAGAAATAGTTCTTTGGGGCGATCCCAGTCTTTAATGTCAGGATATCAGCAGTTCAGTTCACAGGAATCAGCAGTGGCAGCTTGATCCACTCTTAAACATCATTCATAAACCAGCAATGTCAGTTCAGTCCAGAAGAAATCGTGAGGCTCTCCCAAACAGCCTGAGTCTGCAAAGGTGGCAGGAAGCTCCCAGTGACTCATGAGTTCTTTGGTGATTTTTCTCTCCACAAAGTCACAACAAGCAATGTTCAGCAAAGAAAGCAAAGTGAACCAAGGCATTATGGTCATGGGCGAAGACCAGAGTCAGCAAAGCCCAACAATGACCAGTAAAATTTGCAAGGTAAACCAATGCCATAGCTTCATCCGCTGTTCATTGGGTTATACGTAAATTCTTCCCAAGCATGACAAGTCCTCTCAAGTGTCGGCTAAAAGCATCACATGCCATTACAGCGGGCCCTTCCAGAAAAACATCCTCTCATGTGTCTGCTTCTGCAAGACATCCTTTTATAAGACAATTTCCAGAACACCATCATGTGACACAACTGAGTCTCCAAAGAAACCAGAAATTCCCACTTCAGAGGAGTGTTGAGCATCTTCTACAAACAACTGAAGGTTCAATATGATCAGGACCCAACTTCCCAGGCAGAGAGGGAAGAGCACAGACAGCCTTTGGTCTGACTGTGAGGATAATTCTGCTGATCTCTTTGTCAGGTGTGAACAACATCTCCTGAAGAGAAGCTGTGCCTGGCTGTGAACAAATAACCAGTAGGGGCTTCTGAGTCTGCAGAGACTAACAGATGGATTGGAATTTCAGTACTGTGGAGAGACTGGAATTTTGTAGGTTCAGAGGTTAATTACTTTATCTTGGGCTAGTTTTAGCCTTCTGGAACAGCCTCTCCTTGCCCTACTCTATCTGAACTAACATCTCTTGGCAATAAATAAAAAACCTCTCAGAAGCTATCAACTTAGCAGAACACTGTCTTCCACCAATCCAAGAGCTGAGAAAGTCACCAGATAACATCTTAGACCTATACAAAACCTTCCCCTATCTTCATGAACTTGCTTTTGGGTGTACCCACCAATTTATTTCAGTTTCTTGAGACAGGGTTTCTCTGTGTATCATGTGTGTCCTGGAACTTGCTCATAGAGATCTGTCTGTCTTAGCCTCCCAGCTTATTTAAGGCCTATGTACCAGGCCTGGCTTCCAATGATGTATTTTAAAGTTGCCTTGATTAGTGACTTTTTTACCTATAAACAAGAGAAACCACGTAAAACTACTTCCACATTGGAACATGGAAGTTATGGAGTAACCTAACTCTTTGTTCCCTGGCCACAGTCACTCATATTGGCTTCAGAATAAACTAAGTCTTAGTCCCTTTAAGATGGGAGCTGTGGTTTCTACCTTGGCACTGGGGAAGGAAATTAGAGCTTGGGAACTTAAAATTTGGTTACCATTTCTTTGAGTTAACAGAGAGCTTCTGTAAATCAGAGGGATTTGCAGTCCACCAGCTAATGTTTATTGAGTGTGTGATTTTGCAAGCC
Organism: Mus pahari; assembly: GCF_900095145.1. NCBI lineage: Eukaryota > Metazoa > Chordata > Mammalia > Rodentia > Muridae > Mus > Mus pahari. The sequence goes on along the minus strand of NC_034604.1, from coordinate 49,439,781 downwards.
GTCACTTGCTCTATTCAGAAAATGTGATATTTTTCACAACAGGGTCAGAATAACAACAACAACAATAACAACAACAAACAATTGGCTAAGGAAACATCACTAAACACCACTAAACTCCCTAAGGATGTGAATGCACACAGCCACCTCTTGGTGTTCTACTGAAAGGATTAATGAACTGCTGTAGTGGTGACCAGGGAACTTTACAAGTTCACACTCACCCACAGGCACCAGGAAACTGAATCAGCATTTAGGAGCCAAAGAGACATAGAATCTATTCTAGAGGTGGCTGCTGAATAGAAAACTCTTTGGGTAAATCCCTTTATTATTCTCTGTGGAAGAAGGAAATTGCCACTCTCACACACCCCAACTGCTGTTGCTTCAGGCCTTTCTTCTATCTTCTCCCCTCAGTTGCACTGTACTAAACCTGGCCAACTGTATGTCTCTTGACTGTCCATCTGCAGTGGCTTTCTGCTGCTGTTAGTTTTATCTTAATTCCCTCATCATTTTGATGTGTTTATGGTCTGTCTTACAGCTGGACCATTAAGTATCCTTGTATCTTACTTCAGCCATTTTAGTGCATGTGGTGAACATTAAAAAAAAAAAAAAAAAAAAAACTCTCCAGTTATCAATCTTTAATATATAGTTCAGAAATCCTTAAGGCAGACCTGAGTGAAGTAGGGAGTAGGGGGAGGGAGGGAGTCACAGAAACTCAGAAAATTGTATCATAATAAAGGAGCTTCGTTAGCTAAAATTGAGTTTACTGAAAGTGTGTGTGTGTGTGTGTGTGTGTGTGTGTGTGTGTGTGATCAGATTGGAGACTATAAAATAAAACTGTATTGGAAAACAGCCTGAGAAAAGTCGATAAGAGTAGGGTTAGAAAAGACTCCCTTCCTGAGCCATTGATGTCTATTAAGCTAAGAATCTAATTATTTGCTTTTGAGAATGTTGGACTACAACTTTCAAAACAATTTTCCTGGAAAACATATTTTATTACCAAGAAATTTTCATTGATTTTTTAAAATGTTGTAAAAGTACTAAATGTGCCTTATAAACACTGTTAGCATATTTTAAATAAAATGTCACCTTGCCAAGCCACAAACTCCTGTCAGCCTTCTAACTCACTCAGATCAGCACAGCTTGAATTCTGGGAAGCCCCACCAAGATTGTGGTCACAGATTTCCATCACTGCTAACAGCAGGCCAGCTTGGAAATGAAGCAAATATCAATTCACTCGGAGAGAAAACATGGCAGCGGAGACATAAAGAATTTGGCCTGCATCCTGGACTTTGGTTGCATGCTGAGCTGTGCAGCATAGCATTCATGTGTCTGGGAAGGCAGAGAGGTTACAGGAAGTAGGGTGTAAACTTTCAGTGTTGAGAGAAAACCCTCTCAAATCTAAAGGACATTGATGTTTCTATGAGACCAACACTTGCCTTCTGTTATACACTGAAGGCCTATGATGAGTGTGTTTGTTTATAAGCATATGTGTGTGGCTTTAGCAGAGAACTAATGATAGGAAGTAAAGCATGGGTTATTCAAAAATAAAGACCGTTTGACTCTAATATGTTGCGTGTCTACTTAGATATGTTACGTTGTTGCTTTGGGCACCAGGAAAAAAAAATGAAGAAAAGAGCGCTCCGAAATTATCCTCTCCCATAACCAGATGTCTGCTAGTGGGAGTTTCCCACCTTCCCTCAGGATTAGATCTTGTGGAAAGAGGTTTATAGAAGATGGATCCTTTACCTTCCATCCAGAGCAAGAGAAATAACAGTAAGAAAACTCATGAGGAAAGGCTCTCCGAATAAAGAAGAGAGAGAATGGAAATGGACTCATTTTTTCCTGCTCAAGCTTTCTGTGTTACAGCAACAGGTAGAAGAAAGCAAACCAGGAGAGGGGTGGATCAAAGAGAGAGCCTGATCTCAAAGCCATGCAAGAAGAACTATAAAGAAATCTAAAAAGAACATAAAAGGGCAAGGAAACCTTTCCACGGGCATCTTTCACAGACATTTTCTTCCATAATATCCTGTCTATTTCCTTCGTGGTATTTATCAGAAATGGCCATTAGATTATCCACTCTCTGATTTCCTTCATTATTTCCTGTTTCTCTGCGAAAGTATCGTCGATAAGAGTGGCTCTATCTTGCATGGTCCCTCGAGTGCTTCCATAATGAAATAAATGAGAATGTGACTTTGAGGAGAATGAGCTGGGGACACACGGATGGACAACTTAAAGGACCAGTCTTTGCCTGCTTGGGTAAGCGAAGGAGTTCTAAGATTGTTCTGAAAAAAAAAAATGGCTTTGGATTATACATGACAGAATTATGACGCTGGCCCTTCAAAGCCACAAGCAGGTGCCATCTCTGATCCGTCCCATCAGAGAGAAGCCATGCTATTAAATCAGGGACTCAAACAGCGACGTCTGTGTTGTAGTAGACATTCCCACTTAGAAAAGTCCTTTTCTTCTAGAAATACTGCTTTATGGCCACAGTTCCAATGAGGGTTGGGGAAGGAGCATGTTTCACCCTGGTACAGGCAGTTCTCAGTGTACAATGGTTTGACTTATATTTTTTATGATGTCACAGTGGTGTATGAAAGCAATCAACATTCTATAGAAACCATTGTTTGGACTTTGGATTTTAACATTTTCCTATGGCGGGTGATATGCAGTAAATTACCTAGTCTGGTGAATCAGGGTGGCAGCAGAGAGACACAGGTCCCATGAGCCAGCTTAGCCAGGATGATATATGACCATGCTGTACAGTGGGTTATCTTGTCAACTCATGGCATTTGGAAGAGGGAGTCAATGAATTACAAACATTTTCAACTTCGGATGAATCTGTCAAGATATAGCCCCATCAAACATCAGGGAACATGAGTGTTCTGAAACATGGAAGCAGAATATGACAGTAGGTCAGTAGGTCAGTAGGTCAGTAGGTCAGTAGGTCAGCTATTCCTGCTCTTCAGTCATTCTTATCCTACATGGCTTAGCATGCTTTCTTAGATGCTTTCTTCATCCAACCTTCAAGAGACAGTTTCTCCTCCAATCAAGAAAAGTCAATGTTCATACCTGGGCTTTATCAAAACTTTCCTGGAAAAACAAAATATTTGTTTATTGCAGCAAGAATATAACTTGGAGTCTATCTGAAATGCTGGTTCTGACACATGGAGAACATGGAGGCCAGTAGACACTGAAACATGCAAAGATGCAAGCACCTTAGATCTGGGTCCATGATTCAGGATACTACAACCTCCTAAGACATGGTTGTTGAATTCTCCACTTGAGTCTGTGCTATCTAAATTCTTTTACCTGGAATTCCTATGTTTCGTTTCAATTAGTATATAGTGAATTTCTATGATTTATAACCAAGAGGACCCTGAGAAAGGTCAGTCTACTTCCTTTAAATTGTAAATTAAAACAAGGAAAAGTACCCCCCCACACACTCCTACAAGTGTTGGTTTGGTGGCTAAGAGTTAATTGTCAACTCAGAGTCTGCCCTAAGAATTAAAGTGTCCCTACCCCACACTAGCTCTTTCTATTTTTATTCTAACTCAGCACAAAGGTCTAAACTGCAACAAAGAGTTAGAGGAGTCAGAAGATAAATGGCTGAAGACGTGAGATTTCCACATCTGTATTTATTCATTTAACTAACTGGCTCGAGGCTGCAGCAGAATTATATCCTACTCCTGCTAACCCTTCACCCACTGAGCTCCAGAGTTTTCTTCTGAGGAAGTAATTCTCCATTGGTAGGCCAAGCTCATGCTGTGTGTTTGTTCCACAGAGGAGATTTTGCACATGAAATTATTAACAACTCGAGCTCTGTCATGTCCTTCCCCCTTTTACATTTTTTCTCTACTTCTATGCATTTGATATTTCCCCTTTCACATGAATAGAATAGTATATTTTATATTGTCCATTAAACTTGGGAAGAAAAAAATGCAATAATAAGATATGCTATTTTTAAATGCAAGGAATAATATATGAACAGGCAGCACTCTGAAACATTTTAGCTGACTTCATAGGTCAAAATACAATAACAGAAACCTTGTAAATATAATGGAACATGAACTTTTAATAGTTATTAAGTGTGGTAAGGGGCTCTTGCCTCCACCCACTGGCTCACCGCTTATCCCTGCTTGCTCACAAGAACTCCTTGTTCAAGTGTTTCACATAGAGGGTAGGATGATTATGAATAGCCTAAATCAGTAGGAATGAGGTCTTGCCTTGAGAAATAGTTATCTGGTCTAAGGGTAACTTTGTAGTCCAACTTTATTCTCCATAAGACATAAAGGTAAGATAGCTTAGGCCTTGAAAGAAAGATAAAAGTTAAGAGGCATGTGGTGGGAGAAACACACACTTCTGTCTCCTCTCTTCCTGCTCATGAGGAGTTTGACATCTGGGAGTATTGCTCACTGCACTCTAGGAAGGGCTTTTGCATGTCATGGAGTATAATGACCTTCAGGGCAGAATAGAGATGGGTGACACCTCGGTTCCTCCCCTGGAGCTCTTAGTAAGAGTAGCTGGTGCCATTGTTATTAAAATTACTACTTCTATGCAGCTGAATTTATCCTAGCTGATAAGAGATGAAATATACATAGGAACTATCTACCTATCAGTCATGTTGTGATGTTATTACTTACATTGATAGTAATAATTAGTACACATGTTAAACATGAGAAACCTAAGCTTTTCTTCAATAGAGTATCATAACTCTGGGTCCATATCTTCTTCTATAAGTCAACTCTGTACAAATCCAGAAAAACAAAATTTGTAGGTAGAAGAGAATAAGAATTCAATTCCACAAATGCTGAAGTGTGCTTGGTCTAGATACACTTTATGCACCATTTCTCCTCTGCACAGCTTTAGCATTTGCAGATATGATTAAAAACAGATTAACAGAACAGAATGCGTCATGGCCCTCAGCTGAGTATAGAAAATTAAAACAGATTTGAAAACTCTTCTGCAGCACTCAGGATTTAAACCCACTGAATATGTCAGCAATTTTGGACTCTCACAGCAAGAGATAAAAGAAGCAAAGATAAAGGGATGCACGGAATGGGAAAGTCTTTGGGGATATTAGGGCAATTAAGAACAATATGGAAGTAATCAAAACTTGGTCGACCGACCAAATAAGACCTTATGAAATTAATATACGAGCCAACATTTGCAAAATGTTGCATGCCTTTAGATTACATGTGTCTACAAAAGGAAATCAAGGGTTTCATTCAATACACAGACATGAAACATTAGCAACGGATGAAATGCAAAAGGCCTCCCTAGGCTGGAGCACAGACAGGCATGGTGAAATTTAAAGCCTTATGGAGACGAGAGCCAAATTTTAGGGGTTGAAGCAATGTTTTTTAATCAGTTTGTCATGAGAGATGGAATAATACAGGAGTCAAGGACACGCAAGAGCCAAAGAGAAACAGCCATGTTTATTGTGAACAAACCTGTTTCAAAAGTTTGATATTAATAAAGCAGATTAAGCTTTAATAAATGGTTTTAATAAATAAGTTTTAACAAAGAATTTTACGTTTATAACGTTTCCTATTCTGAAACATATGGAACCGCTTGGATGTAGTCACCATCTATTGATTAATAAGGTCAGGACTCCTACATTCGACATACTATGGCCCCCTGGAGACATCCTAAGAGAGGAGTAAGAGCAGCAGGCATAGATAACCGTGGCTTGAAGCTATCAGCCAGCACAAATCTCAGAGACAAGAATGCAGCCAACAGATGTGACCCAAAATGCACCAGACAGCAAAATCAGTGTCCCACTGAGGTAGATGAGAAGCTAGTCCGTGTCTGGGCTTGTGCATGATGCTCTAAAAGCTGACACGTTGCAATTCGGGACCTGAGGCTGCCACCTCGCTGGTCCATTTGTACATTCCTCTCCGCCTGTTTAGCATGCTTTTGTGCATCTTCAAATGTGGCCACATCCTAAAAAGATTAATTAAATCATATCAATGACACTTGAACTTGAAGTGTTAACGAAGGTGTGGCATGGCTGGTATTTCTGTTGGTTCTTTGTTTCACTGCCTCTTCTATTTGATGCTTTCTGACATTCAAAAAAGGCTATTTTAGTGTAATGAGCCTAGTCATTAAAGGGCATCCTACCCATGTCCCCTTTGCCACCTTCACAGTCATATCACACATGTGACTTTTATCATCCACTGAAACTTTGCCAGATGCAGGCTGTGATTCTGGCAAGTGTAAGTCCCTGCTTCATCAGAGTTTTCCTTGCAGTCCCCCTCACTGTGACAATCCCATTTAGAACCTGGTGCTTCTACATCGCAAGTGGAATCACCAGATGGAGGAGCCACTAAGTAACCACATTTAGAATCTGCCAGTGAATTGTCAGACAAAATATCTGGAAGTCTTGGACCATGTAAACAAATCACCTGTCCTTTTAGTGTTCAGAATGGAAGGAAAGTGATACGATGTGTCATTTCCAGGCAACACCACTAAGTGTTGATCCAGAAACACATGAGCAACAACAGTCCTTCTTGGCTTTAAAGGATGTTGGGGGATATTTGAAGTAGAATATTGGAAAGTACCAGACAACTTAAGCTTGTTGGGAGACAAGAGCGACAGATGCCAGTCATTTTTATTCTTTCCTAAGGGTGAGTAGTAGAGATGAGAAGAAAGCTGCAAGTATTGAGTGTAAAAGGCAAGCAAGATGCAAACTGCAAGTAGAAGTCCCTCTGATCCAGTCATAGCGATGTAAAGAAAGGGTTGGTTAAGCATGTGATGAAATGATACTCAGGCTCATGGGACATCTTCTGTTGTTACTGAATAGACATGATACGATATATGATAAATATATGAACATAAACATATATGATAGTTGCTATTGAAGGAAGATATTGAGTACTTCACCTCAGCCTAGTTGATCCTTACAGTCTCTGTCAGGTATGCAGGCACCCAACATCCTGAAAGTGAGGTAAACGAATCCTGAGGACCAAAAATTGTCACTTCTCATGTTCCCACTGGGAATGGCATTTCTTCTTTCCTTTTCCACATTTAACCCTTGACGTTTAAGGTACACAGAATGAGGACAAGAAGTGGGATGGAAGTTCACTTGATTTAGAAAACACATGCATAAAATCAGCAAAATGGTAATGGAGACTCATAGAGCAATGCAAAGAACTAGAAGTCACTGCAGGATTGCTGCTTTTAGAAAAACACTGGGAAATAGGCTATGATGTCCTTAGGGGGAGTTAATATTTTCTCCATAAAAATAAGTGTAATATATAGTCTCTCTATATATCCATATGGTCCATATTCATATCGAATATATAGTCTGGAGTCTAAGGAATGAGTTGCTTGAGTCATAGCATACTGATCAAAGGGAAGGACAGAACTCTAGGTCAGACCTGGAGTTAGAGTTTTAGAAAGAGCTTGATAGAGTATAGATAGGCACACCTAAAATATAGCCAGTATTGAGTAAACACATAGAATTTGCTATGTGTTGACAGTGATGCCTGCATGTGACATATATCCCATTCAATCCTCTCCATAATTTTGCAAGGTTGGGGTTAATATCATCTTGCCTGTATGGATTATGCCCATGGCCATACAACATATAGTGGTTGTCTAATATTGCACGGCAAACCTCCAAAACATTATGGTTTAAAACCAGCAATTCATTTCTAAATTTCAGTTTTGATAAGTTATTTCAAGTCACAATCTCTCACCAGACATCACATATCATTTGGAATTGCAGTCATTGAAACTCTGACTTGGAGTTGTAGGGACTGCTCCCAGGTCCATCTTTACAGCTGACCCTTCATTGTTGGTGATTACCAACCTCCTTCAGTTCTATACCTGTGGGATTCTTCATAGGGGTTCATGCCTATTCCCTTGCCTTCTTCCATCTGGATTCCCTAAAAGAAAATGGTTCAGAAAGGAAAAGCAGAAGTCATAATGCCCAGACCCAGCCTTAGATGTCACATGATCTCTTTTGTCGCAGTTGGTCACCCAACATTGCATTCACTATGGAGGAGACCACCCAGATGCACAGCTACAACTATCTCTGAATACAGTCCCTAGATACCCACATGGGACAGATTTTAGCATCTCTACCCTACTCAGATACCCAAACTCACAGATACTCAAGTCCCATGTATAAAAACGACATACTATTTGCATATAATTTACATACCCTCTCCCATATTATTTACATCACCCTAAGATTACATTATAATCCCTAATTCAAAATGTTGTAATAGAGTTTCTATGATTACATTGCTAGGAGAAAATGATAAGAAAAATTCCGTAGATGTTCAAGGAAGCTATTTTCCCCCTTCAAATGTTTGCAATCCATAGTTGGTTTAATCCAAGGATGGAACATAGACAGGGTCAACTCTGATATCCAGAGACAATCAAAGGTGCCTTCCCAGATGTAATCTGCCACCCAGCTAATCAGTGATGTTGGCAAAGCTATCAGTCATGCCCTTGCTTCTCATTGGCACTCTAGAAACACACCTGGGAAAAATGCTCAGTTACTGGGTATGGCGAAGAGGAACCCGAGACAAGCAACCCTAGGGAAATGGCCACCTTACTTTCCAGCTTGTCCCTTCAACTCTATAAAATCCAAATTGGACTCAAAATCCAGTCTGATTTCCTCGCCTAAAGCCACTTTAGTGATAGCAATGTCACCCAAGGAGAAGAATCCCAGCTTTGAGTTCTGGGTGACAGAATGATGGGGATCCTGGATGGAGCTACTACAGTACATAAACTAGGTGCCAGATGGCAGGAGAAGCAGGCACAGGCCCTGGTGTTTCAATCAGTTCACCTCTCCTACAAACAAGTATTGGGAAGTAAGTTTTGCTTTATTTTAAAGTCTTACTTTTTCATTAAAATTTATGTTAACCTATGACACTTTCATGCGTCTATATCATTCATTATACTTAGTTTTTACCTGTTGTTCTTAGTGCAATCCTCCTGAAGTGTGTCTCCTGGCTGTTCCCTTTCCTCTCCTAAGACCCCCTTTTGTCTTGTGGATAAACGAGTGTATAATTAAATTTAGGTTGGCACATGAAAGAAGGGATGGTGTACTTTGTCTTTCTTACACCCTTTACCATCTCTTATTCCTCATTTCCTTTATGTCATTTTGATCCCCCACACATGAATTCCCTGTTCTCCATTCATGCCATATGTATTATATTTAGTAGATTACATTATCCGGTGGTAGCATATCTAACATCTGTGTATGAGAAAAAGATGATATTGTTTTTTTGTAGTTCAGCTCATTTCACTTATTGTATTTGTATTTCTAGCCACTTCCTCAAAAGGACATAATTTAATTCTTTATGGCTAAGTAAAACTCTGCTGTGTTCATTGACTTCATTTTCCCTATCGATTCTGATGAACATTTGACCAGTTCCATGTCATGTCTTCTTGTTCTTTTCCATGGTATAAACATGCTCATAGTGGCTACTTTCATACCACCAAAATAGCATCACTGGGTGTGCAGTTAAGAAATACACAGAAGTATATTGTATCATATTCCTGTCAGATGACATGAAGATACATATACCTTACCCTATGGGTGTATTTGATAGTAATATCTAGTATAAGATTAGGAAGTGGTGGGTTCTGCATATGCACTCTATGTTCACTATAATGTAACAGACTACATAATTTCTTAAGATTGATATTATTTTTATTACATATGTCTATATGTGTCTCTGTGGGGGTTTGGGAGTGGGTGTGCCTGTGATCAAAGTTGTCCCTGAAGGCCAGAAGAAGGAGCTGGAGCCTCTCAAGCTAGAATTATAGAAAGACTGTGAGCCACTTGATAAGAAAATCTTTGAAAGTGCAGCAAAGACTCTTAATTACTAAGCCATTGCTCCAGCACTAATTTTATTTTTAATAATGCTTGTAGATAACTACTACTTGCAAAAATTCCCAAGGATTTAATGACTGACTCCCACAAGCTGGCACAGTAGCTAGAGCACAGCATTAGATAAATGTATGGTTGACTTCAAGCACAGCTCCTCCATTCTTGTACCAATCTGCACGTCTGTTCCTCTGGTCTCCAATCATGAATGGAATAGTGATTCAATTTAGGATGTGAAACCCAACTACACATAAGATGATGAACTTGGGGAGGAAGATAATCTCCCTCTGAGAAGACAGCACATGCTATGGCTTAAAGACTTGAGTCCCTAGTACTGTCACAGCATGGGAAACAAAACCTTGGGAACAAAATGGCATGTGACTAGGGACAAAAGGGACACAAGTATAGAGAAAGAGTAAGAGACCAAACTATCACAGGGCATGTTTTAGGGCTTCCTCCAGATGTTTTAGTTACATGATAGCACACCACTCCTTTTGCGTTGAGTTTTGTTACTCAAAGAGTTGACAGAGATGGTTGAAAAACTTGACTTTACTAATTAACTTCCCTAACAGATATGACAGGACATCAGGTCTTGACTCTGTATGGAATATAATTGAGATTAGTCTTTAAGTAAACTCTAAATTTTGTTCTTCTTGAATGACTAAGAAACAAGCTCAGTTAGTTTTGTTTTTATTTATTTTATTTATTATTTTAATTTTATTATTACAATACATTAGATACTATTACAGAAACATTTAACTTTTGTATATTATGATAATTACAGATTCAGAGACCATTGCAAGAAAGAAAACACAGAAATCCAAGAAAGTATTTTATTTATGTTTTGGTTTTGGAGATGAGTCACTGTGTAGCTCAAGTTGTGATCCCTAGTGTGTTCCACCATGTCTAATTCTCCATGAAGCACTTTTGTTTCCATCAATGACAACACCTTACAGAATGATAGTACTTAAATACAACTGAAGTGTCACTGTTAGTAAGCCAACAGAAAGAACAGTTTTCTAGTCACAGGGTCCTGAGTTGCCCATTTACGGTTGAACCACAGGCACCATCATTGACCAGTGCCCTCAGACGACATGCATCTGATAAAATGGCCCTCAATGGCCTTTCCTGGGCAGTCTCTCCACACTCATTCTGGCCTATCTCACTTAAGTAACAGAGGATCTAGGCTTCAGTAAAATGTATTTTCCTTTCATTCCCGATAATTTCTGTTCCTTTCACAATTTCTCCTGCCGAGAATAGTCTTCCATCTTCTAGCAATTCTGTAGGAAGCACTTCCTGTCATCCTGGCTAGACTAGATGACCCCGATGTTCACCTGTAGCTCTGTACTCCTGCCTTCATGGTTTCAGCCACAATCTTTTCATCTTTCAGTTTTCAGTCTTTCTTCCTAAGGGACTGTAAAGCTGCTAAACTAAGTATAGGCCCTTTGTTCCTTTCTCAGTGTCAGATTGACAGCATCTAGGCCAGCTATGCCCCTATGGATGTTGAATGAGTGAATGGGTAAAGAATCAGTGAAGATATACATATAATTATATATAGTGTTATAAGTTATAAATTATATATGTTAGACAAAAAGATACATATATATATGTGTGTGTGTATATATACACATATATATTAAAGAAGGGAAGGAAAGGAAGAAGGAAGATAGGGAAGAAGGAGAAGGAAAAAGGCACGCACATTTTCATGATTTCAAATAACAGATCTAGTAACTTTGACTATCAAAAGTCAAGCTTATCGGGAGAGTTTTATCCTAACATACAACTTTGCATCTAGAGATGGTCCCAGCACAGAGTTCAGGTTAAAATGACTTTAAGCTGATTTCAGAACAGTGTTCTGATTTGAACGGCTCTAAACATCCAGCCAAGTATGAAGGGAAGATTCCAAAGTGCACAGATAAAGATCTGACTCTGAAGTCAGAAGTCCCCTGCCTTCTTTTCCAAATTAAGCTCCAGAACAGAACATTTGATGAAGAACCCAAAGAGCTTTGGCTACAGACACTAGAGATCCGACCTCCAGAGAGGACCAGGAAATCAGCGATGCTTAAACTCATTCTCAGTTCATTCCCATCTTACTAGAACAGAGATGTGAGAATCTTGCTAATCATAGCTTATGAATTTTCTATCCACACCAAGAAATGGAAGGAACACAGCAGAGGCATTGTGTCAATACAAATGCAGATTTATAGATAAAGATATCTGACAATATAAAGGAAGCATTGAATACAGAGGGCTTGCCACAGGAGTTCGCCTTGAGTTGCTCACCAGGCCAATGGAAACATGTTTAATTTACTCTTTCCCCATAGGGACAAGGAATTGGCTAAGAACTTTATGGAATTAGGAGCTAGAGAAATTTGGGGGTCAAGGAAGACCAAAAATAAATTGCATGGACTAATAACTAAAAAAAAAAAAAAATAGATAGCCATATCATCTCAGCTTATTGGATCTGAGGGAATATGAACAAAGGGATAGTCATAGAGGGTGCCATTTAGTGAGACTCATCACTGACCCAAGTGTCCAGAATAAGTTCCAGTGAAGTGCTTGACCTTTAATATGACACTTCTGTCACCCTCGTCAAAGATCGGGTTGTACTGTGGAAGAGTGGGCAGGAAGAATGGAACAGCCAGAACGTGCAGAGAGATAGTCAGAAGAAGAAGATCCTTCTGCATGTGACTTGTGAGCTCGTGAACTCCCTGCAGCTCTGGTTGCCTAGGAAAGAACTGCACAAGATTGGGTCTTGGAGTGGAGAGCGCTTGCTTCTGAGGCCTCCATCTCTAACTGAGGAGCCATGATCAGGTAACAGTTGCTGGAGGGGAAGTTATCATTCTCTCCAGTGATACAGCCACCGATAAGTTACCATTCTCAAGTCAATTATCTCCCACCCATGCTGATGCAGGTGGTCTTATTTAAACCAATTGGGTCACACACAAAAGGAAGATGGAAACCTAGGATAGAGACTTCATGAAAAGAAAAGTTTCACTAGGATGGGGGAGGGGCAGGAGGGAGGGGATGGGGTTGAAATCACTAAAATGCATTATATGTGTGCATAAACCTATCAAAAATCATGTTTCAAATTGAATATGCTTATGAAATTAATGTGTCAGTTAAGTTACCTCTAATAGGAAACAGAATTGAAAGTGGTTTACAGATTATGGAAAATCATTACAGGATATCCATATATAAATAGGATGCGAGAAAGAAATTCTAGGGACACTTGATTCAATGGTCTAATCATATAATCAATAAATTAGGTTTCCTGCCACCTTTCTGTTCCCCCCAACCCCAGCCTGTCCTCAGGCTGGCTCCCCTTACAATAAAGAGATGTGGCAACATTGCCAGGCAACCATAAACAGCAGCCAATGAAGGCTAATTCTCTCTAAATGTCATTTTATGTGAACAAAGACATTTTGGCTCATAGCTCTCATTGACTTTTAAAATGACATCCTATAGATGGAACACTGTGAAGTGCTGAACTAGCCTGCATCTTATGGAGCATGTGACTGTTATCACATAAATATAGAGATATAATCACAAAATATAGAAATAACCAGAAGGCAATTGATATCCTGTTATACCTGATCATGCTTTTTGGTTACGAATCGAAATTGATCCAAAGTGGCAGCAGGGAAGATTCTCATGGCTTGATTATAATTCCTTGTTAAGAAGTATTTTGTGCTAATGAAGAAGCCGTCTCATTTATACCAGCAATGGCCTCACGTCTTAGCGACCAATTTCTCTTTTTCTTTAGTCACTTTTCTAAATGCCGTGATTAATGCCAGGCAAGAAATAACTTAAGGCAGGAAGAGTTTATTTGGGCTTACAGTTTGAGGGGATACAGTCCACTGTAGGAAAGGAGAAATGGAAGCAGGAAGGTGAGGCAGATTGCCACTATAGTATTGCCACTGGTCACATTGCCACTATAGTAAGGAAGCAGAGAGATATGCTGTACTGCTGCTCTGCCCCTTTCAGGCTCTCATTCATCTACAACTGCAACAGATGAAATGATGCTGCCCACATTGGGAGTCTTTCATCCCAATCAAACTCTCTGGGAACACCTTCAGAGACACACCTACAGTATAAACCCAAGTTATTGCATAGCATTTATTCCAAATAGATCAAATTTCAAATTTCAATTGACGTGTGTGTGTGTGTGTGTGTGTGTGTGTGTGTGTGTGTGTGTGTGAAAATGGAGGGTGGAAGGGGAAGTAAGGAATGATGTAAATATATATATGCATATTTATATATGTATGTATAGTTACATATACATATATATAATCTCAAAACAATAATGTTTAAAAACTCTTCAAAATAACTCTAATGCAAAAGTACTGTGCATTCAGTTGATTATACTTTGCATGGATAAAGGGTGTTGTACTTTGCTCTAAATAACATTTTGCATTAGGCACAAACCTCATTCTACAGGAGCTGTTCTTGTTAAGTCAATTGAAGAAATGGAGAATCAAAGAAATTGACCTAAAGTGTGATCTTTAGACCAGTATTCAAGAATCTGAACCATTAAAAATGAACAGTTCTCAGATTTGTCTCAATTCCATTTATTCAGAATCTCTGGGAATGGGGCCCAGTCATCACATACATCAGGAAGATGGTAAGAAGGAACCCATTTAGCCACATACTATGATCTGTTTCCTTTGGCATGCACATGGAATGAGACACTTGGTACATGGGTTTGAAAGGAATGGAAAATAGAATCTATAAGTAAACAAAATATCTCTTTTGGAAACTTTTATATTCAAATGATCTAGCACAGAATTAGATGAGAGCAATGAATCCTCAGATGGTTTAGAGTTGCTTGAATGGATATTTTTGTAATGATCAGAGGCACACACAGCACCACATACTTGAAAATGTATTGCTCTGGGTTACAAGGAACTTATTCTTCCCATAATGGCATCTTGATAGAGTGTGGGTGGGCTGGATAGCTCCCAGGGCATTAGACAGCAATGACATAAAATCATTGTTTTATTTTCTCTAGCTCCGCCAGATAGCTTGAGGGAAATTATGTGCCTATTCTACAATTGATGGCAACTGCAGATTCCTCAGAAATGAGTCAAGGAAATGCATGACATCATAAGGGAAGAAGCGACAAGGTTTAGGTCCATTTCATGTAATCAGAAACCCACAATGATTTTCTTTTTTCTGTTTTAACATTTTGCAGATGTCCCTTCTATGAGCTCCATGAGTGTTTTTGATCCAAGTTGTGTGCTCCTTCTTTATCATTCTTCCTATTTTCTCACTAGAACTACAGGAAGGGAAGCTCTTCTCAGTAGTTAATACTGCATAGAACAGTAGGACATTAAGAGTTTAGGTGTATGCACCAGGAAAACATTGAAGACTTTACTTCATCGTGTATTTATCTGCTTACATAAATAACAACATAATGTCAGTTCAAGGGGAATCACCCTAGCATTGTCTTGGCTCCTCCATATTTACTAAGTGATTCTGAGTCAATTGTACAAAATGTCTTAGCCTCGTGTAACCTTATCTGAGGCTGGACAGCAGCCTGTATATGTCTGTTACTAATGAATGCTAAGCAAGTACTTTTCTAGTACTACATGGCTTGTAAAATTCTCACAATACTTCCAACAAAAAATGTTAAATGTTTGTATATTAATTATAATAGCCTTGAGAACTAGAATAAGACTGAAGATTTAAGGAAAAATTATGTGTATGAGTGCTTCCCTGTGTGTATGTCTGTGTACAATATACATGACTGGTGCCATTGGAGGCCAGAAAGGAGTATGGGATTCCCTGAAACTGAAGTTGCAGACAATTCTGAGTCATCATGCAGATGCTGGGAACGAAATCTGGGTGCTCTAGAAAAACAGCCATTGCGCTCAACCACTATACCATCTCATCGGCCCCAATAGGCTGAAACCTAATACATATGCTGAACAACAAGATTAGCTTATCTAAAATAACTCGTTTTGGAGAAGACATACTAGATTCATCCTATTACATGCCTTAATTAAATAAAAGGCAGACTCACAGATGTTTTTGCAATTACAAGTATGATACATTCTTTGTGCCAAGTGTTTTCATCTTTTTGCAGTTAATTTTTTTCTTTTTTATTAGATATTTTCTTCATTTACATTTCGAATGCTATCCCCAAAGCCCCCTATACCCTCCCCCTGCCCTACTCCCCAACTCACCCACTCCCCCTTCCTGGCCCTGGCATTCCCCCTGTACTGGGGCATATGATCTTTGCAATACCAAGGGCCTCTCATCCCATTGATGGCCAACTAGGCTATCCTCTGCTACATATGCAACTACAGACACATCTCTGCGGGTACTGGTTAGTTCATGTGGTTGTTACTCCTATAGGGCTGCAGACCCCTTTAGCTCCTTGGGTACTTTCTCTAGCTCATTCATTGGGGGCCCTGTGTTCCATCCAATAGATGACTGTGAGCATCCACTTCTGTATTTGCCAGGCATTGGCATAGACTCACAAGAGAGAGCTATGTCAGAGTCCTGTCAGCAAAATCTTTCTGGCATATGCTTCTAGAAACCCTAACAGTTATAACATATTTCATTTTGTGAATACTCAAAATGGCAGACTACCAAAATAACCCTAAATTGCAAGTGTGTTTGTGGGGATGGAGAGATGATGGCTCAGTGGTTAAGAGAGCTTACTGCTCTTTCAGAGGACCCAAGTTTGGTCCCCAGTACCCACATCAGGCAGCTAACAACCACAGTAGCTCCAACTCCAAGGGAGTCCAGTGCCTTTGTAGTTTTGGGCATCTGTGCTAGAAGTTGTATGTGTGCATGTGCATGAGCAGGTAGTTCAAAATTAAAGTCTTTTCTTTAAATTCATCTGTATCTTTAGCACCAGCTGACACTAGGTAAACTTTTGAAGCTCAGATCTACATAGCTGTTTCGTTAGAGTAATCTGAGATTGTAAGCTCTACTTTATCTTCCTGCTTACTTCTGTGTCCAGCCTAGTGAATTTATCTTGTCTATCCCCTGGGAAGGAAAAAGGAAGAAGTGTTTGAATGGCTCCATGCTCACAGCTGAAATGAACTTTTACAGTCACCAGGTATCTACGCTTGTGTATTTAGAGGCAGGATATCTTAGAGAGAAAAAAAACCAAACAAACAAAAACAAAACGGGTGGTTTATTTCTCACAATGACTAGAGGATTATTGTAAATGCTTAATAATCGTCACCATGAGCTCTAAAGAGATGTGCTGAAGGGAAAGGTAAGACCTCCATCAGGCACACAGTGGTGGACACTAAAAACTCCTAAGAAAGCATTTCAGGCATGGGACCAAGCATGTCAATCTAGCCTGTGCTGCTTACCAAGTTCCAGAAGAGCCTGTGAAGTAAGAGGTTGTCTCAAACAAAACAAAATATACAAACACAAATACTATAAACTTACCTTTTAGACTTAAGCTAAATATATATATATATATATATATATATATATTCCTTAATCTACAAAAATGGGTTAAATTTTTATCCAATGATCACTAAGCATGACTTAAGAAATACATTCTGGTTTCATGTTTAAAAGCACAGGGAGACATTTATACTTTAGTTTTTTTTTTTTTTTTAAAAAAAAAAAAAGCTACCTTTGAGATTCTAGATGATTTCCCCCCACAGGGTTGTCTGAATAAAATTCCACAGAAGTATTTTTAAAATTTGATAAACTATGAAGTTAACTCTTAGCTATGGCTATGCAAATTGTGTCCCATGGGTAGGCAACTAAATGGCTTCTCTCCTAAAACTCCCTACATAGCATTTGCCCAGACATTACAAATCTCCTAAATACAAATAAATGCATTCATTCTTAAGTTTTTCTCAAGCCAAGTAAAACATCTATTTAGTTCCACCAATGCTTAATGCTCATTTTTGTGTCTATGTGATGGTCATGATTTTTTTTTATCTTACAAAGCCAATTTTTTTTCCTTAGGATTTTATAATTTTCTCAGGTACAAGCATTCCAAGTGATGCCGAAAAAAAATAATGTTCTGCGTTCCTTTCTAAATTCCAAAGGGGAAATAACTGCCTGAAGGAGAGGCACAGGGGATCTGTTTAACCTTGCTCGTTTAACTATCTTTCCTATTTCATGGTCTATCATGGTTGGTTGAAATCAATCAGAATATCTTCCACATATTACCTGCAGAATTCGGAGTCACACATTGGATTTCCCACATCAAACACTTCACACATACATTCGTATTTGATGCACATTCCACTTCACATCATTGTATATTGATTACACTTTGTGTCAGGAATTCAATCTCAGATTCCATCAACCTGTTCCTATTACTATGAATGGGATTCCCTTGCTCTCGGAGGTTTCCTAATGAGACTCACTTCAGTCCTGGTAAGCTAGTTTACATTATCCTTCTCACACTTAATTCTTCTCCATAGCTGCTGCCACACACATAACTCGACACAGTAATCACTCAAGATTTACTAATGACTGGACTAATACTTGTTAACATCATGCTGTATCTTGAATGTGTCTCTTGCAAGCTGCCAGTTTGGACACAGAGAGCCTGCCACCTCACCAAACACCAAACCCTTCATCTCCCTAAAATTCCAGCCTCCAGAATTCAAAGAAAATTGCTTTCTGTTGTTTATAAATTGCTTGGTCCATGACACTACATTACAGTGGAACCAGCGGACTAAAGCACATTGCTTGCTTCCCGTTTATTTGTATGCAATATCAGTTATCACATATGGGTGGCTGTGATCATTTCAAGACTGTAGCAAGTAAGTTCTTGAATTTACAAACAAATCTGAGGACTATTAGTTAATGTGATAAAGTGAAAAGACATTGTTAGTGGTGAATGTTTATTAGGCACAATTACTTTAAACTGAATAGTTAAGAATTATTAAACCCATGAAGTGCTTATATTTTGATACTTCCAAAGAAATAGGGACTTCTGGGGACCTCCTCTAGCAATGGTTGAGGTCAAGGAAGCAAAGCCACGTAACTCCCTGATCCTCCATTTCTCTGAACATTTTATCTTCTAGGATGTAAATCCCTAAGGAGCATATCTGTCAGCCTTAGAGCTAGAAGCCTGGCGACTTGCACTTCACCTGCCAGGAAATGAAGGATTGAGCCTGATGGCCTTGGCACGCTTGTGTTTCTATTTATAGAATGTGTATGGATGTAAGAAACCCACAAGAAATCAGGCTGCACTCAGTCTTCCACTCAGAGCTTGGAGCACAATGATAGGCAATGGCTTTCAACATTTGGGTTGTGACCCCTTTGAGGGTCAGATATCAGATATCCTGCATGCCCAACATTTGCATTAAAATTGCAAACACTAGCAAATTTACCATGATGAAGTAGCAATGAAATAATTTGATGGTTGGGGGGGAGTCACCACCCCATGTCAGAGTGTACTAAAGGGTCACAGCATTAGGAAGGTTGAGGCCCACTATGATAGAGGATCAATGTTAGGAAGACAACCTTGAAGTGCTCCACAGAAGACAAGCTGGAAACAAAGACAAACCAAAGGTCCTCTAAGAGAGATGGTAACAACCTCAGCATAGATAGACCAAAGCGTGTTTGAAAAAAAGTAGAAAAAAAAAAAAAAAAAAGGATTCTAGTCTGGTAGAGCTAGCAAGAATATCTTCTGATATACAAAGTAGAAATGAGAAGTACGTGATGTCCCCCAAATATCTATCTTAATAGGAAAAGAACCCTCATCTAGGGCCATGAGGCCTAGGAAGGCAGGTGACTGTCTGATTCAGTGACAGAACATAAGAAATAATACACGGGCCGGGCGTGGTGGCGCACGCCTTTAATCCCAGCACTCGGGAGGCAGAGGCAGGTGGATTTCTGAGTTCGAGGCCAGCCTGGTCTACGAAGTGAGTTCCAGGACAGCCAGGGCTATACAGAGAAACCCTGTCTCGAAAAACCAAAAAATAAATAATTTAAGAAATATACACGAGAGAAGCTGGCATCCAGAGGGGTGGGCACGGTCACAGAAGCAATGGAACAACTAAACAAGCTGTACAATATGCATGGCTAGCTGCTTTCTCTTTGGCCCAGGAGGTACCCAGAAAACCTTCCAAGGCCTGAAATGTTATTGCTGTGAGCTTGGGTTGTGTGATATGGGTAGTGTCAAACACTGAAGAGAGAAAAACTAAAGATGACTATAGTGACCTAAAGAGAATCCATTCCCAGTTAAGATTAAAACCAGGGGTCCTGCAGAGGGGCATGGAGGTCTCAGGAGTGTTTGCTGGCATGCAGCTCTTTCTCAATTGCCATCCCTCCAGCTTCCTTTCCATCTCTTAGCTATACTGTTCACACTGTACTAGATATACTGCTTAGCTCATGACTGAGGTAACTCAATGTTTGCAGCACAACTTTCAAAATGTGTTGACAACTGTAAGGATCCCACCGCTCAAGAAACGTCCCAGTTGCTCACATACAGATGGGAGCTCTGTTTGCAAGGTACTTTTCTTTGCAAAGGCCATAATCAAAACTTGGCAAGTCCCAGCACTAAACAAATATTGCCATGCTAGGAAGAATCCCCCAATGCTCCCTTTCATCCTATATGCAATGCAAAAACATTCAACGGCAGTGAAGGGGGTGGGGACGTTTTTGTTGACAACAGTCCAACAAAATACACGTATTCATGCCCGGGCACAAGGAAGGTGAAGAACTCATCAAATAAGTCATTCTTGAAGTGGTGACTCTTGAAAATGAACTCTCTCATTAAAAATATCAAAAGCATACAGACTAGAAATCATAAGACAATAAATCCCTACAGCCCCAGATCCAACAAATATTCAAGACTGTTATATTTATTTTGTTTATTCCCTTTTTTCCCCTCTCCTTTGCTGAAGTTGCTGACATGTTTTTGACACTGAATCCGAAAGTCAACATCTGTCAATATTTAGAATTGGTTCATGTTCCTGTGAATGGTCCTTTCAAGAACCCACTTGGGTATTTTGATTGGTTCACTTACCTGGAATCATGGGCAGCAAATGTGGAGTGTCTGCCTTGGGAAAGGCTCAGTGCACTTGAAATTCTTCTGCTTTCAGCTCTTAAGAGTGTCAAAACAGTTCAGAAAATGTCAGACATTTTTTCTAGATTTCTTTTATCTTCTCATAGGCATAGCTTGCCTGTGGCAGCAATACAAAGTGCAATCTAGCCAAGCGTGTAGACAATAATATGCCAGCATATTGGTATTTAATTTCTGTTTAACAACATTTGCCCTCTACCACTTTCTTCTGAGGCAATATTGTGTCGTTTTAATAATGTTAAATTAGAACCGTAAAAGATATTGCTCATTATTTTTTATTTTGTTTACATATCATTATAACCATGCCCTGTGCTCAAAGAAGAGAGAAAGGAGCGAAAGAAACACTTAGAAACCACAGATGTAACCACAGTGTGAAACGGGATAGTCCTCTGCTCCTGCTAAAGGCTTGGGACCTGCAGCAGCATGCACATCACTGTCCCCTGAGGCTTGTTCCAGCCCACTTAATACCTACATGTACAACTGAAGATGAGGGCTGTCACCAACTCCAGTCTGACTTTATTCATGGCTTTAGCTCAGCTTTCAATTTTGCCCTGAGTCAGAGCTTAACATGGAGTTTTAACCTGGGGAACATTAGTGTGCCTTTGCACAGATGCCAGGATCAAATGGATTTATGTATTTTTCCCTCTTCATAATAACAATGTCATTAACACTTAAGTCTTACTTGTGCTAATCATAGAATTTATGTAATGCTCCTCTTTAGAGAGGAAACTCCTAAGACCAGAAAATTACAGACTGAAGAAAATAAATTACAGAGGGAAAGATCGAGAAAGGGCAAGAGAGAGAGAGAGAGAGAGAGAGAGAGAGAGAGAGAGAGAGAGAGAGAGAGACCCAGACTTTGAGAACTATGTCTGTTTACCATAAGAGCCCTTTGAAATTTGGTATAACGCCATTAAATAACCACAATTGAGACAAACATTCCATAAGAGACTATTATGGGCTGCTTCTAATGTGGTAATAGATGTCATTTTTAAAATGTGTCCACGCAGTCTGAATGAAAGACGATGACTCCTGGTGCATTGGTTGCAGACCATTGAATATTACAACTGCTCTCCTCCTGCCACCTCCCATGAGGGTGGTGCTGGCATTGGATTCTTGCAGGATCAAAGAACACTCCCATTCAGAAAACTTCTGTCCGGGATGAAAGCAGTAATAAATCTACATCACCAAAGCCGTGCTTGCCTCCAGTGTGGAGAAGAAAAGAAGAACCTTCAAATAGGCTTGCTTGAAATCTGAATTTAAGCTCACATGTGCTCAACTTCTACAAGCAATGGTCTCTTTTGGTAAAATGAGGGTTTTGTTACCCCACAGTTACTAAAGGCAAGTATTTCTCTATGAAAAAAAGAGAGACTGAGGCAGCACTAAGCACACGGAGAGTTCTTTAAAAAAAAAAAACAAAAACAAAGAAACAAAACAGAAGTTTCAGCTATTAGAGAGTATTAAACACGAACTTGAGAATTCCATTTCATCATAAGTTGGCTATTATCTATTTAGTGATTTTGCCCTCGCTTCCTGGCTCGTAAATAGATTGGATATGTTTGTTTGTTTGTTTTTGTTTGTTTAGTTGGTTGGTTCTGTGTCTTAGTTTAGTTGGATTTGGTTGTGTTACATGCTTTTCTCTCTCTCTCTCTCTCTCTCTCTCTCTCTCTCTCTCTCTCTCTCTCTTTCTTTTTTTTCTGTTTTTTTTCTTCTGAGACTAGGTCTGATTAACCCACCTAGGCCTTGAACTTGTGATTTTGCAGAGTTAGAGAAAACAGACATATGCAAACTATATATGTTACATGTGGGGAGTTCAAGACTTAGAGTATGGAAAAAATAAAGCCACGGCAAGGTGTTACCCACAATGTTTTACCTTGTACAGCAAAAGGAAGAATACTGTCTCCCATGCACACCATCAGAGACAATGAGGCACAGGAATCATTAAGTCTCTCTTTAAAATAACTATTTAATTTTGTAATTTGCCTTATCAAAGTTAGATTTTCCACAAAATCTTCAAAGATGCCTATTCTTTGCCTTCTCAATGTTAGCTAACCACGGAAGGCAATCAATCCATTGGTAATGAAGTTTTCCTAACACGCTCTTTAGGCCAACCATTACTGCAATAGGTTTTATAGTCCATTTCTTAGCCACTTCCATGTTTTTGCTTTGGCCACAGTTGAAGACAGGTTTTCATATGAAGAGCTGCTGCCTGTAAATGAAGACACATAAGGCTGCCGTTAGTAAAGGCAGATTAACAATCCTTGGTCTTCACACGAGTGCTACTCGAACCCTGATTTATGTCTTTCTACTTACTCCAGTCCTCTCTACTTTCTTCCCCGTTCATGAGCATTCTCCTAAGTCATTATCAGATCTACACCATCACCTCGATGTATCAGGCAAAGATTTTTCAGATGCTGTCATAAAAATGCAGGCT
This sequence comes from Mus pahari, assembly GCF_900095145.1. Lineage (NCBI taxonomy): Eukaryota > Metazoa > Chordata > Mammalia > Rodentia > Muridae > Mus > Mus pahari. The sequence goes on along the minus strand of NC_034604.1, from coordinate 49,416,480 downwards.
AAGGCATGTTATCACAAATGGCATCAAATAAATGATGTCTGTAGGACTGCTAAAAGTCCAGCATCATTTCCCAGGGAAGTTCCAAGGCACTATGAGAAAGGAGGGTTGGGCTGGCCAAAATAAGTTTGACATTGCCAACGAGAAAGGATAATGGAAGAAAAGCAGAAACGGGCATGTGTGGTATAGAAAAGTTTCCATGCCTTCACTTTATAGTTTACTTCCTACTCGATACTCATAAAACTATAACTAACTCACATTGACTTCAACTCTTAAGTTATATCCTTAACTGTTTTGGGTACTACAAAGGTAGCGAAATGTTAAGATGGAGAGAAACTGAGTCCTATTCCCAGCACCCACATGACAGCTTACAGCATCTGTAACTCCAGTCCCAAGGCATCTGATGTCCTCGTCTAGCTTCTCGGGGTACTGCAGGCATGTGGTGCACAGATATACATGCTGATGAAACAAGAACACATATAAAATAAAAACTAAACAAATCAATAATAATAATGTTAACAGCCATTTCCTAAATATAATTGCTATCCACCTAAAAATAATGAGAGGTGAGCTAGTTTACTCGCATAATCCACAACTCTGCTTCCTGAAACCCTAGTGTACAGTTTAAATTCCCATCTACCTAGTTGTTTAGTATTTCATAGAGAGCATTTAATGTTTTCAACATAGAAGTTCAAAATATTTCTTAATATATTGATTGCAAAAAAGCTTTATGATTTTTATTTCTCCTGTGGAATTTCTTTTTGCTTAGTACATACGTTTTCAAGTTGCACATTAGTATAGTATAATTTCCTAGATCTTTAAGTAGTACCTGGTATTCACGCATGTAGTTGAGTGCTCTGAATTATGAAGGTCTTTCAGCTGATTGTTTTGACTTTTCTAAGTAATAATCTTTTCTTGTGATAGTTGCACTTCTCACGTTTTCTGTCTTATTAGTGTAGGTCAGAACTTCTAGAGTTCTAACAAGCAACACTGATTTAACAAGCAGTCAGACTTTACTTTAGCTAAAACCAAGCCTATCGAGTGTCTAATTAGTACATTGACACCAGTTAGAACTGGGTTCTGCTGCAAAATGAAAAGTCTACCCTTCTGTTGCTAGATTTACACTCAGAAATAATCATTACAGAAAACAAGGTGTACCTGAAATATCAGTTGCTGGCTCTGCCTATTGGATGCCTTGAAAGGAAAATGGCCCTTCACACCTACTGAGAAAAGACACTCCCAGTTCCTGAGCAAGAGAGAAGTTTTCAGTCTTTTCAAAGGAAAGTATGATCCTGACTTCAACTAACAGAAAGGATCTCTATAGCACCATAGACCAGACCCTCAGACCCACAGACCCACAGACCCACAGATCCCCAGTTCCACAGACCCACAGACCCACAGATCCCCAGTTCCACAGACCCACAGACCCACAGACCCACAGACCCACAGACCCACAGATCTCCAGTTCCACAGAACCACAGACCCACAGAACCACAGACCCTCAGACCCACAGACCCACAGATCCACAGATCCACAGATCCCCAGTTCCACAGAACCATAGACCCACAGATCCACAGTTCCACAGAACCACAGATCCACAGACTCACAGACCCACAGACTCACAGTTCCACAGTCCCAAGCTCCAGGACTTTGGGCAGAATCACACCAGACACAGTGCTTGGTTCATGCAAAGCCCTGACAATCTCCCCCCTCTCTTCCTTCTTCTCTCCCTCCCCCATCTCTCCCTCCCTCTCTCCTTCCTTCCTCTTCTCTCTTTCTCCCCCTCCCTCCCTTCCTCTCTCTCCCTCTCAGTCTCCAACTGTCTCCCTCCCTCCTTTCTTCTTTTTTTTTTTTAAAAAATGTGTATAGTTGTTTTGCTGTGTGTATTTTTTATGCACAAAGTTCATGCAATACCCTTGGAGATCCCAAGACATCGTAGGATCTCTTGGGACTCGAGTTACAGACAGGTATAAGCTTCTATGTAGGTGCTGAGACTCAAACACTGCTCCTCTGGAAGGACAGCCAGTGCTCTTAACCACCACGTCATCTTTCCATCACCACAGACCATTCATCTGAGGAAGAAGACATGTTTCCTACAGAAATAGTAGGACCTGAAAAGCAGATGGTACATTCCGAGTGATTCCAGGCTAGCCTCCATATCTGAAGAAATATCTACTTTTCTATGCTATAGATAATGTTTCAGAGAAAATGTCTGCTTTTAGTGTGAGAAAGTTACCAGATTTTGTTCAAAAACAGTATGAGGCTACTTGCTGTGCTTGGAGAACGGGCTGGTGAGATGAACGCTGACATGCCCCCCAGCTCTCTGACCCCTGCCAATCTTTGTGTCCCTTTATCCTTGTTATGCATTACCTCCTAAGATGCTAAAACGCTGCCCCCTGTATCAGGGGATTTCTCTCCCCTATCTTGAATGTGAGTTTTGACAGAGCAAGGATCTTGTCAGTTTTATTCACTAATTGATCCTTGGGAACTAGAAGAGTGATTGACATTGTCATTCTATAATAGCTTTAAAAAATGATGACCTTAAAAAAAAATGGAAAAAAAAAGTTGATACTTTAGTGGAAACAAAAGACAAATATATAAACAAATATTTTCTGAAATTAGAAGAAAGAAGTAGCAACTTTGAAATAGCTTATTTTTTCCAGCTTTAAATGGTAAAAATTCATCTTTTCAGTCAGACATTATGCTACTATTTTAAAGCACTCCAGATTTTTGACCAAGAACACCAATGTAGGAAAGTTATGTTTAAAAAGAATATAAGTAAGAAGACGGAGATACCAAAACCAGCCACCAACCGTGAAGAACGACCACAGCGTCCACCATGTGTGACGATCAGAGAGTGACAGAAGCCACCCTCCCTTCCTATGAAAAGGGCCAGAGATGGATCGAATGCTTCATAAATATTCTACTGAATAAATGTCTGAGCAAATGAATAACAAATACACAAATAAATTATGTTCTAATAACACAGAACTATCAAATGAGAGAGTGTCTGTGTCAACCCTGGAGAGTCAGCATTTCCCCATAGAAGACACCCTCTGAAAGGCAGTTTAGGAGTAGAGGCTGGGGGATGGGAGGACACTGGACACTTAAACCATGTTTACAAATTCAGTGTCCCTGTACACTGATCATATACTGAGCTACATCCCAAGTAGGACAGACTTCATCATCTCAACAAAAATAACTATGACGCTCTCTATGACAGAAACATTGAATTTGACTCAGAGTCTGGGATGTTCCTGTGAGGATTCCTTGAATGAACCTCTCTCAGTGCTTAGTGAGTTTAACTGGGGGGATCTAGGGTGGTGAACAACCCATTGTCCCCAAAGCTGCTCTCATGACTTCTATAAGAATTTTCATGTCTAAGAATATAGAGAATATTAAATGCATGGATTTTTTTCTATTGATACCTATAAAACATGTATTTATGACAAGGAATTCAAATCTTTTCCTCTCTCCCACCTTGTAAAATCTTTGTGAAAATGTATTAATTCTCCCCCAATACCTGGTAAAAGCGCTATTTACGGGAATTCTGCTACATTCTTGGGATAAGGTGGCTGACATCTTTCCCCTTCATTTCCTTGGCACCAATTATTTTATTTCCTTAATACAGAAATACAATCTTAATTAAACATAAAGGTAAAAGAGCTCTAGGTATCTTTGTCTTTCTTTGTAAAAAAAATCAGCAAATTGTTGAAATAAGCTCAATTTTACCCATACTTGTGACATGGCTCCAGTTTAAAAAAAAAAAGTTGCAATGAAAATGTTACACGTAAAAATAGAAGTCTGAGGTTCTTTCAAAGTGTATTATATTTAAAAGCCCCCAAATGTGTCAAGGTTATTCTTCTTCTACAAAATAGCACCAGTAATTAGGGTAAAACGTGCTAAAAACTACTATGACAGCATTTCTGAAATGCAGCTTTCCTCATCTCCAGTGATGCCCTAAAAAAAGAGCATCTCTTAAAGGCAATGCATCACAGCACAGATGGTTCTTAACTGTCCTAGAAATCCATGTTCTCCACTGTAGTTTCCCCTGCCATATATGGAATGACTGCCAGCCCTGACGTCTCATGAGGAATTAAGGGCTCATACTTCTCTGGGGGGACCTGGGCAGGGAGTGTCCATCATTTCCCCAAATCTCAAAATACTTCACAAGATAACTTTTCTAGGATGATGCCTTTGACACAGTGACCTTTGGGGGAGGGGCACATATGATCCAACCCACAACAATCAATCATGGGGATGTGGAAAAACAAAGCCGAGGGTTAAACACCTGTCATTCCCCATCACCGCTTTCCTCCCATCTCCCATGGTAGCATTTCTGAACTTTAATAAAGAGTGTGTGTGGAAAACCAAAGGAGCATATTTTCTTCAGGAAAAGAACCCCATCTCCTTTTCTCTGTGGTTATCACTATCACCATGCATTAGGAAGTCAAATGAAAGTCACTTTACAACAGTGAATCAGAATCCCTGGCATTAAGTGCCTGGCTAATTGTAGCTTCCAATTAGTCTCTTCAGATAAGGTCGTACAGTTTCTTCACTGATGTGATCTCCAACAGCCCACATATTGGCATCCAGAAGCAAATTTCAGCACTGGGCTGCTACATGCACTGTCCCATTAAACTGAACCTGAAATTCAAGAGGGATTTTTACTTTTTGTTTGTTTGTTTGTTTGTTTTTAGTCCGGTTTGCTTACTTTTGTTTCAGCTTCAATTTTGAAACTTACCATGAATTAGCACTTGTCAGGCAGGAGGGTAACTCTTCTGTGGCGTACCCTCTGGCTAGTTTTACCAAGACTACCCAGTTAATGGTTTTGATATCTCACAAGACTACACATTTCATCAGATGGAGTCTTCGTGCATCCAACCTCTATAGACTCAACACAATTTTTACAGCTCTTCTAGCAATCAATTTCAGGAGCAGTTTGAGAGGATCTTCACTGAGGGCTTGGGATGTGAGTCACATAAACTGCTTCACTGGTACCAGAGCTCCTCAGAAATTACTACTAAAAGTAAAGACTCTCTGGCTATGGAAGGTAAGAATCAGAGCATCCGTGGGTGGGTAAGCTCAAAAGTCTAATGATTAAATATGCAAGGGAGTCATTTAGGGGGTCCACACCATTCACTAATGATTCTGAAAAGAATGGGAACATGTGAATCACCTGGAAGACTAATGCCCACTAAGCATTATCACTAATTCCACAGATTCAGAATGCTCCCCAAGAATTGTGTCTTTAAATTCTTAAGTGATGGCAATGATGACTGCAGTGAACTGAAGGCCACATTTGAGAGAAACACTATTGAAGTGTTTAATCATTTATGTAACTGCAGTCTGTCTTTGCACTGCTTTGGAAGTAAGTCAAAACCTAAGAGAACCTTGCGATTTAGAAGAGTTCCATAATTCCAGAAATCAAAAATTTATCAAACTAAATAAAAACATCATGAATCTTAAAGGGGTGGGAGGGAGACGTGCTTCTGATACTATAACATATAGATAGATAGATAGATAGATAGATAGATAGATAGATAGATAGATAGAGCATGTCTTTATTTGCTTTCTTTTGTTACTTAGTTAAAACAACATGACCAAAAGCAACATGTCAAAAAAGGGTTTATTTGATTTACATATTCTGATTAAGGTCCATCACTAGGAGAAGGCCAAACAGAACAGAAACCTAGAGGCAGAAACTGAAGCAAAGACCATGACAGAACCACTCCTTACTCTCTTGATCCCCAAGGCTTGCTCAGCCTACTTTCTTATATACCCAAGAACTGTTCACACTAACTGGGCACTCTCACATCAATTCCTGATCTAGAAAATACCCACAGACGTGCTGACAGGCCAATCTGATGAGAACATTCTCTCACTTACACTTTCCCCTTCTTAGAAGATCCTTTCCCCCTTCTTAGAAGATCCTTCTTTAAAAAAAAAAAAAAAAACTAACAGTGAACGATAAGCGTATATGAAATTAGACACAGATGTTCACTTCTTTTGATTGTTAGAAATATATTTGTATTGAAACAATGAGAATTTCATACACATATGCTATGTAGTTGAAATATATCCACCTACTCATTTCTCTCACATCCTCTCATATCTACCTTTTGCCACCCACCTGTATTCCAACTTCATGTCTTGTTTTAAAAAGGAACCGAAGGAGTTTATTCTGTGCTGTCCATATACATGTAAGTGTGGAACCATCCATGGGTCATGGTTAACTTACCGTGGACCACACCTGTAAAGAAGATCACCCCCCCCCCCCAAAGTAACCATTGACTGTCAATAGTGCTTCAGCTAGAGCTGCCTCTTCTAGCCTCAATAGGAGATCCACATAGTCTTTCCATATGCAAATCGATAAGTCCCTTAAATATCTATGGGAGTTCTTCCCTTGTCTGATGAAAAAGAGGGAAGTGGGTGGGGAGGAACTGGGAGAAAAGGAAGAAAAAAACCTGCCATCAGGATGCAAAGTTAATTAATTAATTTGCAATTAATTAATTAACATAATGCTTCAGCTAAGGGTTGGAGCTAGAGAGCCCTTCCACATCCATGCTGGAATGCTGACTGGCTTGATCTTGTACAGGTCTTATACAGACCACCACAACTGCTGTGAGTTCAGGAGTGTAGCTGCCCTGCCATGTCCAGAGGATACTGTTCTTTCCCATTACTTCCCTTGCCTCTGGCTCCTTAATCTTCTAGCCCCTCTTCTAAGACATTTCCTGAGCATATTGAGTCACCTCCAATTTTTTGCCATGCAGTTCATTTTATAGAAAGATGCTTAGTTCTAAGGAAAAGAAACACAATAGTAAAGGTGGTTTTTTGTTTTGTTTTGTTTTGTTTTTATAATGAAGTTGTAGCCCACTACTGGCAGTGCCACCCCACTGCCATTCTATCCCTAACAGGTAAACATGCAATAAGCTTATTAGGAAGTTGCCAAGCTGAGTCCTTGAATCAGTTTACTGTATCAACTTCAGGTGACAAATTTGCATCACCTCTATGCAGAACACCAAACTATTGAGGAAACAAAGATGAATTCCATATCATTCTTAAAGACACTCATGTAAATGCCTACGGTATAGTAAGAGATGCTGTTGGTGAGAAAAACATGGTCAATATGAAGTGATGTCTCCTGTCACTGTAGTCCAAACGATTCTTGGTTGGCCTGAAACCTGGACTTGATAATAGCAAGTCATCCTCTTTTTTTTGTCTGTTTCCACTTGCTCATCAGAATTCTAGTGATGTCTATTTGAAACTTGTCAAAAACATTGACTTGTTTTCCCTGCCCCACAGCTTATGTCCTTCCCAGTCTTTGCAACTTTCTAGTTTTTGTACTGACCTCTGAGGCAAGTTGACGCTGTCGGCTCCCTAATATGCTTCAAATTCTCTATACCAAATCGGCTGCTCTGATTGGTTCCTATCTATACTAATATAGCTGACATCTGGGCACCTCATGAAGTGATTCTCTTTCCCGGCCATCATACTCCAGCTTTCCTCCCCAGAATGACCTATTGGAACTGTAGGCACCCTCTTCCTTCACTAATTAGAGGTATGACACTTTGAATAGGAATGATTTCCCCCCCCCCCCGCCATAGAATCATGTGTTTGAATTCTTGGTCCATAGGGAATGACACTATTAGGAGGTGAATCTTGTTGGAGTATGAGTGGCCTTGTTGAAGAAAATGTGTCACTATGGTGGCAGGCTTTGGGGCCTCCTGTACTCAAGCTACACCCGGTGTGCCACACAGTCTCAAACTTCTGGTGCCTTCAGATGAAGATGGAGAACTCTCAGCTCCTTTTCCAGCACCATGTCTGCCTGCATGCTACCATGTTCCCACCATGATGTTAGTGGACTAAACCTCTGAAACTATAAGCCAATCACAATTAAATGTTCACAGCAATAAAACACAAACTAAGACAGAAGTTGGTACCAGGGACTGGGGTAATGCTGTGATAGGTCTGACCATGCTTTTGTTTGAAGGAATGTGGACTTGGAGACTGGGTTAGGAAAGCAGTGGAGTGCTTTAAGCATAAATCAAAGAGCCATACTACTAGGATCATGGAAGACATTGGTGCTGAGGGTGATTTGAATTGTAGGGCTCATGTTTCAGAGGAGAATTTTAATATGTAGCCTCTAGACTATTCTTGTGATATTTTGGCAAAAAATGTGGCTAATTGTTGCCCTTGTCTTAAAATATTGCCAGAGGCTAAAGTGAAAAATTTTTTGATTAAGTGAATTGGCTAAGGAAATTCCAAAACAGCCTAGAATAAACCCTCTCATCTGGTTACCCATGTTCACTCTTTTGAAGACCATTTTGATGAAAAGGAGCAAGCTTAGGGTGGGGAAATGTATGAATCAAGGAGAAAGGGGGTTCCAGGAAGTAGAAAGGCGACAAATTCTATGATCTAGGAGATAAATAGATTATGGACATTAATTGGACTAAAGGGAGTGGTGGCTTTAGGGCAAGGTACCACCACTGAATTTCCATCTTGTAAAAAGGAATTAAAGAACAGTTTAGGTCCAGGGGTGATGGTACAAAACTTTAATCCTAGCACTCAGGAGACAGAGGCATACAGATCTCTGAGTTCAAAGTCAGCCTGGTCTACAGAAAATATCCAGAATAGTCAAACCTAGAAAGTGAAGGAGACCATAAAATCAGAAAGCTGGTGAAGATGTCATTGAATGAGGATGCCATGTCCCTGCCCCAGCAAGCAGTAGAAAGTGGCAGCTTCAGTCACATGGTTCTGGCTTTAGAGTCAAGGACAGAAGAAAGGTGTTATATACAGAATCTCCCTCCTTATCTAAGGAAACCTGTTGCGGCCAGGCATATAGCAGGAAGAGCCCTGCAGAAAAAGGCAGAGAGGCCACTGTGTGAAACTATGAAGGTGATGTCTGGATTGCCTTGGAGACCACAAGAGGTTAGAGATGTCAGAGTCCTGGGATAACTGCTGAGGAAAGCTGCTAACAGGGAGTGGAACCTGCCCAAGAAAAAGAATTACATTGAAGTCAATAAACTGAAAGGAACTGGAGTTATGAAGAGCATTTTGGCATCAGATATGGAGACACAGAGTTTGGAATTTGCCCAACGGGTTTTCAGTCTTGATTTGGTACAGTAGTTCTTCGCAATGCTCTCTTTTAGAATGGCCCTGTAGATCCTGTGCCAATGTATGTTGGAAGTATATGATCTATGTTGTCATTTTGATTTTACAGGGTATTACAGTTAAGTGATTGCATGAACCTCAGAAAAGACTTTGTTTTTTTTTTTATTAGATATTTTCTTTATTTACATTTAAAATGCTATCCCAAAAGTTCCCTATATCCTCCCCCCACCCTGCTCCCCTACCCACCCACTCCTACTTCTTGGCCCTGGCTTCCCCCTGTACTGGGTCATATAAAGTTTGCAAGACCAAGGGGCCTCTCTTCCCAATGATGGCCGATTAGGCCATCTTCAGAAAAGACTTTGAACTTTGAACTTTTAAGCAAGTTTGAGACTGTTATAGTCATGTGGACTTTTGGAGTTGGACTGAATGCATTTCTACATTATGATCTGACTATAAGCCTATGGGGTCAGGAAATAGAATGTGGTTTGAACAGAGATGATCCCCATGGACAAACATGTTTGAACAACTGGTCCACAGGCAGTGGCACTACTAGAAAGAAAGACTTGATGGAATAGGTGTGGCCTTGGAAGAAGTGTGTCACTGTGGGGCAGGCTTCAAGATCTCCTGTGCTCCAGCCATACCTCAGTGTACCTACCAGGCAGTCTCCTTCTGCTTCCTTAAGATCAAGAAGTAAAACTTCTCCAGCATCATGTGTACCTCCACACTGCCATGCTACCCAATGTGATGATGATGATGATGGACTAAACCTCTAGAACTGTAAGTCAGCCCTAAATAAAGGTTTTCCTTTATAAAAGCTGTCATGGTAATGGCATCTCTTCCCAGCAGAGAAATCCAAGCTAAAACAACTAGCTACCCATGAAAGTCAGGAACCTTCCCATGATTATACCAGATCCTTAAAGAATTTTGCTTTCTTGTCCACTCATTCAGGTTTGGTTCATCATTCCAGATCCTCCTCTGAAGCCTTCCTCTTCCTTCTCTATTCAACATACACTTGCCATAGGATACACACAGGATCTAAAGACCCATTCTTCATCTCTCTCAACACATTCATCACAGTTTCTTTCTCTGATTGTCTTGAGGATACAGCTATCTCATCTTTTGTTTCTGTGTTCTCCCTTCCTGCTGAGTCCATGTCCCTTCTGGGTCACCTTACTCTGTCTCTCATTCAAGCACCGTTAGTGCGCAGAACGCAGCAGAGACTTAAGGCAAAGTTGGTGCACTTGTAAAGTGAGGTGCTGACATATGTTGTTTTCCCACTTGCCAGGCTGCCATGTGCTCCTACATCTCAATGATAGCTCTCTCATTTAGGGATGGTGCTGCTAAGAAATATGCTGCAATCTGAGATAGCTAGGAATCCGTTGCTCCAGAGGAGACCTGGCTATTCATCAATGACTCAGTGACTGGCCTTGAACTTACAGAGATCTATACACCTCTGACTCCCGAGTCCTGGTGTCCAGGGTATGTGCCACCACACTGAGAAAAAAATAAAAATAACTTTCGGGGACAGGAATATAATTTAGGATCTTTTCATATAAAGCCAGAAGTAAACACCTTTGTATGAAATGAGCTAGAACTCCACAAAGACCCACTTGAGATGATAAGGCCTGTCATGATTAGCAATATTTGAATTCCTACTATGTTTATCATTGCAATTACTTTAATGACTGAGCTCTATGTGTAATTTTTAAATTTGATTGCTCCACACGTATGGCCATGAAGGATAATTGGACATGGAAGGGTTAGGATTTTAGGTTTCAATTTCGTAAAATAAGATGATTCCCCACCCCAGGAAAAATAAGGTTTTAATAACTCTTATTCAGTGAGGTGTCACTCAGAATTTCAGTTCTCTTTATGAAAATGCCTTGCTATCTCACTAAGTAGTGTCATGCCTCGTGAAAATTATACTTACCCAGGAGTTCATTATGACATATTCACTTAACTTTTAGGCTCAGAGTGACCTCACTGGCCCTTGTTAAAGGAGTAGCCTGCCTCCCTTGTGAGTGCAGTGTGTTTGATTGACAAGGGTAGCAAAGGTGTTTAAAGGTTTTAAGCCTCGGCTGTGCGGGGTGAGAAAGACTGGTGCTTGTACCTAAACTGGAGAAAAACAAAAGAAAATAGACAGAGGAAGAAATAAAGGATAAGGAAGGGTGGAAGAGGAAGGAGAAAGAGATATGTGGAGAGTCTTGGCTGGGGGAGGAGAGGGATCAGCTGGGTCTCATAGGACTTTCTTCCCTAAGTAATACTGTACTTAGCCGCCCAGGTCATCTGTATTCCTCCGCTCACTGTAGACATTCAAGTGAAAGCAACCCATACAATCCCCGGGCCTCTAAAAGGCTGTGCTGTTATACAGTTTATGTCCACGGGCCTAAGGCTGGCATAAAATTAAATTTCCTCACTTTGGAAGAGGAAAGCAGCCTGCTGACTATGGTACAGAGCTGTACGAGGAAATCTAAAACAGTGCTTGGTGGCCAAAAGCTTTCCAAAAGCTGAATGACTGCACGGCCAGGCTGGGAGGAGAGCGTGGAAAATGTTCCACGTCATGACTAAGCATCAGTTGTGCCATATAATATTAAAAGAAGCCTCAAAAATAGGAGAAATAAGCAATGGCTTGTTTACTGGAGACGGGTGAGTGAGGATGCGAAGGTGCTTAAACAGAGGGATGTTAACCCCCAGTGTTACCTTAAGCTCCTGATATACATTGCACACAGCAGTACTGAAGAAGCAGATTTGACACACCCTGGCTGAGAATGTGGAAAAGATCCAAGAGCAGTCATCATCCTGTCAGATCCCAGAAGATGGACTAGCACAGTGCTCCAGAACAGAGAAAACAGAGGTGTATGGGACGTCACCAACCTCGGAGATCTGTACAGGATTCACACTAGCAGCAAATGCACAGGACTTGGCGAAGCCAATTATCGGAGAATTCTCTCTCTATGTGTTTCAATTACAGAGGGTCACAAGCTACTATCTCGGGGGCTATAAAAGCAGCAATAGAACTAGCTGGGGAGATTTGCTTAAATTTTACTGTGTTTTGTACGTGCCAGGAGCTATGCAGACTTAGAGGAAATCAAAAGGCTGAAATGTCTCTTTTTTTTTTTTTTCTATTTTCACTTATAATAATGGTAATAACATTTCCTCTTCAATTTCGTGTGAGAAAAAGATTGCAAGTGTTGATAGAGGAGAGTTTATTCTGAACTAGAACTCTGGGTGTGACAGGCCCAGCAGAGGCACAAAAGCTTTGTCAGCAGTAGGCAGATAAAGTTAAGAGAAGTTAACAGTGTGATTCCATCTGTCTTCCTTCAGGGGAAAAGGGGACAATCTTGTTTAGGTTTGTGCTATACTGGGGCTGATATAGCAAAGAACAAGAACTTATACACCACATGGGATGGTGGATCTTATAACTACAGGCTTTTCTACCAGCACCCCAGTCCCAGAATAAAACTCAGAGGCTTAATATTAGTAGCAAATGCCTAGGCTCATCGCCACCTAACTATTTATCCCATTCATTCTAACTGGTAGACCCCTAGTTGGTTGGTTTTCTAATCTGCCCCCTCTCCTCACCTGACTCTTTCCCTGCCAGAAGTCCTACCTTTTCATCCTGCTTCAGCTTATTGGCCATTAGATTTTTATTGACGGATGATTCTCTCATACAGTACACAGGAGGTTATCCCTACAGGATCTAGATGGTCACGCTGATGAGATTGAGGAGCGCGCAGGGGGAGGGGTGTACCTGGGAAGTGAGTAAGGCATGCTTCTGGGTATGTGTGCGAGGATGTATCCCAAGACTATGGAGTCTGGTCTAATCAAGGCTTCGCTCCACTGAATGATTTATAATTTGAATAGGATGTACATAGGGCATGTTCCTGAAAGATATAACTTATCACTCACCAGTTCTATAGGGTGCCATGGTGGGAATCACTTCTGCTCCAGCACATACATCTGACATGATGCTGTGACTCACCAGAGGCCCAGGAACAATGGAGACCGCGCACTTTGAAACTTTGAGCCAAAACTATATTGTTTTGCCTTTACATTACTTCTCTCAAGTTACTTGCCACAATGCTAACTGTTGCAACAAGTACTGGGCAAACCATTTACAGATCCGGGCATAACATTTTAATGTTTTCCATTTTCAATTGTATTATTTCTTTTAAATCAGGGAACATTTTCATGTGTAGAACTCCCCATGTCTTCCATTGCTAATTTGCTCTCTCTTATTTATACAATAGTCTTTTGATGTGATCTCAAAGGATAAGAGCACAGGGCTAGAGAAATGGCTCATTGATTAGGAGCACTTGATGTTCTCTCAGATATCAGGGGTAAAGTTCCCAGCCCCCATTTCAGGTAGCCCATAATGCCTACAATGCCAACTCCAGGATATTGATACTCTCGTATGGCCTCTGAAGTCACCCCAACACATATGGGCACACATACATATAGTCACAAAACACATTACTGATAAACAAAAAGGCAAAATAAATCTAAAACAAGAAAGAATAATAAACACACAGCTAAATTAATTAAACAAAGCTTTAATTTTAAATGTCCATAGTAAAAACAAGTGCATGCATGCAAACATACACAGACACAGACACACAGACACACACACATACACACACACACACACACACACACACACACATACACACTCATACAGAAGCACCCACACAAATCTCATTAATAGATCCCTGACAGGGTAAAAGAATAGAAATATTATCTCAATTTATACCATAACTAGCAATTTTTAAAAAATCATTGAATTACTTTTATAACATTTCAGAAAGCCTGGCAGTTGCAGTGACTTCCATTTCTTTGGAGCTTTATTTTTCTCTTAGAATGTTGGTAGTAACTTCAAGTGACACATGTGAAATACGACATAGAAAATTGTATCTGTGGTATTTCTTCAAAAATGCCAGTGATATTTCTTCACCATTGAATAACTTCCATGAGACTGCAACTGTGGCCACGCAAATGAGCTGCACGTTCGAGAGAACATGGGAATTGCCAATCCCTAGGATCCTGACACAATAAAGACAACGACCTGGCAATAAAGAGTTGAGGATTACATCTATATACCAACTTGACAGAGCTACAATTGAATTTGGTAAGCCAAGTAAACCAGAGGTCCTTCCCAGCCTTAGTGAATGAGCATCGTACATTCCATTCAGGGTCTGAATGGACCAAAATGAAAAGGAAGGTGGAATTTACTTCCTGATTGTCTATCTAAAAATGGCACATCTACTGGTTCCTGTTCATAACACACGTAGTTTATGGGTCTTTAGGTCGAGACTGGTCGCTACATCGTTGATTTCTTGACTCTCAGACCTTCAAGCAACACTACCAGCTTTCCTGGCTCTCCAGTGGGCAGACATCAGACTGTGAGACCTCTCAGCCTCTACAGCCACATGAGCCAATTCCTTCCCCTAAGTATTTTGTATGTGTAAAGCTCCAACATCTACATTTGGAATTATAAGTGTCATGAGTATATATGGCTGGTTCTGTTTCTCTAAAGGACCCTGAGCAAAGTAAGAGGTGGCTGGATCATCTACCTCCACCTTAGACCTCCCTAGTGTACCTAGAAGAAAAGGGGTCATTCTTATACGATGAGAGGCCATTCTGCTTTCTAATAGCTAGGGAGTGTCAATGTATACATAGTCTGTACATTCAGTAAACTCACCATTGTGTCACTAGGGACTTTAAGAAAAAGGACACAGTGGCAGAATTACTGTCAGTGTTTCAAGATGACCGTACCGTACCTGAAGCTGATAGAAGAGAGCTTCACTCATGGGCTACTTAGCAGAGATGCGTTTGGTAGCTAATATGTTACAAACACCATTCTCGGTGATGCATATAAAGTAACAAGCAAGAGAGACACAGCTCTGCCCTCGCGGGATTTATTTCAGCACAGGAAAGAATCTCATCATTGTGGTTTGATGTGGAAAGAGATTAGTAGGGTGGTAATAGAAGACATAGATAAAGATGATGCCTTGACCCAGGGAAAGGGAAATACTGATTTGGTTAAAGGAGACATGATGGAAGAAGGGAGAAGTTTGGGAGATAACGCTGTAGTCAGACTAAAGAGCAATTGCAGAGAACACATGGGGCAAGGCTGTAATTAGTATGAGAAAGTGGATGTGCCTGAGTTAAAGACAGGAGAAGGGTGTTATAGAAAATGAGACGGAGAGACATGGCCACATCAACACAGGTCTTATGCATGAGTCTTTTCTTAATTCTACGGTCTCTGGGAGGATTTCAAGCGGCACTCTATGGGATAAGATTTGAACTAATAAAACACACAGTGGTAGAACTCTTGCTTGTATGTGTGAAGCCCCACACCTAAGAACTCTTGCTTGTATGTGTGAAGCCCCCTACCTAATCCCCAGCTTCAAAAAGCTAGAAATAAGTTCCAGCTTATGAGGAGAGGATCAGCAGACAGGAGATTCACATTTCAGAGATGCAACACATACTTAGGAGGAGAAGTGGTCAAATGAAAATAAAGACTTCAGCAGGGTTGGAAATTGACATTCCATTGTGAAGGGTGACTTTGCATACCATGTATAGCAAGACAGTTGTTAAGGTTTGTGTGGGTAAATACAACAATACCAAGACAGGGCAAAGTGAGTCACAACAAATGAAGGGGAGGGTAATACGGACCAGGACTCCAGATTCTATTCCCAAAAGACTCCATAGATATCTATGTAGATATTTAGATATCTATTTATCATCTCAGAAGGGGTGAATTAACAGTCATTGTCAACTATGAGAACATTGTTGGTAAGTCTTATGTGATCATTATCCTATATTAGCAATTCAGGACAATCATGACCTAACCAGAAGCATGCCAATCCTGAGATTCAGGTTCACCTTAATGCCATTCATTTTCACTTGCACATTCCTCCTCTCCTTCCAGGTTGCATCTGCTCCATCACTTCCATGGAAAAGAAAGGAAGGGATCTGACTCCATCAGCCACTTCCACTTCTAATGTGCTATTGTGATAAATCGAACAAAGTCTTTCCTGTCTTTCTGTAGGCACTGTGCTGCTTTCCCTTTGGGGCAGAGTAGTTACTCACAAAGCCTGGTGGAGTAGGTAAACTGTGAAGGAAGCTGGAGAACACCTACATAGAGGGAAATCAACTGCTCCAGCATTTGAGGAGAACAAAGAGAAAACATCATCCTAATTTAAGCCTACTGTGTGTCCTGCTAGGTTCACCTCTGTCTCTTAAGGGTTGCTCTTTCCCTACACAGATTACAGAGTAGATACACACACACACACACACACACACACACACACACACACACACACACACACCAAGACTACTTCTAAAACCAAGAATACTCATCCCTATCTTTCCTCTATCCCCCACCTATCCGGAGGACCCAAGTTTGGTTACTGTACCCACTTTGGTCAGTTCCCAATGCCTCAAACTCCAGTCTCAAGGGATATGACAGCCTCTTCTGGGTCCTTTGTGTGTGTGCCTAAACATATGACATTTACATCTGCACAAATAAAGTGAAATTTTTAAAAAGGAAAGATAACATTTTTGTTTTGTAGCCCAAGCTGACCTCAATTTTAGTACCTTCCTCTCTCAGGCCGAGTGCAAAGCATCCATTAGTGCAATGTTGTCCTCCAGGTTCCAGGGGTGACATGGTCATTGTTTCCTTGTACACTCAGCAGCTGAGATTACCACAGGATACCTGCATAAGAGTGACCCTATTAATTTTTTATCATGGGGGTGGAGTACACAAGACCCATTCCTCCCTTAAACTGGGAGAGAGGCTGTTCTTCTGTGATGTGGCCACCCCCAAGTTGTTCATGTAACCCCCTCTAAGTCCACTGGCTGATGCACAAAGATGAAGCTGATCATTTATGCTGTTGGTACCCCAGTTGCACTGAGTTTGTTCGTTTCTTTCCAGGGACCACAATCGCGTCATCCTTCCCAACAGAGGAACTGTCTGCATACATGGCACATAGCACAGACAGGTAATGCCAGGAGAGTTTATCTCCAGCTCCACGTGCCTGGCCTGGGAGGTGTTTCAAAAGTCCATAAGAACGACAATAACGTCTCAACCATTTGTGCTCTCAAATGTTTTTAGCTGAAGCATTTCAGTAGCTGCCTGAGTGAACTCAGTGTTCGCTTTCAGCTGCCAATTTTAGAATTAAACGGCTTACATTACTACAACATTTTAGCAGAGCATGTTTTCCAAAATAAATGTCTTTAAATCCACACTCCCACCAAACTGATTAGAGATGTGAACTCAGAAAATACAGAAAAAAAAAAAAAAAAATCTGCAACGCAGCAGAGGAAAGAAAAACATGTGTTGGTTTTCTTATGGAAAAGGGGCCCCTTCCCTCCCCAGCTCCTGCCCAAGGCACATACACTTCAGGATTGAACAAAGTGTATTCTGTGTTTCAGGATCAGAGAGCCCACTGTGGCGTTCACTGTTTTCAGTTGAAGTCGCATTAGTCATTACATTGAAATTTCCTTAACCTAACCTTTACATGTTGAGACGAACGAGCGGCTCCTCTCTGTTTTCTAAGCTGGAGGGTTTTTACAAAGGTGGGGCTCCGAGCACCATGGGGAGTCCAACCACCAGAAAATAGCTGAAGTCTTACCTTCTGGAGGTAAGGACGCCACCTCTCTTCACAGGGGCCATCTTTACAGCGCTGAGAGTTAATGAGCCACAAAGTGATCGTTTCAGGGCTCTGCCACAGCAGTTGGCAAAGGAGTTTGTCACTGGGATGGCGTTCCTTTAGAAAATCATTTCCGCGTGTGCTGTCAGGAGGCGAAAGGGAGCCTTTATCCCGTACACCTTCTCTTCACCGGCATCTGGGATAGAGGTAACGTCTGATTACACATATGGCACATAGACTGTAATTTCATTAAATGTGAGCACAGCCTTTTCATGTACCATACTCAGATTTTGAAATGGAGCCCAGTTTTCCTTCTATTTAAAAATACATGGAGCAACATGTAAAACTGATCACAGAGTTAGCAACAGAGGTGACAGTGACTCGAGCGTCCTCTTTCTGGGTGATACAGGCCAGTACCAGCACTGGAGATGGGATATTTTGAGGAGACACACTCTTGGCAGTCCATAGAACTGAGTAGCTGTGTTCTAACCAACTTATCATTTTAGTAAAATTGCCAGGGTGGTTTTGTTGTGTGTTTATCAACGATAGCATCTGAACTGGTTTGATTTAAGCGATTCGAGGATGTCCAAAAGCCAAACGACAGGTAACCTAGAGAGGGTTTATTTAAACGTGCATGCTCTCTTAGGAACTTCTGGGTAAACTAGAAAGTGGATGCAAGTTTGAGTGAAAGGTGTGTTCGCAGGCAAAGCCTAGAAAGAATATGTGAGGCTTATTTAGCTAATTATTAGCGTTCCTATAACTAGAGGGAAAATTTTAACTAAGATCAGCCATGTGAGATGCTTCCCCATAAAGAGTGGGAGTCAACCCAGATGCCAGGAATCCTAAAAATGACTGTAATTTTCTTAGTAGGAATATTCTAAAAATGTTCTATTCAAACTCTACAAAGTAAATCACTTTAAACTTATAAAACAAGATATATGCAGGGCAGGGTCACACCCAGGGCCATACACAATCAGATAAGCTGTGCTATTTTTATTAAGTCTTAAAAGTTTTAATGAAGCTGTTTACTTTTTTTTTTTTTTAGTTCCTTTGCCCAGTTGCAAACTTTCCTCAAGTTCATATATAAAATGATGTCTCACAGCCTGTTGCCCTTTTCCTGCACTGTATATTCAGATCCAAGTCTGTTCATAAGTTTCTTTCAGTAATATAATTAGGTCAAAGACTAAAAATACTGTCTGGCTTTCAGAAGGGAAGCTCTGTGCCAGCCAGCGTAACAAAGCTACATATGCTACACAAACCTGGAAGACTCGTGCTTGCTTTTGATTACATTGTCTTCCACATTCTTCAGCTTCCATCTTCCAGGGATCATAAGAGGAAAAGGACATGGAAAATTCAAAACATGTTGCACTAAGCATTTTTTTCCCATTAATGTTTCAACTCATGCATGTGGCGAGGGAAATAAAATCCTTGTGTTTCTGATTCATTTACACTTAACTCATTGCAATGTTCTTTTATTTAAAAAAAAAAAAGAAGAAGAAGAAAAAGAAAGGAAAGAAGAAAAGAGCCAAGAACCGCCTACTAGCGAGTTTTCAGAGCCTGTTTTTTCTTTTATTTGGTTCCATCATGTTGACTCACAGCTCACGGTTCAAGGTCGGTGCACAGAGCTGAACTCTGGTGCTAAGAATAAGCCTGAAACTTCACAAAACAAACCTGCTCCATGACCCTCTCTAAAAATAACTCCAGCTAAGCTTTGGGGGTGACATTGTGTCATTTTTGTTTCCATCCAGAGTTAGCGTTAGAGCAGGAGCGAATAAAACAAAGGAAAGCAAACCAGAAAGCAGGAACATTGAAGAGAAGGAAGGAACAAGGAAAGGATGGCACTCAGGAAGTGCAGAGAGAGTCTAATCATTTTGCTACTAGCTAAAGTATAGCTGAGTGAACATAGCACTCTTCCACGTTGAGCCACAAACCTCGCATTTACAAAAAAAACAAAACAATAACAAGTAGAACAAGGTCCTAATTTGGAGTGCTGGCTGAAGTGATTACGATGTCCACTTCTCTCTCTGACATCCCATTACCTGATAGCAGTGGTTCTCAACCCTCCTAATGCTGCCATCCTTTAATGCAGTCCCTTAAGGTGTGGTGACCCCCTCCGCAGCCATACAATTATTTTCATTGCTACTTTTTAACTGTAATTTTACTACTGTTAGAATGAATGTACATGTATGATATGTGGGATATCTGATGTTCAACCCCCAAAGTGGTCTTAACCCACATGTTGAGAAAGTGTGCCTTACAGGCTGACATCTGAACAGTAAATAAAGCGAACCGGATGACTAAGGGAATCTGTGGTCACATGACTCGCTCTAATGTGACTGACCTCCAGCTTTGTCTCTACACTTCACCAATAATATTTTGTAATTGCCTGGCTGCCTCAGTTTCCCCAGCTTCACACTTGTATTTATTCTTTTGCTTTGTCTCCCCACTACCTGGCATCCATTCCAGGTCCCACTTGATCTGTGGCTCAGTATCACTGTCTATAACCGACCCTCGGAGTTGAACTGGCTCCTTCCGTCTCAGCGTGAGTTTTGGCCCAGAAGATCATTCACTGTTTCTTGGTCTCTCAAACCCTTTCCTGTTTCCAGTCACAAAAGGCTCCCTGATCAAACAGCTCTTGGAAGTCTGCGACCATATATCCTAGGGATTTATTGTCGTGTGGTGTATAAGCAGACACTAAGCTTGCCTGCTTTCAGTCAAGTATTCTGGTCAAAAACTTACATATCATGAGAAAGAATAAAATATTTCCTTCCAACACAAAGCCACAGGAGATTTCTTCTAGTATGTGTTAAGTGGGTTGGTTTTTTGTTTGTTTGTTTTATTGTTTCTGTTGTTTTGGTTTGGTTTCTTCCTTAAAAGAAAGTGTCACCAAAACCTCACAGAATATCATTTGTCCCATTTCCCTCTTCCTGAGGGAAATTGCATAGTGGCTTCTTTGCAGGGAAGACAGCCAGTGTGGGGGAGGGGACTGAGGGGGTGGGTTGGGCCTTTCTAGAGCCTCAGAAGTTCCTGCATTTAAGAAACTCCCTTTCTCAATATTCCCCTTCTTGATATGATTTTAATGTCTTTTGGTTATTCCTTCTGTTTTATCATTTTAAGGATTTTGTGACCATGTGTGTGAAAATAGTTTACTAACTTAGAAAAAGAAAAAGAAAAAAAAAAAAAAGAAAGGAAGGAAGGAAAAAGTACTTGGTATTTCCTCATTTCTGAATTCAGAATGGAGCTTAAGCTCTACTCTGTACTGTTTACCACTCGCTAATGATGACTTCCCATCCAAATGAGGGAAAGACGTTTGAACATGTATTAAAGTGCGCGTAAGATTTCTGAGACATCAAATGGCTGGAATAACAAGTCAACATTTTGATGAGTTAAGTGTAAATTAACTAAAAACACATGGCCTGAACGTTCCTTGAAGCACAGATGGTTTGAGAAAGCCAGAAATGCATGGAAAAAATATGGCTTTTATTTTCATGAATCCCCAAAGTTTAAAAAAGTAGTTGAAGGCTAATGTTCTTCTCTTTCCAAGTGTTGCTTCAGATTTTGAAAGGGTACCCCTTCATGTTTGTTTGTTTAGTTCTTAACCTTGATCTTCTAACAAGCAGGGTTTCCTTCCTTCCTTACCTCATCCTCTTAGCCTAGAGTAAGTGGCCATCCAGGGGAGGAAACCCGTCTCCTAAGAGGTGAGAGGGCCAGTCTGCTAGGACTCTATTCTCTAGGCTTCTAGAGCAATGGGTCTCAACCTCCATAATGCTGGGACCCTTTACTAGAGTTCCTCCTGTTGACCCTCAACCATAAAACTATTTTTGTTGCTTCTTCATAACTGTAATTTTGGTACTGTTATGAATTAAAATGTAAATATCAGTGTTTTCTTATGGTCTTAGACAACCTCTTTGGTGATGGCCTCCAGGTTGAGAACCACCGTTCAATGGATTAGGCAAAAAGAAAGTCAATGGCTGTTAAGGTGGGTGTAGAGGTCATCCAATGCTGTGTAGACCCAGCTGATAAAAATGGGATCTTCTCCTTATCTCCTTTAAGTAAGTTATTGTTGTTGTTGTTTTGTTTTGTTTTGTTTTGGAGTTTTTTTGGAAGAAAAGATAATTCATTTGAAGTGAGAGTCTAAATTCCTGAAGGGAAAAATAAAAACAACAATGACATATTACTGAACAACATCTACCAGCCACCCATTGTTACTGTGTCTGAGATTTAAACCACCATTACCAATGCTTGAGGTCTCTCTTTAAGTTCATTAAGCCTTACAGGACAATAAGAAAGTCTATTGTGTAAAAATCTGTTCTTCCGATCATGTATTCTTCAATTTGACATGTTCGTTATTCTACTTTCTAAGTGACGAAAGTAATACATAATTGTGTGCCTTGTTAGATGCATTCTAAAGAAAAAGTAATCACATTGCCTGATCTGATCGTGTCACTGTGAATCACATACCTTCTGACAAAGGCAACACCATCAGGCTGTGTGTGCTTTCAAACCTCTTTTCCTATGGGTATATATGGGTGAGTCTTTCTTCGTTTGAAAAATAAGTTTATACTACACCACATTATTTCTACTTGTTATTCTCCTTTAAAGGTTTATTCTGAAAAATCCCTTGAATAACAGTAGCTGTAGCTCAACTATATCTTATTCTCCTCTAGTTAATTGGTTTTGCTGTTTTTTGAATCACACAACCTCACTGTGCAAGACACTACCAGACTAGCCTTGAGGTAGCAATCCTCCTGTCTCAGTGCCCCAATCATATCTGATGCAAATACACCTTTTACAAAACAGATTAATCTGTATATTAGTTAGTTTTCTGGTGTTGTGATAAAGTACCACAACCAAGACAGCTTACTGAAGAGTTGATCAGAGTTTATGGTTCCTGAGGGTTACAGACTATGACAGTGAAGGCATAGCAGAAGGCAGCAGGTATGGCGGCTGGATCTGAGAAATCACAATAAAATCTAGTGAACTGCAAGTATCATGGGTCTTTAAATTGTCAAAGCCTGCCCCGTAGTGACATACCTCCTCCACCATGGGCATACCTCTTAAACCTCCCTAAACACCAACAGCAAAGCCAAGTGTTCAAATGTATGACCTTCTAGAGGAAATTCCCACTCTAACCGTCACAGCATCCTGGATCACTTTTGTCTGTGATATGTTCATTGTGCAGCAAATACACCCTTCTATCCACACTGAAGAGGTGTTTCACTGAATTCCTTGACCACATGTCTTTGCATTCATTCAGGAACTCATATTTCTGCAATATTGATTCTCAAAATTAAGATGGATCAGATGAATGTCGTGACTAAACTTAACTTATGAAAGAGAGAAATCTGTGAATATATCCATTTCTCCGTATTCTTTTTGAACTTCTGAGAAATGATTAACAACTAGGAACTTTCCAAAATAATTTTCCATTTCAATAAGTTCAGTTTTGTACAACTGAGTTTTGAAAATAAATTCATTTCTGTAAAACTGATAATACATTTTATAAAGCAAGCATTGCCAATGGCAAATGACACACGATTCCTAAAAAAAGACTGAGTCAAGGCATTTATTGACCCAAGAAGAAACTCACTAAAAATGAAGTAGTAAAAGCAAGACGCACGATAGACCAAAACAAAGCCACAGCTCTCGCCAAGGCCCTCTCTGAACAGTGTACTCTGAAGTGTGCACGGCACTTCTCCTGGTTCTGGCTTTGAGAAGAGCAGTCAGTTTACTCTAAAGCACATTTAGGCTCTGTGAATTTGCATGTGTATATATCATTTTGTACATTAAAATGCCGTAAAACATGAACTAATAAAAAAATGAACTAATAATAAAATAGCCTATAGTATTAATACTGTTTACTCTAGATCATAAGGCCTCCTTTTTCTTACCTTGCTGATAGAGCAATCTTGTACTGAATTTGACCTAGTCGCTTGAACCTGGCAGTTCAGGCTCAGACTAGTTTACTTCAGACAGGATTAATATAGGTGCTAAGTTGTTCCATTAACTTAATCCCTGCATTAATCTAATCTTTAAAAGCTACTATGTTACGTCATATTACCAGGTAGAAAAATCAGTATAAGGTATGCCCTTCTTCCTAGAATTGTATCTGTTGAAACTACATTCCAGTTGCAGTGTCTCTGTGTCTTACATGTCACTTGAGACACTGACATTTGTCACCCTGTTCTTATGAGTCCTGACGTAAGTCATGCTTAATATTTAATTGCGACATATTCAGACAAGACTGATTTCTATGGGCCTGATAGTATAATTTTATCCTTTAAGTATATTGCTGTCATTTGTAATTTTTCTTTCAGGAAGAAATATGATTTGCTCAAGTTAATGAGATTTTTTTTTTTTAATCACTTCAGATCAAGATGCAATACCGTGAACAAAAATTCAACCTTGCACATTCTTTGCATAATTATGTAAATATTTAGAGTTCTATCATATATTCAAGCTGGTCAAAACAATGAACAGAAATAAACAGAGATAATTATTCAGAAATAAACATCAAATTAAATGATAATGGATAATATGATATGTGCCATTTATTGCATTGTTTGCAAATTATACGAGAGAAAACCTAATGGGAGAAGTGATTAAATAAGTCAGGTTATTTTCTTGTATTTGAACACTTTGCTTCCATCCTAAAGACAGGGCCAGTTCTATGGTATGACTGCTGATATACTTTGATAAATGTGTCATTGATAAATGGTGAAATACACAGAACAGCACTGCAAATTCCCTTACAAAGAAAGTGTCCCTGTACAGGAGTATACGTGAGTGGAGGACCACTGGGAGTAAAGCCATGAGATTAGGAATAAAGATGCTCTCTGTGCAGTAGCTGAGCACCTAGGAGATGCAGGCTAGCAGGGTAAGGTCATATCCTTTCCATCTCTGCAACTAGTGATGCTGGGAAACATACAACCCTTGTGGGAAAGAATGAAAGTTAGATCAGTATGTCTCTTGTCCTGTACAAATATTAACTCAAAGTGGGTCAAGTACCTGAAACTCTAACACTGCCATAGGAAAACATAAGCCAAGCACATCAAAGTAGAAGCAAGGACTTCATGCAAAGGACTCTGGTAGCACATGAAATCCTAAGAGTTGACAATATGTTAAAGCTTCTGCCCAGGAAGGGGGAGAAGCAACAGAGTAGAAAGACTGCCCGTGGGGGGGGGGGGGCGGCGAATCTTTGTTGATTATGCATATGATAGGGAATGGATATCTAGAATATACAAACAGCCATAAACACTGCACACCAAAAATCATCCAGTCAGTAAACGGGCTACCAAGTTGAGTAGACAGATCTCTGCATAGGAAATACCAACTCCAAAGGCTGGATGTGATGGTGCACATTTTTAATGATGATGTACATCTTTAATCCTAGCCCAGGGGAAGTAGAAGCAGATGGATCTCTAGGAATTCAAGGCTGTCTTGATCCACATAGGAAGTTCCAAGCCGGGAAGTACTGGCTATGTATTCAGACCATATCTCAAAATATATAATAAAATAAAAAAGAAGACAAAAAGAATTATAAATGGCTACCAAATACAGGTCAGGAAAATACAAGTGAAAACTGTTCGGAGGTGCTCTCTCACCCTGATCAGAACAATTATCATCAATCAAGAAAAGAAATGACGGCTCTCTGCTCCTCCCGGTTTCAGAAACAGCCGCATCTTCTTGTGCAGTGCCAGCCTCGTCCCGTAGACAAAATGGTGAAGGTCGGTGTGAACGGATTTGGCCGTATTGGGCGCCTGGTCACCAGGGCTGCCGTCTGCTCTGGCAAAGTAGAGATTGTTGCCATCAATGACCCCTTCATTGACCTCAACTACATGGTCTAC
>NC_034604.1:49387076-49389788 GCF_900095145.1 Mus pahari | reverse complement strand
AAATGACAATAGACACTGGCCAGTATCTAGAAAAAGAGAAGCTCTTGTATGCTGGTGGTAGTCATGTAAAATGGAGCAGTTGTTAGAGAAATTAGTATGGAAGCTCCTTAAAAAAAAACAAACAAAAACAAAAACCAAAACGAAACCTATGAACAGAAGCACTAGGGTTGGGGATGTGGCTCAGTGGATCAGAAATTTTGCCTTATAAGCATTAGGACTTGAATTCAAATCTTTAACACCTACATACGAACATAGAAATCCACTTGTTCCTTTAACCCCAGCCTTGGGAGGCAGTAACATGCAGATCTGATAGCTTGATGGCAAGTCAGTCTAGACGAAACAGGAAGCGTCTGGTTTAGAAAGAGCCCTTGGTTCAATACAACAAAGCAGACAGCCCTAGGAGAAGACAACAAAGATCTAGAATTGGCCTCTTCATGTGGAGACAGAAGGACACAATCCCACAGCATACACACATACACGGGGAGAATAAAAGAGGGAGTCTTACCATATGACCCGCCTGTACCAATCCTAGGTGTATACACAAAGGACTCTCTAAGTCAGTGTACCAGAAAGATACTTACACATCATGTTCACTGTAGCACGACAGTCAGAAAGGAAGAAGCCTGGAGATCCAGCGGGAGATGAATGAGAAGCAGGGTATAGTATGACAATGTCATAATAAAACTCATAAAATTTTGGCTAACTTGGATTAAACTGATGTAAAATTTTCTGCTTTCCTCACATCTGTCGCCTTTTGGGGTATCCTTTCCCTGGGAATTACAAATACCTGATGAAAAGAAGCAACTTAAAACAGAAAGGATTCATTTTGGTCCACAGTTTAAAGGGATGCAGTCCAATATGACAGAGGTCTGTTGGGTAGGGTTCCATCCATGGAAGTGAGAGCTTACAGTTTTCTTTATTAAGCCAAAGGTAGCCAGGGAAACCAAGTACCTTATAATCTCCCACTCCAACCCCTAAGGTCTTATATCTGCCAAGCCATATCCCAAAATTTCCACAACCTCCAAAACTGGAGGACATTTCCCATTCAAATTGTAAAAGAGCTCAACTTCCTACTTATTGTCTGATTCAGAGAATAGTGACAGAAATTTTTTGCCAAATTCTAAAAAGAAATTGCCTCTGCATATGATTTTCCAGGGTAGGGAAGTTCATCACAATGCTTTTCAGGGACTATTTCTCCTAGACAGAAATCAACAGGAGGGACATTCTCAGTCTGGATGATTGTAGAGAAGGAGAAAATAAAGAAAACGGTGAGATGATAAAGGGGAATCCACCTTTTCACCTTTTAGGGTCAGGCTTGAACCCCAAGTGCAGCTATAAAATCCCCAGACAGCATCAAGAACAATTTCTGGGTTTGTTTTGTTTTCTTTGATTGGGTTCTTTGAACACAGCCTGAAAAAGTTTCAGACCTATTCGAAAAAGTCTGCCCCTGTTTGTTGCCCATTGACTAAGAAACAGGGTTGTGTTGTTTTAATGGGTATTCTTATAACAACATGATGGTGTGTTCTTGCTTGTTCATTGCATGTGCAAGATCCAGGTCTTCCTATACATCCTGAGCTAAGGCCAGAAAAGTGGGAGTAAACCTAAGGATGTGAGGAAAATGAGGATATTAATAAGGAAGCCATAAACTACGACCAAGCATGGCCAAACTAAGGCAGGAGCTTTGAATAAAAGGAGCACAGAAGAACTGATTGAGTATCCTGAATGCTAGCAGCAGATTGAACCAGCCACTATTCTGTATAAACCGGGAAGGGGCCCGAAGGCAGGATGATACGGACCTTGCTTTGGTTTGCCTAAGAACACAAGTAAAAACCTACCTTCGAGGCTGTCTCATTACCTTGTGTCAACCTGAAACACATCTCAACATTCACAATATGCAAAATGGGTTTTGTCTTTGATTATTCTTGGTGTTGATCTACTTCGCTTTGACTTGAGCCATTCAACCAAAACTCCCATTAAAATCTCTATTTTTAATTTTCATTGTGGAAACATCCACAGGCCATTTATCTAATGCAAGTAAATAGTGTGTGTGTGTGTGTGTGTGTGTGTGTGTGTGTGTATGTGTGTGTGTGTGTGTGTAAATTATATATGTAACACACCTGTGAAAGTTAGCTATGTACCAACAACCATATGTGTGTGTGTGTGCGTGTTTACGTGTGTGTACAATAATAAACTATTTATAGCACATTCATATGCATTTCCAAATAGAAGTCTGGGCTTGACCCTGACTGCCACTTCACCGCTCAATTCCTTCAAAGCCCTCCAAGTATTTCCTGCCTTGGGTATTCATCAAAGTGCTGGAAAATTACACAAGGGCAATCAGAGAAGGCAGCTAATATGGCTGGCTCCAGTGTGACTGCTTCCCTCCTTCCTCTATGATTAATTACAACTAAATTGATGTTACTAGCAATGATTAATTTACAACTTAGGTGCAAAGTAAATGAACTAAGCAAATTGGAATTGGCACCAGCAATCTCTTAAGCCTCAGACAAGCACGCAGATCTTAAGCTACTGTGCACAGAATAGTTTCTCCCTGGATGGATTAAATGTGGAAAGTCATTTCATTTATTATATGTGAATTTTCTTATAGAAAATTAAGTATCAAAAATAATCTCACATTCTACTTGGCTATAAGGCATATATATACGTGTGTGTGTGTATGTGTGTGTGTGTGTGTGTGTGTGTGTGTGTGTG
>NC_034604.1:49346484-49386656 GCF_900095145.1 Mus pahari | reverse complement strand
AAGAAGAAGAAGAAGAAGAAGAAGAAGAAGAAGAAGAAGAAGAAGAAGAAGAAGAAGAAGAAGAAGAAGAAGAAGAAGAAGAAGAAACAAAACAAAACTGAGCAGCCTTGGCCGGAGCAGGCTTCTCTCGACTCAGACCGGCAATATTTCCAGTGAGCTCTCCAGAACACAGAGTGGCCAAGGTTTCAACCCTGCCCCTGCCTGTCCTAGAGAAAGTTTCTGTGGTGACTGCACTCAAATGGCATTGAGTCAGAGAGTGCAGAAGTATAGTCTCTTTGGAGAGGGAGAATAAAGCTCCAATCTAACAGCTATTTCAGAAGAAAGATGGAGACAGGATTGTTAGGGGCTGTTAAAATTCATCTAGTCTGAGCACAAGGTTGGCCTCTGGGGATAGGGGATGGAGCGGTGGGGCAGGTGAATGATGGAAGGGCAGAAGCTGAACCAAAAGTACCCTTTTATTTAGAAAAAAAAAATGTATTTATTTAACATCAACAACATATGGTCTCCTTTATAGCATTTACACATTCCTAAGCAAAACTGTGTAACTTGCTTGAACATCTTTTTTCTTCAAACATTACTTAAGGAAGGCGTGTAACCCAACTAAACTAAATGGGAAAACAATATAAGCGTCCCAGCACCAGGACTGGATTCTTGTCATTTATTTATTTAAAGGCCTTAACATAGTGCTCCATGACATGCGTGAGGAACCTGACACTTTTGGCAAAGTCGCTACATGTTTATTCTTTAAGATTTAGAATTCTTGAGTCTGAAGAGGTAGTGCCTGCAGCTAAGTCTGAGATTCTGAGGCC
This sequence comes from Mus pahari, assembly GCF_900095145.1. NCBI lineage: Eukaryota > Metazoa > Chordata > Mammalia > Rodentia > Muridae > Mus > Mus pahari. The sequence continues at coordinate 49,385,847 of NC_034604.1, read as the reverse complement.
TATCCTTGAGTCTCACAAGGTGAAAGCTGAAACTTGACAGCGATGTATTGACCTTGGATCTATCTACTTAATACACACAAACACACACACACACACACACACACACACCAATAATAAGGATAAAGGAAATAAATAATAAAGGAAAAGTAATCTTGTTTCAACACTGAAAGTTTTTTCTTAGGCGTTGCAATGCCTGAGCTTCTTCAGCGGAAATGCAACAAATGGTACAAAGGAGGCTCAGCTACAAAACCTGAAATATTTCATAAAGCTGTACCCCATGTATGGGTGTATCTGTTAGCCACCTATGTCATATGTAATGTTGGCTCCATTAGAATATGTGATATCTAAGTTGGTGGGGCCTGGTCCATTCAGCTTTGTGAACTTGTGTGCTCAGGGTGGGGGTGGGTGTGGGTGTGAGTGCACCTTCCAAGTTTCAGAGCATACATGTTGAGGTGTGTGTGTGTGTGTGTGTGTGTGTGTGCGAGAGAGAGAGAGAGAGAGAGAGAGAGAGAGAGAGAGAGAGAGAGAGATGAAATCACCTATTGATGCTTTTCTCAGAATACATCCTGTCATTATGTCTATATATAATTTATTTCCCTAGAATGGACATACCTTTGAGCAAGAATGGAATAATATTAACCCTGACTTTAACATTCCCCCGGTTGGAAACAACTGTTTTATTATCTTCTCTTGTACATTGTCCCATTCTGAGGACACTTTGTTCTGCTCACCTGCTTATCCGAATTCCTTAGGGAACTGGTACACTTTTTTTTTTTTTTTCAGCTTTTGGGGGGAACCTTTGTCCTTTAAAGTTCAAAGGAAAAACCAGAAACTTTACTTCAAAGGCTGGGCTGTCCTTTTATTTCAAATACATTGCTTTAACTTAAGAAAAGAATTTTTCTGAACAAGAAGGGTCCTCTTCCTTTTAACTGGTACTGCTGAGACTGTTGTAATTTAATTGCCCCCGTGATCACACTTATGTGACTCTGTCCTCAATAAAGACAAAGATGAGCAGGTGGGGGCACCTTGAAGGAATGTAAAGACCGGGAAGGGACTTGATAGAGATGTAATTGTGAAACTATACATGTTCTGGAATGGACCCACAGACAATAAGTTGTTCATGTAAACCCAAATAGTTAAACTTACTACTAACAGGCTCGAAATCATTCCTTCTAATTCTCAACTTGGTATTTCCTTTCAAGAAGAGCCTTCCATTGTAACATCGAAACACAGCAGCAGCCTTTTTAATTTCTACCGTGTGATCATATTTTTAAGGAATTTTGAAAGACTAAAAGACAAAATGCCTCACACATTAAATATAAGATGACTGGTACATTTGGACACTTAAGCATTGTGACCGAGAGAAGAGTGAGTTTGACATTTTGAAACTACTTCATGGTATAATGTTACACAATATTATAATATATAATAAAACTGCAGTACAAGTGTAGATGTACTTATGCAAAGCCTCATTGTTGGGGACCTATTTATTTTTCAGGCCCTTCGTGTGATTTTTGGAGATACGTGGAACAGAATATTAAATGGACTGTTGGATGAGTATTGTAACCATTCTTGGATCCCGCTGTGATAATGTCCTCCACTGATAACTCTTATCACCCACTAACTGTGTGTCTTTTATATCTCAAACTATAATCTTTTATGATTCTGCTGAGAAATGGACAGAGACTTCAGTCTTCACAAGGCAAGGAGAATGACACCATTCTAGCTCTTAACTCTTACAATGCCTGCGTCTCCAATGCTTTCTCCAGTCTAAAGTTCCTTAGACTTATTACTTATGAATATTCTGCTTCATTATTCCATCACTTCTGGTTACCGGTCCATGCCCTGTCTGTCTCTTCTTGTTAGACTACACAGTCGGAAAGAGCAAGCTTGGACTGACACTTTCTTACTGTGTTCCATGCTGGGTACAGCAAGGACACTTGATCTCAAGTCCTCAAGGTCTTGAGGTCTCCAGATCACACAAAGGCATCCTTTTTACACAGCAGATTGTAGTTTCCCTCTGTCTATAAGTAAACATGAGAAAGAAGAAATAGCCAGGCAGTTGTGGCACATGCCTTTAAACCCAGCACTTGGGAGGCAGAGGCAGGTGGATTTCTGAGTTCGAGGCCAGCCTGGTCTACAGAGTGAGTTCCAGGACAGCCAGGGCTACACAGAGAAACCCTGTCAGAAAACCAAAAAAATTAAAAATTAAAAAAAGAAATAATGTATGAGAGAAAAAAAGAACTCTCTACCTCCTTGTGGCATCCATGATGTCTTTTGATGGCCGTGTACTCCTACTCTGTTCACATCACTACCTGACAAGGCAATAAGCTGTTGCAGCTTTCCAAATGAAACACAGGTATAAATCAATGCTCCAAGGCCTTTGACAGTGGCGCCCCTCCCCTCCCCACTTTCTCAGTACCTTTAGCACTCCCAATGTTCTGGCCATGGCCATTGTTCTGGAAAACTTGCCTTGACCTGTTAAATTATTAAAGTCACCAAGAGGAATCATTATGTTCACATAAATGAATTTTTTTAAGTTAAGATGCATTAGCTAGAGTTAGTCTTGAAGTCACACAATACACAGCTATCTGAGATTCCGTGCCTCCAGGCACAGGAGTACTCACAGAGGAACAAATTATGTATCATAAAAACAAATGATCCTGTGGCTTGAAAGTGAGAGTTTTATAAAGAGTCTCATTATCGGAAAGGACCAAAATAATGGAAGAGCAAAAATCATGAATCCCAAACAGGAGTTTATCATGCACTGTATGGCCTCCCCCCTCCTCCACCGCCTTCCCCTGACTTCTCTCCCTTCTTCCTCCTCCTCCACTTCCTTTCCCCCCTCCTCATCTTACTCTTTCTCTTTTTCTTGTTGTTTTTCTTATTTTTCTTCTTGTTCTTGTTCTTCTTCTTGTTCTTCTTGTTGTTCTTGTTCTCCTTCTCCTCCTCCTCCTCCTCCTCCTCCTCCTCCTCCTTCTCCTTCTATATTTAAAATATGTTAGGGTAAAATGGAAATTAATTTAAGAATCTAAAGACTTTAGAAAACTTTATTTTGTTGCGCTATTAAGCACTTCTGAGATTATGTGTAAGCTTGCCTTATTTCCCATTCTATATTGCAAAGGATTCACAGTGGCATCCAAGTCACTCTGGTTATTTCATGCTGGTTTACTATCTTCCATTAGGCATTCTAGCGCTTGTAGTCAAGTACAAGATTTCAGAAGAAATCCCTAAGTTAGCCAAGATGCTTACCAGAATCAAAACAAAAAATAATGATCTCTTATTGCGTGGGTGTGTTTCATAATTTACCATCATCTGCATGAATCCACCTGACTACATATTTGAAATTATATACTGGTCATTTTTTTTAGAACTTTAGGATATATATTAATCTTTCATTTGTAATCCATATTTATGGAATCTAAGTGTTTGCTATGGTCATAGAGGTAAGCTCATCTCCTTCTTCATGGAACTAAAGCCTGTTCTTCAGGAGGGAAGATGTGTCTACTCATTCTTTCTCTTACAGAGCTGCAAAACAGCCTGGCTTTAGGGTCTTGGGACAGCGCTTCGTACATGGATATGATGCCTAAGTGGCTTGCACTTCAATTGTTCTAGCCTTTCCCGCACAGCTGTAAGGGGCACTTTCCACTCTGTCAACATAACCATCCACACAAGAGTTAGACTCATATAGTTGATGACTTATCATTATGGCTTATATTTCTCTTTGCAAATTAAGGACCCGCCTTCGTTCAAGCTAATGTCACAACCTCTGACATTGCACTGGCAGAGTCTTACCTCATCTTTCCAAGAGTCATGGCAGGGTTCTGGATACTACACTTCCAAGACGGAGTGACAGGTACAAATTCACTCACTCTGCCATCTTTCTTCTTGGTGTCTTCTCACAACTCCCCAGGAGACGAAATGGCAATTTAAAAACCTTGATGCTAGAATGACTTGGGGGACTCCCTCCAGGAAAGGCATACTTCGTGGAATGTGGAGTGACATGAATTCATTTTTGGAACAGGCAGACGTAGCCTTCAAACGGAGAATGAAAATCCAGCTTCAGAGAGAGAGGTGGTGGCTCTGTTCACCTTGGTTCTTGACAGATGTTACATTTCTCAGCTTTCTTTCCTAGTGAGACTCAACTTTGTTCTTCTCACTGAATTCAGTCTGCCACTGCATTACACATCTTTCCTCTGAAAGCCAGCCCATGATGCACTACACAGACATTGTCTTCTAAGTCACATTCTTGAGGGACACCACAGTGACCGCAATTATGTGTTCAATGCTCTCCAAGTATAGACATTCCTTTAGTTTTCAGAAAGAAAGAAAGAAAAAGAACCCTTTTGGCACCTCTTATTTCCTGTCTTCACTCTCTGATCAGGGGCAGTGCCTCCCTCTCTCCTGCATCTCTTATTCGCCCTACTGTGCCCCTGCAATCCATCCATGCCAGGACAAGGGAAGCAATGCCTACATACTTCTTTTCTAGAATGCATAAGGAAACAACACAACAAAAGCATAAAGTAAATTAACATAGTTAACAAACAGGATCATGTTAATAGTTCAAGTGTGGATGAACTTGCAAATGAAAATCTATTGACTAAGGGAAAAGATTGCAGAAAATAATAAATAGTGGTTTCACTATCGTCATCACCGGAGCTAAGCCTGATGTATAAGGTGGTGTTCGGGATGGGTGATTCAGTTTAGGGTCCAAAATGAGCTGTAACTGTAAAGTAATTAAATTGACATTATTAATGACTTGCAAGCTGGCTCCTAAATCAATTCTAAACCCTGGAAATAATTACCACGCCACCAAAACACTATGCTCAACAGCTTTTGTTTGCATACAAAATTGCTAGTAATATGTGTCTTTACTTCCCAGCAATTTAAATATATAACAACTTATTACCCAATAAATGTTTATTAAATTCTTATGTGTCCAAATTTCTTCTGAGCCTTAAAATACTTCAGTGAATAAGATAGACAGGAAAGGGAGGAGGGGGAAAGCAGCAGAAATGCTCACCCAAGCCAGGCATGATGCTGCATGCCTGCATCCCAGTACTCAGCAGGTAGGATGCTGAGGCAGGGAGATTGTGAATTTGAGACTAAGATAAGCTACGGAGTAAGACCCTCTTTCAAAACAAACTAAGAAACAAATGGGGAAAAAATGGTATCCTATGGAATTTACCTCCTCCTGCATGGAAATAATAATAAAGAAAATAAATGCATCATAAATAATAGTCAGCGGTGATAAGGGCTATGAAGGTAAAAGCTGAGAACAAGAAATGAGAACAGGAGGTAGGAGCGATTGACAGAATTCTAGAAGGTTGACCAGAGACTATCTCCCTAGGAAACAGCTAAAGATGGAGAAGAGAGGAATTACAGACTGTGAAGAGAAAGAAACACAGTGGTGGATGTAAGCAGGTGGCAAAGTGAAGTCATCAAAAAGGCCAAATGGCTGGCATCAAAAGGGCAAGAAAGAGCAGCAGGACTGGACATCAGGATGCCAGGTGAAGACCAGCGTCAGCTGGCCTCTCTGAGGATTTGATGGTTTTATTCTGGTGAGATAAGAAGACTTTGCAGAGCTTGATATGATCTGATTGATCCGATTGGCTTTAACGGGATCATTATAGTTGTTGTGTTGAAAACATACTAACTGGTGTGAACCACAGGGAGGCTCGCTGGAGGTTGGACACATTCATTGAATGAGAAGATAAGCATGCATCGGACCGACAGGTTAGCAGGGGATATGATGAAACCCTACCAAGCTGAGAATGAAATTAAATGACAGAATTTAGCAGAACTTGGTGCCAGGTGGGATTTGAAATGAAATAGGAAGAAAGGACCCAACGATGTGCCATGGGAAGGATCAATAGGCCATTCAGAGTAGCGTAAAATGGTGTGTGGAGAATATTGGCTGACATAAGCTTGGGATTCATTCCAGCATGACTGTTTTCATGCTCTTTGACAACAAACTAACACTTCCTTGTCTAAAGATTGGAACTGATATTAAAACTAAGAAGACATGCTTAGGACCATGATCCAAAAGAGTGTAGAGATTTTAAGATCCCAGATTGTAGTGTGATCATGAACGCGCTTAAAGAATTTTGTCTGATAGTGAGGCAAATAATTTCTGTCAGTTGAAAACAATTCTGACACCTGATGCAAGTCACGTGCAAAGAGTAGGGACTTGACAGGTCCAGAGCACAGTCCTTTCGGGAATCACCTCACTTGAAACACTAATGTCAGAGTTCCAGCAGCTTCTCACATTTGATAGTTTACCAAGATCCTCTATGGAGTTCAAAAAGAAAACATTGTCTGTACCATTATGTTTTTATTATGAAAGATGGCTTTCCCATAATAATTTAGGGCTAACAAAAGGGAAAGAATCTTAGGTGTGAAACAGGCCTACTGTATACACCTTGCAAAATTGCTGGGATCTAGTGAAACATAATAGTCACATAAAATTCCATAAAGCAGATTTATTACTAACAGGTAGCAAGGGAACGCACAAGCCTTAGAGTTCTCCAAGGTTCACTCACGAAGCTGTCCAGACAAGATGGAAGCTTGTCTGAATTCTAAGTTGGTCTCATGCTTCACACTGAGGTCCCCTGAAAAACTGAGTAGGCATGGATTTGTACTCCAAACAATATTCCATTTCTGGTAAAGGCTAGGCCAGGCTGACCAACCCATCTCTGTTTTAGGGGTCACATGTTCTCAACACATTCTTAAAAATTATTTATGAAAACTATAAACAAGATGAAAGGACATAAGAACTACGTCAGTCTGGGCTACTTGGTGCACTGTACTGCAATTGATGTCCCAAGCTCAAGATGAGTCAACATTTTGGTACATGGGTGTGCGTCAATGACAGGGAAAGCTCAGCTTTTCAGTGTTTAGAGTTTTGCTGATGTTTTATTACATAGGCAAGAAAACAACTTCCAGCTTCCTTCTGGTTAGGCCAGGCTAGTATCATGTGGTCTGAAGTCTAATCATAGGGTTGATCTTTCCAATGGTCCAGCCATTTGAAATTACTATCGGCTTCACATGAGTCATTTCCTGACTAGAAATTCAAGTGTGATCCCAGGAGTCATCAGACATCTGGTAGACTCCCCTTTTACTCAAGACATTGAGAAGACATAGAATTTTCTTTCTCACACCAGAAACAAAGGCCAGGCAAATATTTTACTCTACAATATACTCTTTTCCTGAAGTGCCTATAAATATATAACTCTTCAACTGTTCCTTTGACGTAGTTTTAATACCTTACTGCTCTCCTCCTTGATTAATAGGTATAATAAATATTGGCCATGTTCTCATTATATAATTGCATGAAAGTAATGATTTAACCTTTTTGAAATTTAAACTTTAAGAAGAGTATTAAATGAGATAACCAACAGAATAAATCAAGAAGACAGATGCTTCAAGGAATTCCCCTAAGTAGTCTGCATCAAAATTTAAGAGATACATTTGGCATAAAAGTCACAGGAACGACTAGGGACACCCTCAGTAAATAAATAAATAATAAAAGGTTTCCCTGAAATTCAAGTAAGAACTTAGCTCCAGGAAAAATTCATAAAATAAATGGAGTTTGCTTTAAAGGAGAGCAGAATGCCGGGGTGGTGGGTAGAGGAGACATAGGGTCAAGTGAAGATTTTATTTGTTTTTGTTTTAAATGGAAGAATTTAAATAGGATTCTGTTTATGACTTGATAGAAGTGATCCCACCCCTGCAAGGGGAAAATGGATGAGGCAGAACAAAGGATAGCTAGAAGATTGTGTCAGCCTTCAACTTCCTCTGATTCTCTGGTACTCCCTGATTTATTTTGGGACCTCAGAATAACTTTATGAAGTCAACTCTTCCCACATTCACATCATTGAATTTCCTCAAACTTCCTTTTCAAAAAATAAAAAAAAATAAATAAGAAATCAAAGCTGTACTGATTTTCAGCAGATTAAATGAAGGGAACACACAAGATGAGAAAAGATGCTAAGACCAACTCAATGCAATCAGAGACATCTGGGTGGATTTGCCACCACAGCTTACACACATCTGGGGGGTGTTAGAGCTCATGCTCTGGAAAATCATACATTCCTAAATCTGATGTTGGTTTGGAAGAATGACTCCTCATATCCTTAAATTACAGATGCCTCATTTTGGACAGGAAAATCTGATAAGTGTGGGACAAGTCACAATTGAAAACAAACCCCAGAAATTCTCAGCCTGTGATGGCACAACCTCTCACCAAAACAAGGGTTGTGATGTCGATGAGAACAACATTGAATTTCACTGATGGCATCCAGATATTGGCTAGTCCACTGGCACACAAACAAAGTGTACCTATGCCCAAAGCATTCAGTTTCCCATCATCTGGCCCTGTCCCATTCTCTTGGCTTAATGGTTGTTCTGTTTGCCAGGTCCCACTGTAAGAACCATAGTTAACACTTTCTTCCTCTCTTGACATATAGTATATTTCTGCCATCACATATGAATCCTGACAGCTTCTTACAGGGTTACTGCCTTTGTGTTCTGTGACTTGGTGCTATCTGAAGGCCAAGATGCTGTAAAACTTACCCTAACTATTCTTCTGCTATGTAAGCTTCAACTCAACTAGTTAATCTTCCCAGCAAAGACAACCTTGGTAAAAATAGGAGAAAATAGTTGACTCTGCCTCCAGGGGATTCAAGCACTGGCTGAAGCAAACATCCTAAAGGATTTGCATAGCTCAGCAACAAGACACAACCCAGGACAGCTCTCCTGGCAAAGCATGTCTGACCCTTCTTGGTAAGACAATATAGCACCTCCATTCCGGTGGAGAATTTTGGGTTTGATAGTTCCTGGAAGAAAGGGAGAGAGGCAAGCCTTACTTAAACCAATAGTGAGAAGCACAGTGAAAGAGACTGCCCTTCAAGCAATCCATCAAGGTAAAACCATGGAATATCATTTCATATGTATACCTGAGAAACCATACACAGGCTTAAAATTATGGAATGTGCAGCCAGCACACTGTAGATGTCCCAAAGTTATAACAACATACCTGTCAGTCAGAGTAAGGACCTACACTATTTCTGGACCCTGAGGACCAGTTCCATTCTCCTCTCAAACTCATAAATAGAACCCCCAAATAACTCAGAGCTGTTAAACTTGCCCATGCTGTAGAGTACATTGGGCTGATTCTTCTTCTCTTCAGTAAGTGGACTCAATTCTGTCCTTCTGTATCTTATCCAGTTCATTGTTCAAGATGCAAAAGACCTAGACACTGGAAGTGTTTTATATGTATTTTATTTATTTATTTTTATTTATTGGATATTTTCTTTCTTTACATTTCAAATGTTATCCCCTTTCCTTGTTTTCCCCCTTCCCAGAAACCCCCAATCCCATCCTCCCTCCCCCTGCTTCTATGAGGGTGTTCCTCCACCCACTCACCCAGTCCCACCTCCCCGCCCTCAATTCCCCTACACTGGGGAATCTAACCAGCCTTCATAGGACCAAGGCCTTTTCCTCCCATCGATGCATGACAGGGCCATCCTCTGCTACATATACAGCTGGAGCCATGTGTACTCCTTTCTTGATGACTTAGTCCCTGGGAGCTCTGGGGGGGGGGGTCTAGTAGGTTGATATTGTTGTTCTTCCTGTGGGGTTGCAAACCCCTTCAATTCCTTCAGTCCTTTCTCTAACTTCTCTATTGGGGACCCCACTCTCAGTCCAATGGTTGGCTGCAAGCATCCACCTCTGTATTTATAAGGCTCTAGCAGGTCCTCTCAGAAGACAGCCATGTCAGGCTCCTTTCAGTATGCACTTCTTGGCATTCATAATAGTGTCTGGGTTTGGTAACTGTATATAGGATGAATCCCCAGGTGGGACAGCCTCTGGATGGCCTTTCCTTCAGTCTCTGCTCTATACTTTATCTCCACATTTGTTCCTGTGAATATTTTGTTCTCCTTGTAAAAAGGACCGAAGTACCCACACTTTGGTCTTCCTTGTTGAGCTTCATGTGGTCTGTGAATTGTATCTTAATTATTTGGAGCTTTTGGCTAATACCCACTTATCATTGAGTGCATAGCATGTGTGTTCTTTTGTGACTGGTTTACCTCACTCAGGATGATATTCTCAAGTTCTATCCATTTGCCTAAGAATTTCATAAATTCATTGTTTTTAATAGCTGAGTAGTACTCCATTGTGTAAATGTACCACATTTTCTGTATCCATTCCTCTATTGAGGGATATCTGAGTTCTTTCCAGGTTCTAACTATTATAAATAAGGCTGCAAAGAACATAGTGGAGCATGTGTCCTTATTACATGTTGGAGCATCTTCTGGGTATATGCCCAGGAATAGTATAGCTGGGTCCTCAGGTAGTACTATGTCTAATTTTCTGAGGAACCACCAAACTGATTTCCAGAGTGGTTGTGCCAGCTTGCAATCCCACCAGCAATGGAGGAGTNTTCCTCTTTCTCCACATCNTCACCAGCATCTGCTGTCACCTAAGTTTTTGAACTTGGCCATTCTGACTGGCGTGCGGTGGAATCTCAGGGTTGTTTTGATTCCCATTTCCCTGATGACTTTTTAAAGAAGCTCAGAGAGTTAACTAAAAAACATGTCTAACCACTTGGAGAAGGTCAAGATTGGAAGCAGGAAAGAGCCCAGGAATCCCTCTACCTGCCTAAGTCTGGGAATGCAAGCCCCTGGCATCTCCACACAGTCATTATTCAAAGTGATTCCACTCTGGTAAGACAAATTCAAAAGATTCATAAAAGTTTCTTTCACTCACTATCTTATTATTCAGAGAGCCAAAAAAATACAAAAGTTTGAGCAAGTGAGATGTTCTTCAAGCCTTTTTTTTTTTTTCCAGTATGATCTGGCAAATGACATAGTCTCAGTGAGAATGACTAAGCATGTCAGCATTACTGAGTGTCATCATGACAGGAGGAAGCACCCTTTAGAATCATCTGCCACTTGAGATTTTTCTCCCAGAGTAAAGAATGGTGGAGGTAAGATGAATACAGTCATTTAAATATGGTGACTTGCAGGGTGGGAGAGCTGGCTTGGTAGATCAAGGCCCTTGCTGCCCAATGTAATGACCTGAGTTCAGTCCCTGAGATTCAGGTTGTGAATTGAGAGAAGGGACACCTACAGGATCTCCTGGCCCAGCCACTCCCTTCCATTTACGCAAACTCATACAGAAACAAAGGAGATGGGGAGAGACGGAGACTGAGAGACAGAGGGACAGGCAGATCTGTAGCACCCATAAACAATGTCAGGTCATATTTTAAAGCACACTGAAAATTGCATAGAGCTAAGGAGGATGCTTTTCTAGGTCCTCAAGCCTCTATCTCTTCCGCTGTATAGTTTTCCAACAGTTGCTTCTATTAAACAGTCACATCTGGCCTTGATAGCCCAATAAGAGCAATTGGAGTTGTTGTTTAAAAGCACAAAAGTAGGGACAAAAAGCAGGTGCATTGTGCAGAGCATTTGGGGAGATAAGGACACTGCAGGCTTCAAAAAGATGCGCTCTGCAGATAACCAGTCAGGTCCATAGGGGAAACCAAGAAAGTGATAGTTTTGTTCTTTGTGAATTTTCTTGGTTTAAATTCCTTAAATGATATCACAGAGCTGTCTGATAAATTCCTGTCTTTAAGACTAGGTTCTTCATGGACACCATTTCCTATCCCCCAGCCCCAACCAGGGGTTTCCCTCAGTTCTCAAGAAAAAAAAAAAAAAATCAACTCTATACTGTGTCCTCCATCAGCCACCAAACCCAGACACTATTGCATATGCCAGCAAGATTTTGCTGAAAGGACCCTGATATAGCTGTCTCGTGTGAGGCTATGCCAGTGCCTGGAAAATACAGAAGTGGATGCTCACAGTCAGCTATCGGATGGAACACAGGGCCCCCAACAGAGGAGCTAGAGAAAGTACCCAAGGAGCCGAAGGGGTCTGCAACCCTATAGGTGGAACAACAATATGAACTAACCAGTACCTCTGGAGCTCTGGGGGTCCAGAGCTCGTGTCTCTAGCTGCATATGTAGCAGTGGATGGCCTAGTCGGCCATCAATTGGAAGAGAGGCCCTTGATCTTTCAAAGATCATATGCCCCAGTACAGGGGAACGCCAGGGCCAAGAAGTGGGAGTGGATGGGTAAGGGAGCAGGGCGGGGGGGGGGGTATAGGGAACTTTCGGGATAGCATTTGAAATGTAAATAAAGAAAATGTCTAATAAAAAAAGTTTTTAAAAAAAAGGTTAAATCTGCAAAGGGTTCAAAATTATTTTTTCCGCCCTTCATTTAGGACCCTTCCCTGAGCTTTTCCTTTTATAGCCAGTAAATCTCCAGTGTGCTCGTTCATCTAACAAACCTTGACATTCAAGGGCTCAAGGTATCAAAGACACTTCTGCTCTAGGAGCTAGAGATTCATCGGCAAACAAAAGCATGACATCATAGATTTTTTGAGGGGGAGAAGAAGAGAATGTGTGAATAAGTCCATAGACTACTGTTGAGAAAAAAGAAGGGGGCAGAGATGGGAGCGAATTTGTTGATAGAATGACCAACGAAGATCTGCCCAAGAAGTGGAGCACAGAGTAAAGGATTTAGAGTACCAGACTAGATGGTTATACTTTTTCTTCCTTTTTTTTTTTTTTCTTTTATAATGTCCAACGTAATCGTCTTGCTTTAACTTAAAAGCATCTTTTCAGGAAGACTCATGAGTATTTAATGAGCAAGAAAAATCTCAAGTTGGTAATAAGAATTTGATCAAAAAAAGCCTCTAGGAGACATTTGACCCAGACCCAGCCCCCTGGGTGTTAGGGATATCAAACCAAAGAGGCTAGGGCCTTTAGCATTTTGATCACCTCAGTTACTTTTATGAATCTCCTCCCTTCCTTCTTGCTGATGCTTTCACTGAGCCATTTTCCTAAACCAAAGCCTCTTTGCTCTCTTCCTAGAACCATTAATGTCAGCAGTTTTCACAGGAGGAAGGAAGTAAACCAAAGAAAACATACAAAATTACCTTCTTCTTGTGATATCATACAGAATTCGCTGAATGAAAAGGCAGAGGCACATGCCTTTATTCCAAGCACTCTGGAGGCAAAGGCAGATGAGTCTCTGGGAGCCAGTCTGGTCTACATAAAGAGTTCCGAGACAGTCAGAGTAAAATCGTGAGACGTGGGGTTGAAGCAATTGCTCATCAGTTAAAAGCACTGACTGCTCTTCCAACGGGCCTGAGTTCAATTACCAGCAAGCACATGGTAGCTCACAACCATCTGTAATGAGACCTGACACCATCTTCTGGTGTGTCTGAAGAGAGTGAGAGTGAACTCATATACATAAAATACATAGATAGATAGATAGATAGATAGATAGATAGATAGATAGATAGATAGATAGATAGACAGATGATAGTGAGACTGTCAAAAATCAAAAAACAAACAAACAAAAAAACCCAAGGATAGAGGAAAGTAATAGAGAATTCTGCCTATGTCAATATATTATCCTTCCAAATCTAAATGAATCCAACTAAAACTTACTGGTTCGTATTTTTTTTTATTCTACACTACAAATTAGCTTCAAAACTACCCAGTTACCAATACTGTCCATCACAGCTGGACTCCGCCTTCAAATTTAGACAACAATAGGCAGTAGGGAATCAAATCTGATTCACAGCCAACACTCTTCCCAGGGTGTTGAAAAGTCGAGAAAGGCAAGAAGACACACATGCCTGGCCTCCATTGACATCACCCCAAATTTTATTTGGTCTATTTTTTTTTCAAAACTGATCTTAGGGAAGTCAAATGGGCCAAACAAAGAAAGACAAAATTCAGTGATAAGATAACAAAAGATAGTTTCAACCGTGAGAAGTGTTCTATTGAGTAATTGAAAGATGTCTGTTTTCCTGTGGTGTGGATTCAGGACAAATGTGCCATCATTACTTATGCACCAAATTCTTTAGCCCAAATAGATAACAATAAATACTAAATAGAAGACAGAGAGTGGCCACTGAATTAATTTCCTGCACTTATTAAAAATCAATTTATAAAGAAAAATTTGTTTTTAAAAGTGTTTTATTCAACACCCAGTGGAAGATCCACTCCCAAGAGCTCTAACACTCCCAGGTTCACAGGATCAGAGATGAGGAGGACACAACATCTGCCCCTAACACTGGGAGTAACTGGTACCAATGGAACCCAGGTACCCAGGAACTCCACCTGACCAGTGGCACAGGTTCCAACTGGTCTGAGCCATTGCCCTGAGAAAACGTGCTTGGGCATGAATTCCACAGCCGGTCCCACAAGACCGAGAAGAAACTCCACTCCCAGGCGCAATAACACAGCCAGGTCCACAGGATCCCAGGATGCTAGGAGCTTGGGTCCACCAAAATCTCAGGGTCTCAGAGGCAGCTTGACTCCCAGGAGCTCTGACACACCCAGAGTCTTAGGATCATAGGATCCCAGAATCACAGGATCACAGAGACCGCTGAACTCTGAGGAGTTCTGACACAACCAGGATCACAGAAGGACAGGCTCCAGTCAGATATAGTGAGGGCAGGTAGCACTGAGATGATCAGAGGGCAGGATGCAAGAGTAAGAACAGAAGCAACAGAAACCAAGATTACTTGGCACCATCAGGACCCAATTCTCCCACCATAGCAAGTCATGGATACACCATCACACTGGAAAAGTAAGATGCAGATCTAAAATCACTTCTGATGATGATGATCAAGGATTTTAAGAAGGGCATAAATAACTCCCTTAAAGAAATACAGGAGAACAAAGGTAAATAGGTAGAAGCCCTTAAAGGGAAAACACAAAAATCCCTCAAGGAATTAAAGAAAAAACACAATCAAACAGGTGAAGGAAATGAACAAAACCATCCAAGATCTAAAAATGGAAATAGAAACAATAAATAAATCACAAAGGGAGACAACCCTGAAGTTAGAAAACCTAGGAAAGAAGTCAGGAGTCATAGATTAAGCATCACCAACAGAATACAAGAGATAGAAGAGAGAATCTCAGGTGCAGAAGATACCATAGAAAACATTGACACAACAGTTAAAGAAAATACAAAAAGCAAAAAGGCCCTAACCCAAATCATCCAGGAAATCCAGGACACACCAAGAAGACCAAACCTAAGGATAATAGGTATAAAAGAGAGTGAAGATTCCCAACTTAAAGGGCCAGTAAATATCTTCAACAAAATTATAGGAGAAAACATCCCTAACCTAAAGAAAGAGATGCCCATGAACATACAAGAAGTCTACAGAACTCCAAAGATTGGACCAGAAAAGAAATTCCTTCCATCACATAATAATCAAAACACCAAATGCACTAAACAAACAAAGAACATTAAAAGCAGTAAGAGAAAAAGGTCAATTAATATATAAAGGCAGACCTATCAGAATTGCACCACTTTTCTCACCAGAGACTATGAAAGCCAGAAGATCCTGGGCAAATGTCATACAGACCCTAAGAGAACACAAATGCCAGCCCAGACTACTCTAACCAGCAAAACTCTCAATTGCCATAGATGAAGAAACCAAGATACTCCATGACAACCAAATTCGCACAATATCTTTCCATAAATCCAACCCTACAAAGGATAATAGATGGAAAACACCAGCACAAAGAGGGAAGCTACACCCTAGAAAAAGCAAGAAAGTAATCTTTCAACAAACCCAAAAGAACATAGCCACAGAAGCATAATTCCATCTCTAACAATAACAACAACAACAAGAACAAAAAATCCAGGAAGTAATAATCACTTTTCTCTTAACATCAATGGACTCAATTCCCCAAAAAAGACATAGTCTAACAGACTGGATACATAAACAGGACCCAGCACTTTGCTGCATCCACGAAACAGAATCTAAACAGAGATACAGTAAAACTAACAGAAGTTATGAACCAAATAGATCTAACAGATATTTGTAGAACCTTTCATCCTAAAGCAAAAGAATATGGCTTCTTCTCAGCACCTCACAGAACCTTCTCCATAAATGACCACATAATTGGTCACAAAACAGGCCCCAACAGATACAAGAAGACTGAAATAATCCCTTGCATCCTATCAGGTCACCACAGTCTTAAATACCACACATGAAAGCTGAACAATGTTATACTCAATAATTTGGTCAAGGAAGAAATAACGAAAGAAATTAAAGGCTTTTTAGAATTTAATAAAAAGGAAGACACATCATACCAAAACTTATGGGACACAATGAAAGCAGTAGTAAGAGGAAAATTCATAGCTCTAAGTGCCTCCAAAAAGAAACTGAAGAGAGTTTACACTAGCAGCTTGACAGCACACCTGAAAACTCTAGAACAAAAAGAAGCAAATACACCCAAGAGGAGTAGAAGGCAGGAAATAATCAAAATTAGGGCTGAAATCAACCAAATAGAATCAAAATAACTATACAAAGGATCAACAAAAACCAGGAGCTGGTTCTTTGAGAAAATCAACAAGGTAGATAAACCCTTAGCCAGACTAACCAGAGGGCACAGAGACAGTATCCAAATTAATAAAATCAAAAAAAATGAAAAGGGAGAGATAACCATGAAATATATCTTTAAATAACCATTCTGTTTGTTGAGTGTTAACAGTTGAAAATATTAAAATCATGTTCTACAAAAAAAAAGAAAAAAGTATTTTATTTTTACTAGTTTGTATAGATACTTGTGTGCAGTTGCTCCCAAAGGCAGAAGAGGGTTTCGGATCCCTCTTTTTGTTCTGCTACAGGGGTCTCTGAGGTCGAACAGGTTGACACTGATCTTTTCATTCAGTTGTCCCTCCCAGGAGATACTGGCACTGGATGCTTTTAAAAGAGATCACATGCATGCTTGTCCCCGTTCCTAACGGGTCTCTGAAATCTGCTCCAACAGGAACCAAATTCTGACTTCACGTACTACCTACTAAATACTCCGTCTTCAGTGTTGGTTACGCAGTGTCTCTCTCATTGGAATCATCACAAGAATAGTAACCTCAGCCAGCAGTTTTTGTCTCCTCTTCTGAGCAGTTGGCACCGTTGCCTGGAACCTTCACAATGATGGAAAATTTGGACTCTATGTTTATTTTATAGAGAAGTGAACCGAGATTGGGAGGACTGACATCCTCAGCTTAAGTGTATGCAGTTATACAGTTGGCTAGCCAGCATCTCGCCCTAGTCACACGTGGCCCCCAAACCCATGCTCACAATTCGCATTATGCCTCCTACATCCTACAGACTTGTAAGAGAGAAGGCAGACACGTAAGCAGAAGTCTCTTAGGAGGAAGTGAGAGCAAGGCCATTTGTCACTACTTATTGCTTGCAGGTTGAAGAGAGCACACCTGGGGCATATTCGCTTGCCTTCATGAGAGCTTCATCTCCCCTCACAGCTCCCGCTCCCTTTGCAAACACTAGTGATACTAAGGATACTAATCCCACCTGCATTCCAGTCATGTCCAGAGAGGGGAAACACATCAAATGCGGTTTAATATTAGTACGCATAACCACTTATGATCAGAGCACTTGAAAGGCTCTGTTCTTTATTACCTTAGTAGAGGAATTGGTGGGGGAGGGGCAAGCAACAAACAAACCCAAGTAAGTAGGAAGCTAGGAGAAAAGTATTCAGGAAGTGGGGTTTTGTTGTTGTTGTTGTTTGTTTGTTTGTTTGTTTTTTCCAGGCAGACTCTGCTGCTGCTCATAGTGATGGTTCGTGGTACCAGGATGATGACCCACAGAACAAGTTAGAAGTGGGGAGCACTGAGTTTCAGCAACTCTGGATGGGTCTCGCTGTATTCAAGTCAGTCCTCCAGTGTAGACTTGTGACTCGTTGACTTAGGTCCAGCCCTGGCGTGTTATCAGAAAGCTAGCAGAATGATCCCACGGTTTCTTTGGCATGGGATATATAAAGAGTCTGAGTTATGTAAGGCTGTTACATCACAACCTGCCCAGGCAGCCTTGCTTTAGCCATGTTCATTTTGGGTGGAAACAATTAAAGTTCAGGCTATTATTTATAGTAAATACCAAACAAAATAACCTTAAGTCCCTAGGTTTATTAATCCTGATATTGAAGTGGGGGGTGCAGCGAGGTCAGGTGATGTCATGTGTAGTCGTTGTACAGCTGTGCTGATTAAAACCCTACACCCCAGACCCTGGATCCCCTCACTGAAGCTATAGTAATAATGTTCCTTGTAATGCATTTTGAGCTACAAAAATTGCTCCAGAAAAGAACATTTAGAAAACTAATTCTACTGAAACCAACGAAGTGTTGACATGTTGCCTGATGCCAATTTGTTAAAGGGGCTTGTTTTTAAGTTATAAAAATCTAATCCTGGAGGCAAAAATCAGTGGCTTTTCGGTCTAGTACTCAGGAGAACAGTGTGGCAGTCTGTGTGGCCTGCAGCCCCTCATTAATTCGTCCCCTCGCTCACCTCCCTCACCTGATCTCAGTCTGGAAAGCAGCTCTGAAGCCCTGGCTTACGGAGGCGTGGAGGTCGCACCGTTTGCTGCTATGCCCTGCGAGAGAACCCCGTGGTCCGTACTCCACAGTGTTATTCTTTTTCATTATTTGAATTGTGACTATGTCATGTGTCCCTCCAGGGGTTCCGACACTTGCAGCTTTCCTAAAGTACCATTTCACTGTAAGATAACTCTGGGTAGGAGAAAAAAAAAAAAGGATAGCAAATGTTTACAACTTAAAAGAGTTATAGCATGAAGTAAAAGCTGATTATTTCCCTCAAACTAGGCCATCGGCTCCCACGGACAATGCATCAATGCTTGCACAGTCTGGTGCAGTCTAACATAAAAGCAGGCACCTCTTGCATTCTAAATAGGCACATGGGGAAGCCAAATCCATCAGTCAGTCAAGGGATGCAAGGGATCAGTCACTCAAGTTCATGAATGAAGGGAGTGGCCAGCACCGACCGCTGCTCAGGTCTGGACAAGATAAACCACACCAAAGGGAGAGTACACAGTAGGCACTGATAGAGCAACTCTGTGCCTCTGAGCTGTTTGACCCAGGGTGGTACTTGGAGGCCTCCCCAAGAAATCCCATGGAAACAAGGCTTCTCTCATAGAGTGGTGGCAAGACCCTTCCTTTGTCATGTTCATTTGAGACTAAATGTGTGGGTTTACTATAGGCTATAAATACCAACAATCATCTCTAGATACGTGTTGGAACAGTCTATGGCTGCTATATACCGAGGGCATTGTAACAGCCTCATGCCATCAGATTTAAAAAAACAAAAACAAAAACAAAAACAAAAACAAAAACAAAACAAAACCATTTTCTATGATGTGTGTTTTAGAATGTGTTCAAGACCCTTCTTCTTTCAGCAAACAGCTATTCAGTGATGTTTTTCGTGGATAGTTAACATTTTAAACTCATGAACCCATACAGCAAAGCTATACTACAGGAATTCTGTGTGTGTGTGTGTGTGTGTGTGTGTGTGTGTGTGTGTGTCTGTGTGTCTGTGTGTGTGTGTGTGTCTGTGTGTTTATCCCAGCACACTAGCCTGGCCAATGAAACCATCTCAGATTTCCTCTGAGGCAAAAAGGCAAATACTTTGGTTAATTAGTCCAGTAAGGTCTTGGTTGAGAGAGACATGTTTTCTGGGGCCATAGTTTAGGATTTCATGCTGATCTGGCTGACACAGTTCAGATCAGCTTGACCTACCACTGCAGTGGTTATCCTTTGATCTGGAGGCTAGGTTGTAATTTGACCCATTCAGATGGTTTTCCTATAACAGTCAGGCAAGACAAAGCCAAATCAACCCATTTATCTTAATGTGCTTCTCTTTCTTTCTTTCTTTCTTTCTTTCTTTCTTTCTTTCTTTCTTTCTTTCTTTCTTTCTTTCTTTCTTTCTTNTTCCTTCCTTCCTTCCTTTCTTTCTTTCCTTCTTTCTTTCTTTCTTTCTTTCTTTCTTTCTTTCTTTCTTTCTTTCTTTCTTTCTTTCTTTCTTCCTTTCTTTCCCTTTCTCGCTTCCTGTCTGTCTTTCTTCCTATCTTTCTTTCTTTCCTTCCTTCCTTAATTCCTCCCCCTCTTTCTTTCTTTTTTTCTTTGAGAAGTGCAGCTTTGCCTCTCCTTTGTTAATGCTTATCTGATGGACTTTGAAATCCCATCTGGTGTTTAATGTCATTGTACTTACTGTGTTCTCACCACGGTGAGTCCGACTCATATCTTAAAGGTTCAACAACTATGCAGTCACAGACACCATTCACTGCACTGTGTCCTTATCAAAGATTTGGATTTACAAAATGCTACCTGGAAACAAAGGCCTCTTAGCAAGTCTCCCACCCCAGGCTGCGGCTGTGGCTTCAGACAGGGCTCCTGGTGAGAGGTCTGGTTCTGACCTTTAACACTTCCCTTTGGATACTCAACAGAACTTTTAACCTTGCAGGGTGTCGGGGAGGGGGGGGGAACCTGCTTCAATGATATGATTTTATGCGACAAAAGACACACCTCATCCTCCTTATAAGTCTGGGCATGCAGGATTTTTCTCTTTATAAACACCCACGTACTGGCAACGAATGTGCGAACAGAGAAACTTCAGTTCGACGGTTTCCTATGCCAAGGAAGTTGGGTCTTAGAGGCTTCTCTCTGGATGGTAAATGTAGGCAGAAAGCCCAGTCTGAAACCAACACTGTGAAACATTATTTTATTTTAGAGGTTAGGAGGACATTCCTGCGAGAAAGCTGTTTCTGGTATGCCGTTGCTTGGCCGGTAGGAAAACCTTCAAACAGAAAAGCCTACCTGTGTTGGGTATAAGCAGGGGTCGGCCAACTTGCCTGAGCTGTCTCAGCAAGGTGGCTGCTCGTTTTTTCCCACCCTGATCAAGATTACTTCTGTGCACTGGTCAGAAGCAACCACTCCTAAAAAAAAACCACGCAGTCTTGCTTTTATTCTTCAGTGAACAGTTCCATTTGAGTAAATAATCTGTCTTTGCATTTGTGTATTCGGAGGGAAGATCAGCTGTGGTTTGTTGTTCTAACAAACTGGAAGCCTGCCAACATTCTCAGGGCAGAGAATGGGGACAGGGAGGCTAACACGTGATCTCCTCTGGATTGGAGACAGAATTTAATCTTTCGGCCTCCCTTCCCCGTCCCCCTCCAGATTCCAGTCCTTTTCTTTCCCTTGGTACACAGTCTCTTTTCATGGAGGTAACTTAAGCTATCTCGAACAGCATGAATTAATAAAGAAGGGCGTTTTTAAGGGGGGTTGGAGGGGGGTGTTGGAACATGGAA
The DNA here is from genome assembly GCF_900095145.1 of Mus pahari. NCBI lineage: Eukaryota > Metazoa > Chordata > Mammalia > Rodentia > Muridae > Mus > Mus pahari. The sequence continues at coordinate 49,364,637 of NC_034604.1, read as the reverse complement.
CATTTAGAATTCCTTCTGTGGTACTTAGTTTAAGAGCGTGGTGATTAATGAGTTTATGTTATCTACCAAAGAGCTTCTATCATGCTGGGGATTTGACAAGGGATTTATGGTCATGAAAACCCTGCAATCCATCCTGGGTCTCTCAATCTATCAGCCTTGCATTCATATCCATAGCACTAAATGACATATCTATAGCTATCTGAAAGCAAGATCATTTTTAAGAGGTTATAGACTGCCAAAAGAGAATATTCTTAAAATATAGGGCGGAAACGATTTTCTCTCCAACCTACTGTTCTAGAAGTGTCTCGCTACCTCGAGCAAGTGTCTCACTCTGAATATCAATCTCTTCTTGGAAGGAAAAGAAGAAAATTCGGAGCGGATGAGAGTCTTGTGATTTGGCTGGGAGTGCTCTGAGAGTTTCCTGTCATGTTCTCAGAACCAAGCTGTCCAAGATTGGCCTGAGGACTGTACAGATATTCACTAGGTGAATTGCTCACAGGATGCGGCAACTTAGCAGAGAGAAAAAAGCCATCCTTAGCTTGGGGAAAATTCACTTGGTTCCATGCACAAGGCAAGAGGACACCAAATAGGCCAGTAACAAGCTTCGTTTGTTCTCAGCAACTGAAAGGATGCATCTACAACGTGACAGCCACCCCTTCAGCCAGGGTGTACATGTGTATGACAGGAAGGTGGTGTTCAAAATGAGCCCTCTCAATGGTTTGGAGGGTGTTAATTCTATTTGAAATGCACTAAAGAAATTTATGCCTGAAATTAGTAAACACACTGAACTTACTTGGCCATTCATTTTTTGTAAAACAAACAAAAACTGCCACCAATAACAAAGAAAAGCTTGATGATGATGATGATGATGATAATAATGATGATAATTAGATGATGAGAATACAGTCACAAAAAACCTCACCTTCATTACCCTGAAATACGCTGGTGAATGAGAAAAATAAAGAAGAGAAGTTGAACCCTAGAAAAAGCAAAAGTTTTTCCCATAGCATTTGAACTTAATTGTGTGCTTTATAAACCCTTCCCGCAGGGTTGGGGTTAGGGGCTGGGGGAGGGAGACCACTGGTGCTTCTTCCGTCGTGAGAACCCACTCTAGATTTGCTTTCGTGGGGAGTTGTGTTTGCCAAGGTCAGGCATTTGGATATCTTTGCTCTAAGGAATCTATTTTGAGGGGTCAGGAGGGCTTTGGAAGGTAAGGGCACCTTTTCCTGCAGGCAGCGTGCCTACCTGGGACTGTGGGCACTGCTCCCTGTGTTCCAGAGACGGCACAGGCTTGTTCCTTTGCTCTGCCGCTTTGAGTGAGTACTTCTGCCATCGAGAGAGGCAAAGGGTAGAGAAACCCAGCTGAGGAGAGGAATCCCTCAGGCCGCAGAAGGAGAGTGGTAACAAGCCAGCGTGTGTATTCTGTCCAGCGGGCGTCAAGTTTGAAGGGAGTGGAGGAGTCTTGTGACTGCAACAAAAACTGCCTGTGCAGCAAATAGATTCTCCTCCCTCCCCCCACCTCCCACAATGAATGCCGCAGAAAATGCCATCTATCAAAATGCTCTTAAAAGCAGTCTCTGATGATACTGAGGGGATTGCAGGGTGTGGAGGGGGTACATTTTATAACAAGTGGGAGGTGGGAGGAGCCGCTATCCTCTGTCTGTGTTCTGTCTATCAGGCAGACCATAAGAGAGCCTTTAGATTAGTAGGGTCATACCAAGACTGAACCCATATAGAGGCGACTCATTCTCTTTCTGCAGCCCTTGCCTAAGACACCCCCAGATGCCCTCAGGTTTGGCCTTTGAGGTCAAGGTGACAAGAAAAGTCATTTCCTATTTGCTAACACCAGTCGTACCTGTTTTTTCTAGTGTCAGAGTTTCTGGCCTCACTCGCTCTTGCTTGTGACCCCAGGTGATACATCTTTCGTATTCTCACAGAACCCAAGCTAAGAAAGGAGCAGTGAGACACTCCAGCTTGAAGCCGCATTTTCGTAGTTGGCACTAGATTGTATTTCAGTCTCAAAGAAATGGTAGAATGCCACTGCAACTGTCTCTACCATGTATTATGCTCTTGGCATTATAATGCTCTACTGTTTGCTTAGTTACTTTGGTTGTTTCTTTAGTGTGTATGTGTGTGTGTGTGTGTGTGTGTGTGTGTGTGTGTGCATGTGCCTGTGTGATGTGTCAACATACCTGTATATGAGTGTCCCTTCCTATGTATGCACCTTGAGGACAGAGGAAATTACCAAGAAGTAAGTGGATGATTTCCCCTATTTGTCTCAACCTTAGTTTTTGAGATAGGGTCTCTTGATGAACTTAAAGCTCACTCTTACAGCTAGTGTGTCTGGCAAGCAGGTTCCCACCATCTGCCTGTGGCTGCTAACCAACTCTAGGACCATAGGTATATGCAGGAATGCCTGACTTTTCCATGCATTGTGAGGATTCAAACACTGGTCCTGTTGCTTGGAGTACCCAGTGTTCTTATCCACTGAGCTATCTTCTCAGCCCAGTTTTTTATCTATCTTAGCAAGAAAGTCCTGTAATTTTTGCTATCTTTACAAGGAAAACCTTTTTATTCCTATAACCATAAAGGGTAAAAACAGTTACATTTGTTACATAATCTTCAGAAAATAAATAGAAACTGAAAAAAATAATTATCCTTTCCAAGCAAGGGTGGGTTGTGCTTTTTTATCCCAGCACTTGGGAGACAGAGGCAGACAGATCGCTGTGTTCCAGGACTGTCTGATCTACAGACCAAGTTCTAGGACAGCCAGGACTACAGAGAGAAAACTTGTCTCAAAAAAAAAAAAAAAGGAAAAAAGAAAAAGAAGGAGAGAAAGAAGAAAGAAAGGGAGGGAGGAAGGGAGGGACGGAGGAAGAAAATATTCTAAACTGCAGAGATTTCATAAGACAGAGACTGGAAACAGGTTTTCACTGAAAAACTGATAATGTCTGCTCTTTGGGAAGACTACAATGAACAGAAACTGACCACACCCCACAAATGAGAGGAAAGAACTTTAGCTGTCCCACTCAGTAGTTGGAGGCCACACACATTAACCATTCCCTCAATAATAGTAAGAAGAATCCTGAGATCAGCCAATGCCACAACTAGCCAAAGAGATGACAGAAAAAAACATGGTTTTTATTATAATTCATATATTTGGTGTGTGAGTGTGTGTGTTCGTGTGCACGTGTGCATGCATATGCAATAAAATTGGATTTACCTTGATTACCTATCTGGAAGCATTTTTCTAAATTTGGCTACCAAGGTGTGAGTAGCCACCTGACTGTGAAAAACAGAAACGAAACAAAACAAAACAAAAATGGAAAACAAAATAGAAAATGGATCAAGGCAAGGACTTGACCGATGGAGCTACGTTCTCAACCCTAAAGACCAGTTTTAATAGTCTAGCAACACTGGTTTTCTAAAACACATGCCACATAAGTGTCTGAAACATTTTACATAAAGTAGGTGACACATTTTGAGATAAGATGGGGGAAATTTTCTTTCTGTCTTACTTATTGCTACTATTACTACATCATATTTTTTTTGTTGTTGCGTACAAATTAATTCCCTTAATCTTTATGTTGGTCCTTTGAAAAGTACCGGATGTTATCTCTAGTACAGAGGTAAGATGCAGAGATAGAAATAGAGAAAAGCCACATTGCCGGATGCATGGGAGGGAATATGGTTTAAAGCTGTGTTTGAAGCATAGCGTTTCCCAATTGAAGCCGGTTGCGGGAAGACTTTAGCCAGCTTTCCATCCCTATAACTAAATACCTGAGGTATCAGTAGAGAAGGATGAAGGATTGGTTTTGAGTACAGCTGGTAGTGATTTCAGTGAAGGCTTACTTGGCCCTAGTTCTTTTATGGCTATAATTAAGCAGTATATCATGGAAGCAACCTGGGACAGAGGCCTATCTGCATCATCATAGACAGCAAGCAAAGAAGACATGAGATATCTAATAGTACCTTTGAGGGTGTGCTTCAAGGGCACACCTCCACTGATATAACTGCCTTCCACTTGGCCCCACCTACCAAAGGGTCCGCTTCTCCCCAATACTAAAACAAGCTAGTGACCAAATATTCTACAGCTGGGCATTTAGGGCCATGTGCCCAAACCATAGTAATGTGTGAAGGGAAACCTCCCATAGCTAGTGCTCCCCTCCTGCCCCCGCTTTCAGCTCTGCAAACATGGAGAGCAGCCGTTCAGTGGATGAGCGTATACAGTTTGAAAAAAGACCAGCTATGGACTGTACAAAAACTGTAGCAATGCTACGGGACAATATACCACAAGAGAAGGAAGAAGACTGAACACAAACACATAAGACTCATTGAGACCACATGAGCCCTCTGTGATAAAGATCCAAGAGGACTGAGAAATGTGAGAGGAAATAGTGTGTGGATTGGAAACATCCTCCTTTAGAGACACCTGCGTCAGAATCCCAGACCTACTGTTAAGGTGACTTACAGTCACATGGCTTCCTTGTGTTTTAGTTTATGTAATATAGATATAAGAATATACATATAATTTATTTTATAGAATAATATATATTTATATATTCTTATATATGAATCTAATATATATATATATATATATATAATATATATATTGGAAATGGCATATGGTCCACTTCTATGATTAAGTTAACTTTTAGAAAATGTTAAGATTATTATCACATGGCTAGTGTAAAGACAATTTCACATTTACTACTACTGTGGTATATTGCTTTGCCTTAAAGGAATACACAGAAAAAGGAGAGAATACAAAATGAACTAAAGTTATAACATCAGAAATACACTTCAGGGCTGATGAGATGGTTCAATGGGTAAAAAGTGCTTGTGGCACAAACCCAGTGACCTGAGTTCAAATCCTGGCAGTCACAGTGAAAGGAATGAGCTCCTGAAAGTTGCTTTATGGTTCCTGGTATCATGTATACACTTGCACACACACACACAGAGACACACACACACAAACATACTCACATGTATGAAAGTGATAATAAAAATAAATAAAGGTTTTAATTTTAAAGTATATTTTGAATGCAGTTACTCAGTTAACCTTTAGCAGTTGAAGTTTTACACCAGGAAGAAAAGGATCTTACAAAGTTTAGTTCAACTACAGAGAAATAGAGAAAAGAGTTCCTCAGTGCCTGCACGGCTCCATGAATAAACTGCTCTCTCACTGCTTCTGACATCTTGAAAGTGGAGCAATCTTCCACATTTTTTTCTAAACTAGATTTTCAAGGATGCTTATAGAAATTTTTAAAAATATTTTAAAAGAATGTTTATATAGGAAAGGTTTGGAAAATACAGCACCTCCTTTCCATGGTGATAAAGGGCGTATTGATCTGTTTTTCATATATAATTCCCATTATAAAAGAATCAGGGATCGTCACCATAACACGGCCCACTATTATTGCAGGTATCAGGTGCTCTCTAGGTAGTTCCATAGATACTCAGCTGAGGTTTAGGAAACTAGGGAGAATGTTAATATCACGGCTGTTGTCATGGCTGTGAGCCAAAAAGGATCTTTTATGTCGGACCCAGGGCCTAATGCTTCTGCTACGATGACAGGTAGCTTTTAAAGAGCAACATTTCCAGAATTATCACGTTTTATAGAATATATTTTTCATAACCCAACTAAATCAAATGACATCATGTTATACAATACAATTTAATTATTTATAAACATCTCATGTTTTGATATCAGGATACTCAGTTATATGGTTATTCCATGCCCATACTATGCTCTTTAAAAAATAAATCTGTATCTATAATAAAATACTAATGAAAGCTTTATGCTAACTATTATAAATGCCTAAATGTAGGGCATTCAGAACACATCCACTGTCTAGGGTGTGCTGAATAAAAACACTGCAAGATATAAAAAAGGCAAAGCCCACTTGTCCAGCTGCCACATTCAGGTGAGGTCATCGAATCAGAATATGTGAGCATTCAGACACAAGGGCAGCATGGTGCCACAAGGAAAATAACAAGAGCAAATGGTGAGTTCAGGACAATTATAGCATTGCTGTCTTATTAGCTCTGACTGGAACATGAATACTGCATGGGGTCACTTTTTTTTTTTTTTTTGAAGATTATTTAAAGACCCAAATATCCAGTCAGCTGATGGTCCTTCTAAACTTAAGCCATGAGCTCAGAAAGCAAACACCCAGGACACACTCTCTCACCACTCTGGCCATGGAGGAAGGGAGTCAGTGTGCTTTTCCACTCCACACAAGCTTGGCTCTGCTGGGCTAAACATGCTTCTTCCCTCTGCCCATTTGTGAACGAACTGTAGACACCACCATCTAAAATAACCCGATGGGGATAATTAAACCTAGCCAGTCTTAGCTACTTTCTCCCGTCATAATAAAAGGGAGAAATTATATGCTAGACATGATTGTTTTCCAAAGTGGGAAACATAAAAAGGTATAGTGATGACTTAGCATGTCATGCCAGCAGCATTTTCCTGAGTAGACCACAGAGCATGGAACTGTGACTCCCTGGGCTCTTTCCTTCCTCCATTCTTCACACTTGGTAATTATAAAGTACGCACGCCTTGCTGAATAACTTGGTACTTGACCTCCATTGGATGTCAGGAATGGCCAGCTGCTGGGATTACAAACAGTAGAACATGAACGTGAGTGGAAAGAGCAGGGAGAAGATTTTCGGGTTTCAGCCTCCTGATGACTGAAGTTTAAGTTCAACGGGTGACATCTATTTCTGAAGAAAGCAAACAAAACAAATAGTAGATACCTGCAGAACTGGAGACATGGATGGATAGTTATAGGCCGACCATTTACTCTAAGATTTTTAACACCATCATGCCACAACTAGTATCTAGTGTTCATCTAAGCAACTCTGCTACAATCCCACAAAATTGGAAGTTAAGCCAGTCAAGGGGGTCCTGAGCATGATGCGCTCTGAACCCCCAAGTGGAGGTTTCAGCTGCCCTGTGTCAAAATTCTGTCCTTTCAGATGATTTAAAATGACTAAGATGGGACCCAAGGAGAATTGTTGACCTTGGGTGTAGACGTGAAGTTGTTTGAAGTTTCCCAAAAATCTTCACACTTAGACTCTTCACACAAGGAATGCTGTCTGTTGCAGTTCGCCAAAGGTAGCCACGCTTTGAGAAATGAGCACACCAAGGGCTTCACAGTCCAACAGAAGAATCATTCTCAAAGTGTAAGAAAAAGACAGGAGTTCTTCATTTACCTAGATTTTTTTTTCTCAAGTAAAAGGAGGACCTGTATTCTATCTCTCAGTAAGGAATACTTAGGACACCAAGAAATTCATAACTAACATCATGTTCCCTTTTAGTTTTTAGTGTGTGTGTGTGTGTGTGTGTGTGTGTGTGTGTGGTTTGTATTCCACTGACTCACTGATATTCCTTGAGTTACAATTTAAAGTTAGTTATGTAGAGTTTATGCCAAAAATCATCTTTGTTTTTGAGCATATCCAAGTCATAAGGAGAGTGGTGGGATAAAGTTGAAGAAGACCAGGAGCCAAATCTGGATGTTCTTGCCTTTTCCTCCCTTCATTTCCTACCTAAGAGCTTTGTTCTGAAAGCTAAAATTGTGCCCACCAGTGTGCTGCATGGTCCCAAGTCTACTACCCAATGTAAGAGTGCTCAGTCACTATAAATGCGGAACAACATTTTTAAAAATGAAGACAATTTTTTTTCTTGGTTGATTTAGGCCTCGGGGCCATTCAAGGATCATACAAATAGTCAGAGAACTGTGGGTAGCAAGCCCAATGACAAGATGGTGGAAGAGTTAGGAAGGAATTCCCCTAAGCCATCCCTACTTACGGCCTTAAGGGAGGTTTGTTTCTACTGAACACAACATGACGAAGGCTACACTCATCCACTGATCACAAAATGCACTTTCTTTGTGTTTCCGTTACTCTTGGTTCTAAAAGGAAAAATGGTAGAAGTCAACCATTCATAAGTTTTATACAGAATCTTATTCTGAGTAGCCTAAGAAGAATCTTGTCCCGCTGCACACTTTCACAACCAGAGAGTGAATGTTCCCTGGTCCATCATACAAGTTATATAATCTTCCTACCGTCTGTGCCCTAATAGCTTGGTTATCAGAGGGATATTGTAATATACAAATCAACTCAAAAATGCGAAGACCTTTCTGCTGGCAATTTTAAAATATATTATTGTAATTATTAATCTCTTATTGTACCTAATTTATGAATTAAATTTTATCTGGAGTATGTAGGTATAGGAAAACAAGGTGTGTATGCAGGAGAGCCTAGAGAAATGCAAGATGATCCACACATGAGAATCTTTAAAATAACACAAATAAATCCAATGGCTTCCTCCATACATTGTAGATGACACAGCAACCTCCAGACACAAAGACATACACACACAAACACACACACACACACACACACACACACACACACAAGATGTAGGTAGAGAAACTCTAACAATGGCAGTAAAGACCTTTTTACCTGGTCAAGGACAAAAAGAGGTCCAGAAGTTTCCAAGCCATGTATTTCTTTATAATCAAAGTTGAATCTTCATGACACTATAACTGATTTGTCAAGCTTAGAAGAGGAGAAGCCCTCCTCATGAAACAGGAATTATTTTGGGAAAAGTAGAGCTTGAGGCAAAACAGCCATATCAAGAAGTATGTCAGGCAAGACATGAAGACCATTCACAGTGCTTATGCCCAGTGATGGCTGCTTGAACTTCACTACAGAAAACGATGAAGTTCTGATTGCAGGACTTGTACGGAAAGGTCATGCCCTAGGTAATGTTCCTGGAATCTGCTTTAAGCTTGCTAAAGAAGCCAACAAGTCTCTTTAGGCCTGGTACAAGGCAAGATTATGAGAGCATAAATTTTGACAATGAAAACAAAGTAATAAATTCCACATTCTAAAAAAAAGAAAAAGAAAAAAAAAAGCCTTTTCTATGCTTGTATAAGTTACATACACCTTTAGAAACCAAGAATATGACTCTCTTTATTCCTCTTGCCTTGGACTCTTTGTAGATAGGTGGGGAGGCCAGCAAGTGAAAGAGAAAGATTAAGGAACCACAAAGTGAAAGATTGCCCAATGACCTTTTTATTAGACTACATGGAGTTGTTTATTCTTTTATACATTTAAAAGCATTCATCAGCTGCATTTTCACCCACTTGTAGGTCTCTTCTCTCCTCCAGAGACTTATCCATTTAACGCTGAAGGTGAGGTCACAACTGCAGAATAACAAAGCACCCAGACAACAGGGGCTTAAGGAAGATAACAGTTCAATTCTCCCACAATTAAAGTCAGTATAGCAGTCAATTGCCCAGCACTGTCAGCAAGCTCCACTGTGTTTTTTGATGACTTCAGCTCCTTCCTGTCATCATCTCCACCCTAATTCCAGGATATCACCCTTCAGCCAAGGTCATAAGATGGCTTCTAAAGTCCAGACATCACACCTAAATCCCAGACAACAGAAAAGGAGGTCAAGTCAATTTTCTTTTAAAAAAAAAAAAAAAAAAAAAAAAAGACCAAAACATCACTCTATTTCTACTAACCCTTTTTCCACCATCATGTACCAAAAAAATCATTCCTAACATAGGGTAAAATTATAGGAAATGGTGCTGTAGTTATCCCTGCCCCCCCCCCATCCCTCTGCAAAACCATGGTTCTATGACTGGGGAAGTGCATTGGAGAGGAAATTAACATTCTCTCTACCACAATCAGTCAGGGGAAAAAAATCTTAGCATGTCCTGGCAGAACAATTCAAGCATGACTTATGCCCAAATTAATTATCCAGCCACTGTCATCAGCAAAGATCTGCAGATATCTGTCATCCCACAGGCTCTGCTGACGAGTTTATAGTGAGGCTTGACGGAAAGCTGAAACTAGGAACTTCGGAGTCACCCTTCACAGCAAGACATCATCTGTCTGCATTAGAAGCTCATGTGTGGGATTATATGTCAGGACTGGATCCAGGACTCCACACCCCTGCTGTGGCCATAATGCACTTTCAGCCTAAAATAGAATCATTGTGGCTTTCTCCTGGCAGTCCCTTGCCCCTGTGGGAAACCTTCTGGCCTCCTGGCCAGTCTCCAGAGAGATTCCTGTCCATCTGCCTGGGAGGAGACACATTCTAGGCTTGACGCCCGTATTCTCACCTGCTGCTCATACAGCAGAGGGCTGTGTCTATTTGGGTCAGTCCTTCTGAGGGGTTATTCCATTACCTTTAGGAGTGTCCCACTGGAGTGCTCCTCACATATTGACTGTGAGCATCACCTGTGTGAATGGTGCACACCCAGGAAACAAAGGGAAGTATGCTGAGAAGAGACAATGAAGTCTGAGATAAAAGTTAAATTTGAGATCTTCTTGGCCCCAGACGTGACATCTACAAAACTCATATGGAACTGAGATCTCTAATTTTTTCCTCCTGTGTTGCCATCCCCTCTTCTTTTCTTTCCAGCTTATTATGAAACTCTGTTACAATGAAATATTACTTGTCAGCATGCTATATATTTGGCCAAAAGAAATGATGAGTATTGTCATATCAGTCAGCTGGCTGTGATGGTGCGTGCATTTAATGCCAACACTCTGGAGACGGAGGCAGATGGATCTCTGAGTTCAAGGCCATCCATGTCTACAGAGTCAGTTCCAGAACAGCCAGGCTACACAGGGAAAACCTGTCTCAAACAAAACAAGACAAAAAACAAAAAAACAGAAACAACAACAACAACAACAACAAAAATGGAAAAGTAACCAAAGAAAAATCAGGAGGCTGCAAAGGATGAGACAAAGGAATCCTGGAAATTCTATATTCTATTTCTCCCAGAACTTATACTATATCAGTAATTTGTTTTGTGATGCAAATCATGAAGAGAAATACAGAACTCTTTGAGTTTTGTCAAAAGAGGAAGCTTTATTTTATGCAAGGTGAGGATTGGGTTGCTTCTACTTGCTAACCATTTAAGACAATCCCTTCAATCTAGAGTAAGATTCACTGCTCTGCCTCAAGGATTTGGCATAAGAAATTGCTTTTCATACTGGGAACGAATGTCACTCAGGCTCTTATACCAGGACAGGGACATGCTCTGATCTAACTTTAGACTGTGACTCTGTCAAGGGTTGAAGAACAACACAACTCCCCCAATTAGATAGCAGGAGTCAGAGAAGTGAATAAGCATATTCTTTGACCATCTGTGATCTTCCTATGTGACCAGAGCTGGACCGAAGACCCTCTTAGCTGTGAGTAATTTTTCCTGAAGAGATTAAATAATTTTTATTCTGTTCCCAAATCTGGAGCTTCTTTTGCTTACAAAAGCTATGCACACCCCCATACTGCAAGATGAATCCATTCCAGATGTGCAGGAGGCCTTGTGTGGTGGTATCTGGTTGGGTTATCACAAGGGAAATTCTGAGAAGCGGTCACATGGTATTTTGTTCTTCCCAGACTTAGTACTGCAAAACTGCAATAAAATTCACTAAGTTTCCATCCTAGGGCTTTTCACTTACAGAAGGAAGAAAGTAATATGAGAGAGTTCACTGGGCATGTACCAGATCACAAAGTCAAGAATGTGTGCTTCCTACAACACAGCTATAGAAAGCCTTCAGGCTCAAGGGCAGATCATCTGCTGTGCGTGTGTGAGTGCGGGGTTGGAGTCTCTATCATTCAACACACAGAGACATGTTGGTACTCACTTTCCCTGGCACTATTTTAGGCTGCACAGAAGCAAAATAGGAGAAACTGCCTCAAGTCCTAAGAACCTCAAATGACTTATGAGCAACCTGGTTAATGAGAATGAAACTGCCCACATGTTCCCAGAGTATCTTCCATCAAGAACCAGTGTGTGTGTGAAGCATGGGGCCACTGTGATCTGTCTGTGTGACTGATGACTCCCCACAGCCCCCCTTCCTTGCATCAAAAGTAGGGCATGTCTGTCATTAAAACACAGAGCCCACAGCATATTCAATAAATACTAACTCAAGGAAGAGAGCTAACAACAATAGAGCAAGCCAAAGGAATGTAAAAGCTAGAGATTGAAAATGCCGCTGAATATAAGCCTGTTGGGTTTCTGGAAATTTACCAAGAGTCAATATTTCTTCATTCTGCTAGTAAAGCATGCCTTCATATTTCTAAGAACCAATTTGGATTTCTTGATAGATGATAAATAGAAAGAAAGATAGAAAGACAAATGATAGATGATAGAAAGGAATGTAGAAAAATAGATAGATAGATGATAGATAGATAGANATAGATAGATAGATAGATGATAGATAGATAGATAGATAGATAGATAGATAGATAGATAGATAGATAGATAGATGATAGATAGATAGATAGATGATAGATGTCATCCTAAGCAAGCTAGTTCCATGGTATGCTGCATTTAGAAAGCATCTTCTCTTCTCTCCTTCTCTCTGTCTTTTGCCCTGTGCCCCTTCTCTCCAGAGAAGGCCACCATTACACGTTAAGAAGCTGCCTTTCAGTATTTGACTTGAATCCCCTGGGAGCCTCACCTTGACCGGGCTGAGTTTTCTTTCATCAGAGCATCTCAGGAACACTTACTACCACTCTACCATGCTTTCAGAAATGATCGGTAAGATGCAAGGGTGGCTTACGGCTCCTAAACAGCACAGGTGGAAGAACTAAGGCCTAGAGATGGGGACATGTGGGGCAACAGCCTGAGATCAAACAAAAGGTACGGCCAAGAGATGTCCTCATAGTCTGAGATTGAAGCCAGGAGGAGGAGGAACTTGAATCTACTGTAGTCTCTCCAGGTCTTTTTACTAGTTCCCAGGGTTGGCATCAGGGAATACAATCAACAGAACCCCAACTCGAGAGACTTCAGCAAACAAGCTGTGGCCTTCAACAAATGAATATCATGAGAAAGATAATGAGAGACAGGAAGCATCTGTAGTTCAAAAGATGCCGGAATTGTACTTTAAACCTGCCCATGTTCTGGTTTTATTAGGACCATGATGTGAATGCACTAGCTACATCAAAGGATTTATGAGACTATCAAGTTTTAAGCACTCTCTGGATGTTGAATGATAGTGATTGCTGTTAATCACGTTAGGTGTGGTAATGGAACTGTGGTTGTAATTTTGTAAGTCATTATATTTAAGAAAAAATTATGATACCTTTATGTTCAAATTGTATGTAGTTCACAACTTGCCTAAAAACAAATCTTAGGAGGGACTAGCAATGGAAAAGTGGAATATAACATAATAAGGTGGAAAAAAAATCAACCTTTGAAATTTTTTCTCATATTTTATGTTTTCTTAATTAAAGTTTTTTAAAAAGTACTTGGGGAGGGATAAATAAAGGAGGGCTATGACATTGAGTCAAACCTAGTCAGTACTGGGCTAAAAAGCTTCAGAAAGAAAAAACTTTAAGAAGGAAGAAACATAATGGACATAACAGTGGAAGGTGCACACTCATACACACACACACACACATGCACCTACATATGCACAAATGCACACACACAAACATTCACACACATGCACTTACACATACATGCACATATACACACATGCACACACACATGCACACACACATACACACATGCACATAGACATGCACATATGTATATATACACTCATATGCACATACACATAATACACTCATGCACATACACACACACATATATATATATTCATATAAACACACAAATATAGACACTCAAACACACTCATGGACATACACACATGCACACATGTACATCCACATTTGTACACACATGTAATAATATATATTAAAAGAAGGTAGAAGTTCCAGAGGGTTTTTGAGAGAAGGAAAGCATAGAGGACTCAGGGTTTGATGCCTACTAACCGAGTGCTGCTGCACACAGCTATACCCCCATCATTATAGGAAATAAACCAAAAACATAGTGGCTGGGCTTCTCCAAGGTGGGCAATACCATTCCCCAAATCTGGATGCGGATGCTTTGATACTCACACAGCCTGCCATGTTACTGTGTTGGAGGTACAGCCTTTAAGAACAAAGATCAGTCCAAGAGAACTAGTGTCCTTAGAAACAAAAGAAGGGACATCGCAGATATCCCCACCCCTAGCCCCAGAACACACAGAAGAAATGTCACCCAAGGCATAAGAAGTACTATGATCCCCAGCCAGGGAAAGATCTTTTAGCATTGACTTCAGACTTCTAGTCTAAAGAGCTGTGAGAAAAGTAATTCCTAATGTTTCAGCCACCCAGTCACAGTGTGGTCTTTGGGTAAATAATGAAGGTAAAACAGCCACAGCTCCCTTGGACTTTTCTTAGAGTTTTGTCCAGCACTTGGTATTATGTTCAGCACAGGACTTCGGAAGTACTTTTTGTATGTTGGACTTAGACATGGAAAAACACCAATGTTGTCATTGATACTGTTCAATATTCCTTTACATGATGGCCAGTCAAAGACAGCATGGAGTGGCCACAGTGGAGGTCCTAGAAGACAAACTGTTATAATCTTAGAACCTAGAAAGATAGTGACTATGTAGCAAGAGAGGATCACATACCTGGCTCACCAAGAAAGTGGATTCCATTCTGTTGGTGGGCAGTCCAGAGAGGGCCAGGACTGAAGGTCAGGGGAGTTTTTGTAGGAGATTGGTGTCAAGTGCACAAGGAAAACCTGGAGAAAATTCCACTGGTGTATTGATTCAGGCTGGGAAATGAAAATGAAAGGGACAGGATTGACAACAGACATTTCACTCTTGCATACCTGTTACTGGGCAGCTCAGCAGACCTTGGGCTTGAATGTTTCCAGTGCACATAGCTGCCTCCTCTAAATTGTGTCCTGTGTCTTGCTTTCCCATGACATTTACCTTCTGTTTCTTTAAAGGAGGCCAGAAGTGCTGACTCTCATTTTCAGTGGTAATCAGAAAGCTCAGACAGACAATTGTAACCTAATCTTTCTCCCTTGTTACTTTCAAAGGCATCTGGCCCCACTCAACTATAGCTGTTAAAGGGAAATGTGCATCATCTACATGAGGACCACTTCAAGATCTCCTCAGTTTCCTGGTTAAATTGAAGCTTTCAATTTTTCCTCATTCATATGGTGTCAGGGGTCCCCAGGAACCCCTAATTTGATGTGATCTGAAAGCTTACTAAAATTCACAGGACACTTATAATCATGGCTATGGTTTCTTACTTACATCAAAAGGACATTTTTTTAAAAGAAGACAATAAAAAGGGTACAGACAGAAGAAACCAGGTCAAAACATCTATGAAGTCACAGGACACATTCCTGTAACACTGAGCCCTGACAACACTGTGAAGGGCTGTCTACCAGGAAAGCTCTTTAGAACTCCTGTGTCCAATGTTCTTTACTTGGTACTGGACATCAGGTCATCCTCTGCCTAGGACAGGCAAAGAAAAAAGGCAAGCCTTTAGCATATGCCACACAGCGCTTCTGAATTCAAACTTTTGAGATGGCATGCATGCACAGCTCCAGGTGACCTTACAAACAGGTTTTTGGAAACACAGCAAACTCACGCCTCTGTACTCTTGGAAAAAACTTCTCACTGTTCTGTGTCATGGGGGATTCCCCCACTATGGGATCACACCCTCATCCTAGAGATGCCATTTGATTCCATTTGATACCACAAAACTATTTACTTTGGTTTAGACTAAAAAATTAAATAAAATTAGAGAAGCAGCCCCTCAGCTTGGGACTGAGGAAGGACAATGGTCTGAACTGTGACAAACCCCAACCATGAATCTGGAATAAACGACAACCAAGTGTCTGCCATCTTAGTTTGGTTTCTGCTGCTGTGATAAAGATCACGACCAAAAGCAACTTCAGGAGGAAGGGGTATATTTGGCTTCCAAATCCCAGGTCACAGTCCACTGAGCCCTGCACTCTAGTCTACTGACCTGGGGTCTGCTTTTGTACCAGTAACACACTTTATTCCTTATGGTGACTCTGTAGTAACTTGGGGACAAGCATGGCAAAACCTCCAGTGTATTTATTTTTCTCAGGATTGCTTTTGCTATTCAGAATATTTCATACACGAATTTAAAGCTTTTTTTTTTCCTGTTTCTGTGAAGAATGGCATTGGAATTTTGCACTCAATTTTAGTAGATTTTTAGTAGTATAGCAGTTTCACAATCCCTTTGCTTCTAATCTATGAGTCTTGAGATTACTCAGTCTTCTAGTACATTCCTGAATTTCCCTCAATAGTGGTTTACAGTTTTATTATAGAGGACTTTCGTGCTTGATTTATGTAAGACTCATTTCAAAGTTATATTGTGGGTTTAATTTGTCTTACTGTCTTTTGAGTGTAAATGGGAATGAGATTTACTTTCAAACATTTTGGCTATTACTATATAATAAAACGGCTGGACTTTGTGGGTTTATTTTGTATCCTGTCACTTTGCAAAAAGAATATATTAAATCGAAGCATTTTCTAGTGGAGTCCTGAAGGCCTTTCATAGGTCTTTCATAGCATCTGAAAATAAGTGCTCCTTAGTTCTTGCTTTGCTGCTGCATCCATTTTATTTCCTTCTCTTGTTGTATCGCTCTAGCTAGGACTTCAAACACTGCATTGAAAGAGTGGGTAGAGTAGACACTTATACTAATCTCACAGAAACACGTGGAACACTTCCCCATTTACCATAATGTTAGAACTGTTTCTCATCGATAGCCTTCCTTGTGTTGTTTACTAATAACAATTTCTGCCCTGGCCTTAAGTATTTCTAGGTACTGGTTTGGGATTTGGCTTGTTCTTGGTTCTCTAAGGCCCTAACTGGGCACCAGTTCCCTTGGGTGTTTTATATGCCTTTAGCATGAAATTTTTCTGTGCTCCTGATTTACTGATTTGGTCTCTTAATTGAGCTTCTTTGATTTTAAATACCTATTTTTACTTTCTTTTTAATTTTTATTTTTGTCACTGTCTGAAAGCTTAGATACTTCTCTGTCTTTAAGCCCTGATTCTCTCCTTACTCTAATGCATTCTGTTGAAGCTTTCTTTTCAGTTTTTTCTTTGACTCATAAGTATTTCGTTTTCAGTATTTGGTTTGTTTTTTTTTCATTTGTTTCTCTGTCTTTATTGATTCCTACTTTCATATCCTTTCTCTACTCTCTTATTTATTCACATGCGTGTTTATGCTCTTTTGGAACACATTGAGAAGATAATTTCTCCCTTTTCTTTTTTTGTCATACTTAAACTCATGGTTTGTAGTCTCTGTATAAAACTTCATCAAATTCACTCTCATTTGAAACTGTTACTGTGAGATTAGTCATTTGTAGAGGAGTCATGTTACCTTGAGTTTTTCCCCCTAATATTTATTGTGTTTTTATGTTGATACTTGCATATCTGGGATTAGTTCATTGGTTGAATTTTTTAAAAGCTTTATTCATTCAGTGGAAGTATTCACTATGTTCCAGAGGGATGAAGTTAGAGTAGTGTTGGAGTTTCATTTTTCTCTGATAGAGTGCAATTGTGTGCAGCAGGCTCAATGCCTAGTATTTCCCTAAGAGTGAAATTCTCTCTCTCTCTCTCTCTCTCTCTCTCTCTCTCTCTGTCATTTCAGCCTCAACTCTTTGCATTCTTTCTTAGGCTCCTAGATCCCTGTTACTCCTGGGCAATCTTTATGTAATTGGTCACAGATGTTGGCACTGTCAGTAGTAATATTTCATGAGCTGAGTCACAAGTGCTGGTCACACCATCCTAGGATCTTACCCCTACTGACCTCAGTCCTCTGCCTCTTGGAACTAATGTCCATTCCCCATTGGACTCTGAGCTCTGACTTGATTTCCACCTCACTGAATATCATTCAGCTCAGAATCAACATTTTACTCCATGACACTTCTCACTGACAACTTATCTCTTTTCAACCCCAAAGGTGTTCATAAGAGAATCCCAAACAAAAGCAAATAAAATAGAAGTCTCCTTTGTCGCCATCTCTTGCTCTCCTAGGCTGGTGTGCATCCAAACTTTAGGACAGAAGGAAATGAGAATTACCAAGCATCATTGCTTGGCAACAGTTTGGCCTCTATTTTTTACTGATTGCCTCAGGGCTGACAGGTCACCTTTGCTTTGAAACAGACCCTTTAATTTCACCCTTTTACAGAGGGCATTTTAATTGCCCTGCAGTTAATATACTCCTGGTTGAACTCACAAGAAAGTGTGGGATGAGGAGAGGAGAGGAGAGGAGAGGAGAGGAGA
>NC_034604.1:49332985-49346475 GCF_900095145.1 Mus pahari | reverse complement strand
GAGGAGAGGAGAGGAGAGGAGAGGAGAGGAGAGGAGAGGAGAGAGGTTGGCATGATCATACCTCACAACCCACGTTCCCCTCCTTATTTGTGTCTGTGTGCAAATCCCAAATCCTGACTCATTCTGCCTAATAACAGGCCTCAAAACACACTCAGCATCTCCTCAGAGTGCACACATATGCATGGATGTGTGCATGCAGATGCAAGCTGTTCTAGTTTGATTTTTCTATGATTGTGACAAACACCATGACTAAAAGTAACTTGGAGAGGAAGGGGTTTACAGGCGACAGTCCTCACTGTAGCAAGGGAGGAGCCTCAGAGGCAAGAACTCAGAGACCCCCTAGAAAGGTTGCTTGCTGGCTTGCTCCTCCGGCATTTTCAACTACCAGTCTTGTACATCCCTGGATCACCAGCCTAGGGATGGTACCTCACCCCTTGGGTTGGTTGGGCCCTCTACATCAATTAATTAATTAATTAATTAATTAACAATTGAAATGCCTTGGGGCTGAAGAGATGGCTCAGAGACTAAGAGCACTGACTGCTCTTCTGAAGGTCCTGAGTTCAAATCCCAGCAACCGCATTGGTGGCTCACAACCATCTGTAAGGAAATCTGACGACCTCTTCTGGTGTGTCTGAAGACAGCTACAGTGTACCTACATATAATAATAAATAAATCTTAAACAAACAAAAGAACACTTGAAATGCCTCACAGACAGGCCACAGAATTTCCCAATCTGACTAAGACAGTTCTTCAACGGAGACTTCCTCTTCCCCAGTGTATTAAATTGACAGTGCTGTGCTGGCTACTTAGTGTTAGAGTGACACAGGCTAGAGTCACTGGAAGGGAGAGAACCTCAACTGAGAAAATGCCTCCATAGGATCAGGCTAGAGGCAAGGCTAGAGGGTACCTTTAATGTAGTTATCGATATGGGAGTGCCCAGCCTTGTGTGGATGGAACCATCCCTGGACAAGAGGACTAAGCTGTATAACAAAACAGGCTGAGCAAGTCATGCGGAGCAAGCCAGTCAGCAGCACTCCTTCCTCTCTGCATCAGCTCCTGCCGCCAGGTTCCCGATGTGCTTGGAGTTCCTGTCCTGATTTCTTTGGACATGAACTGTGATGTGAAAGAGGAAGCCAAAGAAACCCATTCCTCCCCAAGTTGCTTTGGCCATGGTGTTTCGTCACAATAATAACCCTGACTAAGGCAACAACAAAAGCAACCAGACATGAGTAGACTCAACAACTGGTTATCATCTCATTGAGTGTAGCCTTGGGGCTCACTTTCAGGAAAGACATAGTTCCATGACCTCTGATTCCTCAATTTCCCTGCATGCACCTGCTAAACGCATGCCTAATTGAGAGGTGTGGCCAGGCAACACACCAAAGGGACAAAGAAGGCAATATTCAGAAAAAGTAGGGAGAGGGGGAAAAACAAGTGAAAATGGTTTAACAGGGCTTTTTTTTTTTTTTGCTTTTTTTTTTCTGTCCTTGAAAAGTCCAGCATGACCTTGGTCTAATTTCAAATTCTCTGTAGAGGAAGAGTCAATAGCCGATCTGCCCTGGCTTTATTGCTGTTCTCGCACTAAAGAGAAGTCCGTACGCTACTTAGAAACTCTTCTTAAATGAAACTGAGCTCTAGGTGACCAGAGGCCTCCTTGACAACCCCTGCCACCTATTCTCTTGAACGGCTCTTTGCTAGAGCAGAGACTGCTGACAGTGACCCTCAGTGCGGGTCATCTAAGACAGGTTTTCTGCTTGAGACTATGACACACATAGCAGACAGGGCCTTGTGATGTCTTGGCTGCATCTTATTTTCTCCCATCCTGGGCACTACTGAGCTCCTGACAGTGTCATTTTAGAATCCTCACAGGGTTTCTCCCCCACCCACCCCCGCCACCCCCTTCATCTCCCCTGACAAAGTCCTGTCCTAAAGTCAGCTTAGAATTGCAGAGAATTAAAATGCTAAGCCCCCTTCCCCATGCCTTCTTTGCCTTATTGACCATCAGTCTTTGGCTACCTTCTTTACATGTTGGTTCAACAAACTCCCACAGTCTGTCTCTAGTGCAGAGGTGTCTCCTTACAGCCACTTTATACCTGAGGACACAATGGCTCACCCAACCTGAAACACAAGTTCTCCTACTTTCCTTTGTTCTGCGAAATTTCCCTCTGGAAACTGGGCATGCTCTGCACTTGAAGTAGTTTGTGACTGAGTGATTAGGTAGACAACTGCAAGTTGGTAGGGGACTTGGCTGGAGGAATATGACAAACTGAAGACACATTGTTTATGCCTTCTTAGAAACTAAAGGGACAATTGTCCCATCCAAAGTTGTTCTCCTGAGGTGATTGGTATACACCCAGGGTGCTGTCAGTTTGTGACTAAATACAAGTACAACTAGGTACAATGGCACACACCTTTCACCACAGCACTAGGGAGGCAGAAGCACCCTAATCACTGTAAGTTCAAGGCCAACTTGGTCCACACATTGAGTTCTACACAAGCCAAGGCTAGGATATGTAGTGAAACATTGTCTGAGAGAGGGGGAGTAGGAAGAAAGGGAGGATGGAGGAGGGGAAAGGGAACAGGGAGGGGGACTGGGAGAGAGAGAGCAAGAACCCAGACCCCTATATGAGAATTTCATTACACTGTATGTACTTCAAATGTGGCCGTGGGCTTGTCTCTAAATTAAATCTAGATTGCTCATTAACAATAGCGGCACTTTAAATTTATTTTGTTTGGTTTTCCTTTGCTCTTTCCATTTCATCTTTAAAGGAAGCTTCTGTTTGAAAGGCTTTTTCCCATGACTGCCAAACATAAGCTTTCCAATTTTCAGTCCAGTTTCACGGATGAGGCCATGATCTTTGCCTGGATTGGGGTCTCCGGCTGCTCCGTGCTACTTCTGTTCTTCATATCCAGTGGGAGAACTTCATAAGGTGATATTTCCGGTTGAAATGTGTTCCCCATAAAAATTGGTTCAATACCTAGAGTTGGGTGATCGGTGAATGTAATTTGAAAAGAATTCTTTGAAGATGCAATTAGAAATAAATCAAAACAAAGTCTCTTTGGAGTGGGGTGAGTTTGTAATATAATATTTCTGGTTCTTTTAGAAATAAAGTTATACATATATACACATGCACAGAAAGAGATAGGAGTGGATAAAACTGCATGTAATGGCAGAAAGATTAAAATAATGCACTCCCAAACCAGAAACACCAAGGGTAGCCAGTACCCTTCAGCAGGCAGGAACAAAGTAGAATTGATTCTTCCCTGGAACCTTTAAAGAGATGGGGGTCCAACCGACTTAAAGCTTCCTTTTAGCCTGGAGAACAATGTCTGTTTCTTCTCTTGCTGAAAATCACACTGTTTGTGGTACTTTGCTATGGCCCTATTTAAAAAACTCAGCCAAATCATATCTGAATACAGACGTTATAAATCTCGCCACTCCAGGGACAGGAGCAGCAATAGTTTTCAGGCTTACGCAAGATCAAGCTTATAATCAATAATTTAACTTTCCATAAATAAAATTTCTTGCTGTTTCTGCATGTGATGTGTAAGTGGTACATGCCTGGGTGTTTATATGTCCACACAGACAGATATACAGGTAAAGCCAGAGTTGACTTTAAGTATTTTTCTCAATCATCCTCTACATTATTCAGAGGTCAGAGGTGGTGTCTCTCTCTCTCTCTCTCTCTCTCTAACTGGAATCTTTGTATTCAGCTAGTCTATCTGGCTACTTGCCCTAGGCTTGCCCTGTGTCTGCCTCTCAAACTCTGGGATTATATATAGGTAGACCATCAAGCCCACCTGCTATTTATTCATCTATCCATCTGTGCAGCTATCCATTCCTTCATTCATTTGGTGGTTCTGAAGATTAAACCCAGGGTCTTGGGCATGCTGAAGAAATATTTTCCTAATGGAGGCACTGGGTATCCAAACTCCCATTTCTCTTGCCTTGGGGGCAAGCAATTTCTCCACTGAGCCACTTTCCTAACTCCTCATCTTGCCAGCCCTGCATTGACCAAGGGAATGCCATATACCTAAAAGTATTTCCCACACATCAGTACCTCTGAAATTTGTTGAGTATTAGTACTATCTGGAAACCTAGAAAGAACTCCAGTACCATATCATGCCTCAGGGAAGTTCCAGGAAAATCCCTAGTCCTGTGTAGGCATCCCAGGCTTATTACTTAACGTTTTCCACAAGATTCCAGTGACTTCTAGTCAAGTCTAGTGATCTTAAAATTCTGCATACTTTGTTAAAGAATATCAAGTAAGTCCTTGTTTTATTAAAACTTGTCTCTCACCTAGGGCTCAGCATGTAATTACAGACGGATTGAACACATTTTATTGAAACACAGCCATGATTGCTATTGTACATTGCTGCTTTCTGGTTACAACTACAGAGTTGACTTTTGCACTGGGCCCACATAGCCTACAAAACTCTAGACATTTACTATCTCTCCCCATGAGAAATTTGCAAAGCCCTGAAATTTCCCTGATTCTTTTCTTCCCATGGAGAAGAGCTAGCAAAAGGCTGTGCACTTAGTAGGGCACCAGATGAATTCAGTGGAAGCCAAATGAACTAAAATGAACTAAATTAAATTGAACCTTCCTCAACATATTATCTGAAAAGAATCCATGCTGTTATGTCTCCCTTGAGTATTTGCATGTTAATAAGTAACTCATAAAAAGGCCCCAAAGCTTTTATTTGAAGAAAGAAAGGAATTCTAATTGTTGAAATGGCAAGCACCTGTAATTATAAGCATGCTATGCCATTCCACTCAATTGAGAAATCTCTCTAGGAGACTCTCAATTTAAACCAGGAGGCTGTGACCCAGCTTACCTGAGACCAAAATCCACTCAACTGAAAACTTGCTTGCTCCATGCCTTGGTAGTTCTTACTGGGAAAAAAAAAACAAAATGAGACTTGAGAGATGGCTCAGTGGTTAAAAGCACTGGTGCAGGTTTAAATCCCACCAAGCATACAGCAGTACCAGTCATGTAACTGGTACATGGAGATACAGGCAAAACACCAATATAAATAAAGAAAAATACTTACTCGAATTTTTTTTTTTTTTTTTTGGCTTGTGTATTTTTCACTAGCTCAGCAAGCAAAAAAAAAACTTCAGTTTTCATGAATGTTTCACTATGTTCCATTGTCTACCATTCAGATTTCCTTCCCCTGTGGATATAACACCTGCTTTCCTTGTGGAAAGGAATGCTAGCCTAACTAGGCTGGCAGATTTTATTATTTAATTTTACTCTAGTGTATGAGTGTTACACAATTACTCTGAATTTAAATTCTTCAATGTCGGATCAACTCTACTGCGGAATTTGCCACGTAACAGATACAAAGTCTTCTAAGATCCTCCTTATTAACATTGAAGGTCTTATGTTTTAGCCAGTTGATAGGATTGCTCATCAAGAACATGTATGGAGGTATGAGGGAGCTGGGAAACAACTGAGGAAAGGGGCTTGCCACCAAGCCTGATGATTGAGTTCAAGCCTCAGTACCCAGTACTCCATAGAAAGAGAACTATTGCCCACATGTTGTCCTCTGACCTACACACACACACACACACCCCACACACACACACACAGAGGGAGAGAGAGAGAGAGAGAGAGAGAGAGAGAGAGAGAGAGAGAACAAATATGACTCTTCTGCATCTCAATTCAGCAGGACTCCTTAGACCCCTGAGAGGCCAACCTCAACAGGAGCCAAAAAAGAGCAGTTCTCACAGTTGAAGGGGGTGGTTAGACGGTGCTTGCCAGACACTACAATTGAACAGCCTTCTGAAGCGGAAGTTTCTGGATATGTCAGGTGATACAGACTCGCGTGGCATTTTGCTAAGATAGACTCATGTGGTGTTTTGTTGAGGCAAGACCTGTGGGAGGAGACATGATGTCTGGAGAAAGTATCAATAGAACTCAATGGACAGTGACAGCTTGCTTGCATAGACAGCTTTACAACGTTGATTACACTTAGTTGAGAGAGGCCTGGCTTCTTGACTGATCCTGGTTGCCCCCACTAACTCGTGCAGATTCTGTGGAGGTCTGGCCGTTTCAGCTAGATTGTGCCATTACTGCTGATTTGTGTCTGCCATCCTGACAATACTAAACTGAACTGCTGGTATCCTGAGAAATAGGGATTGGAATCACCCCAAGGAAGTACTTCAAACAGGTCTACATCTGTTGCAGTAAACAGCTAAATCACTTTTTATTCCCAGTGGGTTGCATGCAAGTACCGCCCAAGAGGTAACTGGATTCACAAATGAAAGGCACATACACAGACACACAGACACACAGACATACAAACACACACACACACACACACACCAGTTTCCTTTTAATATGCCTTGACTTGCTCAAAGACTGGGCGGTTCTAATCCTCCCCATGGCTAACACACATTTGCTTCCAGGACTCCTGGCTTAATGACCTCTAATTCTATATTTTATAAATTTTTTGTTTTGTTTTTGGGGGTGTTTGTTTGCTTGTTGGGACAGGGTTTCTCTGTATAGCTCTGGCTGTCCAGGAACTCACTCTGTAGACCAGGCTGGCCTCGAACTCAGAAATCCACCTGCCTCTACCTCCCAAGTGCTGAGATTAAAGGCATGTTCCACCACTGTATATTTGTTGCCCTGGCTCCTTCTGTGTAGCCCCCTAGTCTTTGCTACCTAAGATGCTTCTGAGTAACCCTTGTGGGGGCTACATCCCTTCTGGGGGCCATATTCCTTCTCACCTACAATTCAGTTGATTTTCCTTCTGCAATTCTAAATTTGATCCATCACCCTCCAAATCATGGTGATTCTCCCTCTTCCTCTCTTTGAATCCCTAGTCCATGCAAATCTAAAGGACCTGCCTCAGACAACCAGCCTAGCCATTGGCTGTTAGGTCTCTACTGATCCATCAAAAGCCAACTGGGTACAAGGACCTTCAGTGTTCAGACACACAGATTCCTGATTTGGGGAGCCAGATTAATTCAAAGCATTAAAAGCAATCCCCAGTATCTCATCTTTTTCTGTCCAAATTAAAAAGGGGAGGCTCTTCTCTCTGGCATAAGTTGAACATAACCACAACAATTATATAAATTACAAAGTATGATATACAATTAACATCCCGTCCATCATATTTGTCAGTTAGATAAAGTACTCTGCCATCTATCCTAACTAAAGAGCTTCTAATTCTATACCTGACGAGAGTAGATTTTAGGGGAGCTGGGAGTGTATTGCCTTTCCCCCTGGAATCTTCTAGGAGGCATATACACATGAGGATGATGCAGTCAGATGAAGAAGGGGAAAGAGGGTAGGCAGTGGCTCTTACCTTCCACTGGTCAAAGGTTGTATTCTCAGAGCACTAACATGATAATAGGCTGGTTTGTGTTTCCAGTGAGTATGAATCAGATCCTCAGTGTGTCGAGTCTCTATTCGATCTGATGTGGAGCCAAGAAGAGTCACCCATAGAGGCCAGTAGGAAGCAAACATGCGGTCAAAGGATTTTGGAGGTAGAGTGAGGCTAAGAGGCATTGTAAACTATGAGATAATGGAACTGTATTACAATTATGTATTTTGAATTTTTTACAAAGGTTTTTGTGTACATCCAAGGCTTATTATTTTGCATAAATTCTTCCCTTTGAACATGATAGGAATGTATGTTTTTTTTTTATATAAATAGTTATACTCATTATAATAACAGTAACCACTGAAGGTAGATAAACAAGAAAATAGAGAGCAAATACACTCAATTTTCTTCAACCTAAACTACTTTGGAAATATCTTGTTAATAAAAGTTATCTAAAGCATGTCAATTCTTTATATTTATATTTTATGTATAAATCATAACATGTTTCAATAATCCCCTTAAGTTTGTACAAGTATTAGCTGCATTAGAATAAATAGGTAAATATTCCTAATGATAATTTCTTGGATGAAAACTACTGCATTATTTTCTACTTCTCTAGCATACTGTCCTGATAAAATTCTTCCAATTGCCTTCAAGTTGTATGTATATCTTAGCCATGATTTGGGCTGAAATTATGCAGTGTGTGTTGAGAATGACTTTGCATGATTCCAGTCAGCTAGCGTTCACTACCATCATCATCATCATCATTACCACCAGCATTGGCACCACCGCCATCACCGCCGCCACCACTACCCCGACCCAGGATCCAGGCATGCTGGGAGAATGCTCTTTAGCCACACAAGTTTCTCAGGGACCTGGAAGCATCTCTTCTCCTTACATTCATCTCTACTGAGAATTTGTCAGCCTTATCGCCATACTCGATGCTATTAAATGACATTCATCTTCACTGGGATACTTTGGAAATCAACCCTGGCTGTTGAAGATAACTTAATCCCAGGCCTGGGAACACTGGTGCTCCTTTGAGAATCATTCCCACATTTGTGACCCTGAGGAACCTGCTTGCCAACCCTGAGCACTAACCCACAATTTTCTATGTTACACAATCCTTTCATCTCCTGGAATCACATTCACCTGCCCAGCTAGGCTCCTGCTGTGCATAAAAGAATAATGAGCATTTACAACTGGTTATTTTAATCTTCAAAGTATTTGTGAATATTAACTAATTAATTTTCACAACACTCTTCTAAGATTAGTGAGTGCTACTCCTCCCCTGAAATCAAAACACTACAAACTAATTGAAACGTTTGACATGTCACCAAAAAACCTGGTACCTCATACTATAGGAAGTGAAATTGCTGATTGCCCGTTAGCCATGAGACGGAAAGGGAAAGAGCAGCCTGGCAGGTCCTCCAGTTCCACATGACCACAGAGTAGAGGTTCGATTATTAGCACCCACTGCTATATTAGAGCCAAAAGCAACAATGGAGTCAATGCTGCACAGCAGCCAAGGATCCCTGACAAATTCAAGGTCATCAACATGCAACCAAATAATATGAAGGAATGGAATTTTTAAAATTCATAAATATTTAAATGAATATTATAAAGGAAGAAAATATATCTCAGAAAACAGGCACACAGGGCGTGGAATTTAAAGGTTAGACATTAATAAAGATATTCAACATACAACTCCAAATGACAAGCAGCCATGAATGAATTATAACAGCACTAGACCAGGAATAGTTGCTTTAACATGTACCTGTATCCACTATAGCAAAGGATGCTGAAAATAGAACTATGAAATTCCAAAGAGTAGCAAACATGTAGCTTTTATCACTCTTGGGGAAAAAAATAAGTTAACTCATTTGAACATCCAGAGCTAGAGATTATGTTTTGACCCTTATGCCTTGGCTAGGTAATGAAATAAAGAATTCTAAGCTTTGAAATGTTCTGTCCTTAGATAACTTAACTTTGTGTTTTCCAGATTTTATCCTAAAAAGATCTATGCTGCTTGCTGACATTCTGGGTTGTCAACCCAATGTCAGTTATGATGTCTACTCACAGTTCTATCTTCTAATGAATATGGAAGGTAAAAATAATGGACACTGCAGCAAAAGTGTGCAGGCTTCCTGAAGATCAGAACAACCACAACAATAATGGAGTAATCTATTGTGGATGCAAATACTTTGTAGTTGATATTGCCTGTCAGTGCTGTGTACTACATGCGGGGTCTAAATAGAAGAACCTCACATGTAAGATTGAGAATGGGCTTGAGCAAAAGTGCTGATCGAATCGTAATCCTGTTGTATGTTGGCTGTCCTCATTAATTTTTATTGCTATAATAAGACACTATGACCAAGCAACTTATAAAAGACAACATTTGTTTGGGGCTTATGGTTTCAGAGAGGGAGACCATGACCATCATGGTGTGGATTGTGACAGCAGGAAGGCAGACATGCCACTAGGTCAGCAGTCAAGAGCTCACATCATGGGACATTACCAAGAGACAGAGAGAGCTCATTGGAAACGGTGTACGCCTTTTGAAACCTCAAAACTCATGTCACACCTACTCCAACTAGGCCACATTCTAAATTCTTTCCAAATATTCCCACCAACTGAGGACCAAGTATTCAAATAAATGAGCCTATGGGGGCAATTCTCCTTTAAACTGCCACATTGGCTGTGTTCTTCATCAGAATGGATGCCATAGATTTAGATGTAGGTGTAGCTATTCACAATTCTCTGGTCCTAAGTACTCCTGAAGAGAGTAACACAGCGTTGGTCCACACTCCTCATTGTAAGAAACCTTTCCATGATGACACACATACATATTCATCTCTAATGACCACCTTCATTCTCTACTCCCCTGAAAGATTCATCCATAGTCTGTCTCTGAGCCCCCCCCCTGTCTTCCAGCAATCTATCAATATGTCTTTTCAAAGTCATCTCAGGAAAATATCATTCTATTCACAGCCCTTGTAGAATCTAGTCCATGGAGCTTAGGACTTAACATAGACATACTTCCTGAAGTATGGTTTTCTGACTCCTCTTTCTCCTGACTGGATTCTAAATGTTAGTGTCTCTGTTCTTGTGATCATATTGTATATTAATGCCTGACCCCTGAGGAATCTGATTACATTTTATGGCTTGAAATGGAACACATGTGTTCAGCTAGGTCACTTTTCCATGCTCCATATTAACAAATCTACTCAGCATCTGCTATTTCAATTTGTTTGTAGCATTTATCTTTATCTACGTGTTTGTGGATAATTGTGTGTGTGTGGCCTTTGTGAGGGTATCCATGGAGACAAGAGGAGGGTACCTGATCCTCTACAAATAGAATTATAGGTGGCTGTGAGCTGCCCAGTGAGGGTGCTAGGAACCAAACTGTAGTACTCTAGAATACCAAACAAAATTAACCTCTGCACATCTCTTCTCCTCCAATATCTATTGTTTTATAGTAAGAAGTGTTTGTAGCTCAACCCACACAAAACAATAGCAAGTTATGATGTCTTCCTCTCAACCCATTTTCAATCTTGACATTTGTTTCTCCCATTATATTCTCCATCTCTCAGAGTAATGGCAGGTTTTACCAAGAACTCAGTTTAGATGTCCCCAACCCCCACTCTTCATTTGTCTCCTCCACTCATACTCAATCCAAAGGCTCTGCTGGCTCTACTGAAACTGCATCCTGACACTAGTCAACTCCCCCATCTTCACCTGAACCATCCCAAATTCCCTTATTTGGATTAATGAATTCTTACCTGTATTTCCTACTGCTTCTCACTACAATCCACTCTTCAAAACACAATCAGAGTATTATTTTTAAATACAACTTATACAACTTTATGCTTATCCTATAAAGTAAACAATGATTTCCCAGAGTTCCCTGATATTCAAATATAAATTCTTACCAAATTCTAGTGATCTAGCATACCATCTGTGTTGCATGTGGCTTTCTTGATAGTGCTTGGATGCAGCAAGCATTCTTAGACGTCAGGTTCTTTACACTAGGCTGGATGCTACTGGAAAGTCATTTCCTGATTTCCACCAAGCTCCATCCATTTCCAAAGATCTCATCTCAAATGTCATGTCCTTAAGAAGACTTCATTTCAGTCTGTATAACATAGCTTCTATACTTATACACATACACACACTAAACACACACACACACACACAGAGAGAGAGAGAGAGAGAGAGAGAGATGATAGATAGATAGATAGATAGACACTTTCTTCTCTATAAACCTTTCTAATTTTTCAAATCATGTTACTATCTGAAATTACAACAGTCATTTATTCATGTCTTCCTTCCCTATTTGATGCTTCCATAAAGATCCTCCTCTAGATACTTCACAGAAAGCAAGGTTTCCATTTTACCTGAAGGTGTGCATTGAAAGATTTTCATATGATGCTTTTTTTACTTTTATAAATGAAAATCTGACTCAAATTGGCTTAAGGAATATATATATATATAACAAGTGAGGTGAAGCACAGGTTTAATTTAAGGCCTGAGCAGGTGCCTATAATTAACATGCTAGTGTGTGTTTCTCAGTATTGTAGTACAACTTCTCTAGGAACTGCATTCTCAGGTTAATTTGTCATGAAAAGCCCAACAAGTAGGCTCTCCTCAATAATCCAACCTTGACAATACTCAGCCAAGGAAAGAATGATTGTTAGAAGACAGACTTTGTTTGAACCATTTTTCACCTCGACCTAAAGCACTAGTACAGCCTAAATAGTCATTAGTAGTCATTGAATAAATTTGCAAACCAAACCATTCTCCTCTGCTCCTCCCTGTTCTAGAGACAGCCACATCTTCATGTGAAGTGTCAGCCTCGGCCTGTAGACGAGATGGTAAAGGTCGTGTGAACAGATTTAGTTTTATTGCATGTCTGGTTACCAGGGCTTCCTTCTGCCCTGCATTTGGCAAAGTAGAGATTATTACCATCAACCACCCTTTCACTGATCTCAACTACATGGTGTACATGTTCTCGTATGACTCTACCCATGGCAAAGTCAACGGCAGAGTCAAGGCTGAGAACAGGAAGCTCATCACCCAGCAGAAGCCCATCGCCGTCTTCCAGGAATGAACTTCTGATAACATCAAAATGGTGATGCTGGTGCTGAGTATGTTGTGGAGTATGTACTGGCATCTTCACCACCATGAAGAAGGCCAGGGCCCACTTGAAGGGTAGGGCCAAAAGGGTCATCATCTCTGCCCCTTCTGCCGATGTCCTCATGTTTGTGATGGGTGTGAACCACAAGAAATATGACAACCCACTCAAAATTGCCAGCAATGCATCCTGCACCAACTCCTTAGCTCTCTGCCCCCCAGTCCTGGCCAAGGTCATCCAAGACAACTTTGTCATCTGGAAGGGCTCATGACCATGATCCATGCCTTCACTGCCACTCAGAAGATTGTGGATGGC
Source organism: Mus pahari (assembly GCF_900095145.1). Classification (NCBI taxonomy): domain Eukaryota; kingdom Metazoa; phylum Chordata; class Mammalia; order Rodentia; family Muridae; genus Mus; species Mus pahari. The sequence goes on along the minus strand of NC_034604.1, from coordinate 49,333,691 downwards.
CCCTCTGGAAAGCTGTGGCATGATACCCATGGATTTACTCAGAAGATTATCCCTGCATCCACTGGTGCTGCCAAGGCTGTGGGCAAGGTCATCTCAGAGCTGAACGAGAAACTCACCAGCATAGCCTTCCATCTTCCTACATACAATGTATCCATTGTGGATCTGACATGCCACCTGGAGAACCTGCCAAGTATGATGACATCAAGAAGGTGGTGAAGCAGGCATCCGAGGGCCCACTGAAGGGCACCCTGGGCTACACTGAGGACCAGGTTGTCTCCTGCAACTTCAGCAGCAACTCTCACTCCTCTACCTTTGATACTGGAGCTAGCATTGTTCTCAATAACAACTTTGTAAAGCTTGTTTCCTGGTATGACAACGAATACAGCTACAGCAACAGGGTGGTGGACCTCATGGCCTACATGGCCTTCAAGGAGTAAGAAACCTGGATCACCCACCCCAGCAAGGACACTGAAAGCAAGAGAGAGGCCCTCGGTTGCTGAGGAGTCCCTATCCCAACTTGGCCCCCAACACTGAGCATCTTCCTCACAGTTTCCACCCCAGACCCCCATGATAACAGGAGGGGCCTAGGATCCCTCCCTACTCTCTTGAATACCATCAATAAAGTTCCCTGCACCCACAAGAAAGAAAGAAAGAAAGAAAGAAAGAAAGAAAGAAAGAAAGAAAGAAAGAAAGAAAGAAAGAAAGA
>NC_034604.1:49331183-49332755 GCF_900095145.1 Mus pahari | reverse complement strand
GAGAGAGAGAGAGAGAGAGAGAGAGAGAGAGAGAGAGAGAGAGGGAAAGAAAGAAACCTTTCCCTAACAATCCACATTCTATCATCTAATATTCTATGGGGAAAAGAAAACAAAAAAACAAAACCTCAGTTGGTCTCTTTAAGGAATTTGGGCATTGCCAAGAGAGCCACCTTGCTAGAAGACAGTGCCATCAAATTTAGTGGGAAAGTATATTGAGGGGAAAAACAGATTCTATTCCAAATACTAGATCAGTTCATATTTATGAAAAAGTCCAGTCCACTGAAGGAAAAAGTGATTATTTTCTGAAAATACAATTTTTATAGTAATCCACATGCTTTAATTTACATGGAGCAAAAAATGACTTTTCTATCATTTGGGTTCCATCTACTAGAAAAACTTAGGACTGGTTCAGTGGGAGTCTAAACTACATCTGCAAAGCTGGCCCTGTACAAGTGTCTCGTGAACCTGGAGACATAAGCCCATACGTATCTATTTCATTGGCCAAAGGCGAGTGCTGGAAAGGAATTTCTGATAGGCTTCTTAGTCAGTTTACTTAGCTATGCTGTGACCTCATGGCAGCCATTTGTCTTTATTCTACGTGGCTCTGGTCTGAACCATTGGTGTTTGGGGTAGTTAAGAAGACCACGGGAGAATGGCTCTGGCTGACTTCCCTGGAGTTTGTTCTCATTTCCTAAGAAGGTATTTTCTGTTGTGGATTCAGTTAGCCCAGATTCCACACATTTCTCGAGGCAACTTACCCTTCCATTTTCCCAAAGGATAGTTTTCATGTCACACACTTCCAGTAAACTTCAGTATCTTGCCATTCCTTGCTCTCAATGCCACTCCTATTTTTCCCAAGGAAGTAGAAGCTGTTAAGAGAAAAGCTACCCACATGTTCCCCCTGAAGAATATACCTGTCTTCCTCCACAGAATTTACTCCATCTGAAGGTGAACCATTGTTGCTACAATTGAGTCATGTCCAACAGCTGTGCTCTGGATTCCCCTAAACATTTTTCATGTCTGTCCCCTATGTTTATTCTTTTTCTTGTATCTTCAGTTTTCCCAAGGAGAATACCATTAGTTTGCAAACTCTTACTAAATCTGTCATGATTAAATGTATCTACCCAGCAACCTCCCTTTCCACGCTGTCCTGTTGAAACTGCCATTTCTGCTTCCCTCCATGGAATCATTAAGTTCAATCCATGAGAACTCTACTATTCCTTGAAAGAGCTTTCACCAAGGTCACCACTGACTTCTAAATTGCTGGACCCTGGGATAAAACCTCCCTCAAGCCTCTTCAACTCCATCAAAATCAAGTCATAGATAACATTACCAACAATTTCTCACAGCTTTCTTTGTTTCCAGGATGTCACTCTTTTTTTTCTAATTAGGTGGTGTCTTAGTCAGGGTTTCTATTCCTGCACAAACATCATGACCAAGAAGCAAGTTGGGGAGGAAAGGGTTTATTCAGCTTACATTTTCATACTGCTGTTAATCACCAAAGGATGCAGGACTGGAACTCAAGCAGGTCAGAAAGCAGGAGCTGATGCAGAGGCCATGGAGGGATGTTCT
>NC_034604.1:49323315-49331023 GCF_900095145.1 Mus pahari | reverse complement strand
AAAATGCCTTACAGCTGGATCTCATGGAGGCATTTCCCCAACTGAAGCTCCTTTCTCTGTGATAACTCCAGCTGTGTCAAGTTGACACAAAACTATCCAGTACAGGTGGTTAGAGTGGGGATTATGTGCGTGTGAGTTCCGTGTCCACACCGAGGGAAAGGTAATAAAGATCGCCCTGGATCTGTAATAACAAGGCAGTTGTAAGACCTTCAGTGTGTGTTGGAAACCAAATTCAGATCTGTTGCAAAGCCAGTATGGGCTCTTAACTGCTGAGCCATATGTCCAGCTCCCATCACCTTGTTTTGATCCTTCCGTGCAGTTCTTCAGTGTTGCTTCAATATCCAAATACCCAAGTGATGCACAGTTCCAGTCTCGGGGTACTCTTACCTACCTACTCCTAGTAAATAGTACCATAACCCAGGGAAATGACTCTGACACACTGACCATACCTAAATAAACAATCCCAGACTGGTTTCCTTTGAATTCATGTAATGAATTTTCTAGTAAATAGCCCCATTTATAAGCTTAGTGGAATTCCCAAATGTAGTTGTTTCTGGAACTCTCTCCAACTAAATATTTGACTCCCAGGAACTTCAAACATGTTCCTTCCTATCTTAGTTACTAGCATTTTTTTTTCCCTTCTAATCAATATGGAAATCACAACACTCCAATGTATAAGAAAATGACCACTTCACACCATTTCAGGTACTATATCTAGGTCAAAACTCTGCTTTGCATAAATTACTTTAATAGCCTTAGTATGTGCTTGATTCTTCCACACAGAAGTCAAAAAGAATTCTTGGGGGAAAAAAAAAATGGAAGTCAGATCATGTTGTTCCTGTGTTCAAAACCCAGTGGCTTCCTATCACTTGAAGATTAGAATCCAAGTTCTCTAGGAGGAGTACTTAGTACCTACAAGGCCTGGCTGCAGGCTGCCTCTCCTGGAGCTTTCTCTTTCTGTCATGCAACTGAGTCCCATCAGATCTCTACTCCTCACTGGCCAACCCAACTTCATTTCTGTACCTTTTTTTTACTAATGTCCTGAAACAGAATATTCATCCTGTCTTCCCTTGCTACTTCCTCTTCACCATTAGAAGCCAAGTCTCCCATTCTGAGTAGTCCCATGCCTGGGTACCATTTGTACCCATACTTTTGGGCTACTCTGTTGGGTTCTTTTACCTGCCACCCTTCTCCACCCCAATACCTTGCAACCCAACTCTAGGAAAAAGAGAGAGAAAACTAAAGTGGAAGGGAGACGGCTACCTTAACCTTATTAGACTACTTCCTGCTGTTTAGGGGCATGAAGTTCCTTGAGGCAAGTTCAATCTTCATCCGGATATCCAATTTCTTCTCTCTTTGCTCATGATCACAACTGTAACAACAGCAGCCCTTAGCAGCAGGAGGTGGGGTGGGGGAGTAGCAGCAGTCTTTTGGGGCTCTGGCATTGATGTACTTTCTCAGAAGCCCCCAGAATTCCGAATGCAAACTATTGTCAGCTGGCAAAATCACGCTCCTGCCAGAGCATTGGAAAAATCATAGTTAACTGCTCTGGACAATCTGAAGCATCCCCATATCCCACACCTAGGTTTAAAATAAAAACATATTCATATGGCATTCCTTTGTTTTTAAAGACCAAGCTTCACACTACACAGTTCCCTTCATATATACTATGGGTTCGATTGAGAACACTTCTCTACAAATTTCATATTTCCCCTCCAAATTCAGTGACCACTGTGTCCAAAACTATTCCTCCCTTTCCTTTTACAAGACCTATGTTTTCTTGGCTCACTTCACCTCTGCATGGTGTGTATATTAGTCAGGGTACAAACATGAGACAGAAACCACACCAGACATTTCATCAGCAAAATTTCAATATGAAGTATCATTAACTGGTGAGGAATGGTTACCCAATATGTGGGACAGGGCAGTAGGAGGTCTCAATGTTGTGTGTGTGGAAGGACAATGTAAGCTCTGTGCTGAAAAAGAGTGCATAATGAGTACGCAGAAAGCAAGGCAGTTTACCTCCCTTGAACCTAACTAAGACTCAGGTTTCCTCAAAGAAGACATGGCTACCATACTCCATGGCACATGGAGTCTGAATGGAAGAAACAAACTTGCCAATGGGTATAGGCTACCACAACAATCAGAGCTGGCCTCTAGAACTGGTCCATCATGGCTGAAGGGTGTGATCAGTCCAGCAAGCTATTGCTAGAGGGCATGGGGAAGTGATGCTGGTGAAAAATAGGCTTGAAGCATAGGGCTTCATGTTACATACATGGCTGAGCCTCCTCTATGAATTCTGAAAATGGAAGTCTGGGTCACTGAAAGGAACTTCCATCCTGTTCTATCGCTTTGCCCTGTGTTTCTTATTGTTGCAGAATATTCTGTGAATTGACGTAGAAGAAGATATTCATAGGGTCTTGCTCCAATACTTTAAGCAGGACAAAGAAGGAAGGGTTTGGAGAAACAATAAATTGATAGTTTAAACACCTTACATAGTTATGTCTTTTTGAATTTTTATTTATTTTATGCATATTGGTGTTTTGCCAGCATAGGTGTCTGTGCACCATACTCATGGGTGAAAAATGGTTGTGAGCCACCACGTATGTGCTAAGAATTGAACCTGGGTCTTCTGGGAGACCAGTGAGTGCTTTCAGCCACTAAAGCATCTCTCCAGCCCATACTTATCTCTTTAGCTATTGTGTCTACCACTGTAGCTGAAGTTCTTGAAAGAAAAGAGTTTGTCTTGTTCAGCATGCTACCCCAGCATCTCATGCAGTAGAAAGGATGTAGGAGATATTCAATCAATACCAATTAAATAAATATATAAACATATGCTCTGAATCTTTTCAGAATCCATTTGTCCTTTTTCATTATCTGGCATTGTCTCCCTCTTTTTTGTGGCAATCATGCACTGATTTCCATTGACAAAACTCACCCTTTTTAACTCTTTGGACATGTAGGTACATTAAATGCTTCAAGTGTGAAACCTGAATCCTGTGGCAATTAATCATTATGTTTTATCCTTTAGTCAATGATATTTAAATACAATTTTATTTTATTTTATTTGTTATTTTCATTTTTAGAAATTGTCCATTAAAAATGCCCAGAATGTTGGGCATTTCATGGTAGAAAAAGTAAGCATGGCAGAAATCTGCCATCGTGACAGTATGCTAGATGTTAGAGCTGACACAGGTGGCAGCCCAGGGCAAAGAATGGAAAGTGCTACATACAGATTGTAGACGTCAAAGCTCTACATCCAGCTGACCATAGACTCTATAGTAACATTATTCAATAACTCACAATTTACTTGTCCAGTTTGGTTTCTTTCTCTGTCCCTTAAAACTGGACAAGGTTTTTATAAACCCTAATAATTCTCTAGTCTCTTATGGATCAGTGTCCTTGCCTTACATCTTACACTGTTTTATCCAAGCCTTGGTGTCTGTATGGACTATGTTCAGTATGATTATTAAATAAACTACACCAACATCTGAAATATTTCTAGAAACTGTCTCATCATTTAGCTCCTAGATCTTTACTCTGGAATTGTTTCTTCTGTATGTACAACACTATGAATAGGAGACATGAAATATCCAAACATTTTTAAAATTGTTCTTATCATTAGATAATCAGAGATGAAGTAACAGCTTTGAAACTGAGTGCATAGGTCAACATAGCTAGGAGTTACCAGGCATATCCATACATTCCTGTTGCAATCTTACAGGCAAAGCAGAGCACAGGCTCTGGAGTGGAACCACAGCAGGACAGAATCTAAAGATGACAGTAAAATTAATCAGCAGCTCATTTCTACTTGGCAGTGGAGCAGATACTGTGGTAGCCCACCCAGAGAGGCAAGTCAGCGCTGCCAATAAATCCCACAGCCACTAGGAAGATCATTCCCTGGTAGAGCACAGCTCAGACCCTTAGCAGAAATCCTGCTCCTGGAAATGTCTCATGCAAGGTTCCTCACTATTTCAGATGGGGATAATAAAAGACCCCGTTGCCTTGCCTTAATTTGGATGCATCTAAAATGCTACCATAATCCCAAAACCCCATTTTTTAAAAAAATCTTAAACCATTGCCCTTACTATTCTCAGAATATCCTTGGCCACTCCTTTCAAGATCTTGTTCATAAAAGAGCTGCCCAATAAACCTTCTGCACACAGTTCTCCACTTAAAAGAGAAAAGACATTAAGCAAAGATGAATGGAGTGAGCTTTCCCATACAAAAAGAAAAGGAGGCTGAGGCTACAGTGGAGATTATCACAGATTACTACAAAGCCACAATGTTTGTATTCGGATGCCTCTGGCAGGACACCAAAACCATTGGCTCTTACAGTAGGAGGAAGATTGTACTGAAGTCTTAATGTTTCAAATGCTATGTTAAAACTGGTTCTCTGCCTTCACCATTCCCAACACTAAAACTCTCTACGGATGAATTAAAGATTTCAAACTACAAGATCTAAGAGAGATGCATAGCTAAACAGATGGCAAATATCCATACATGTTCATTCATAACATCTTCTTCCTTCACAGAGCCATAGTTAATACATTATTGGATTGATCTGGGCTGGGTTGAAATTCTAAACATAAGGCATTCAGACTTGAAAACCTTGCAAAGTTAATGATTTAATAATGAGAGAGAAACTATTGAAGATTTCTGAGGGTTTTTATTGCTGTGATGAAACACCAAGATCAAACTACTTGAGAAGGGAAGGGATTATTTGGTTAACACTTCCACAGCCCTGTGCATCATTAAAGGAAGTCAGGACAGGAACTCAGAGAGGGAAGGAACCTGGCAAAGGAGCTGATGCAGAGGTCATGGTGGGGTGCTGCTTACTGGCTTACTCTCATCATTTTGTTCAGCTGCTTCCTTGTAGAACCTAGGATCACCAGCCTGGGGCTGGCCCCTCCCACATCAATCACTAATCAAGAAAATGCCCTACTGCTGGATATTACATTTGCTTCATTTTCTCAATTAAGGTTTCCCTTTTCAGATGACTCTACTTTGTGTTGAGTTGGCCAGGACACCGGCAGAGCTTACGTTGTCTAAATATCGAGATATAAATGAGAAAGATGAACGTAACAACTCCCTGGGTAATTTTACTAAGGATATTAGAAGGGAAGAAATTTCATATTATGAAAGGAAACCATTTCATAATAACCTTAGGTTCTCTTTATTTAAATTGATCTTAACTACTCCTACCTTCATGTTTGTGCTCCCAGCAGTAAATGAAGAGAATAGCCACGTGATTGGAATAAATGACATGGATGGACAGTGTCCTGGATACATGATTTGGGGTGCTATTTTTTTTTCAAGAAGGTTTAGGTTAGTAGCAAAGTTGATAGGAATAGATGCCACATAGGAATAAATCTCCATTCCAATGCAAGCACAGCCTCCCTATTAGCAGGAACTCCCGCCAGAGTGGTCCAGTTTTAATCACTGAGCCCATATTGACGTGATGCTATCTCACAAGTCCTTAGTGTATGTCACAGTTCACACTTGGTATTGTATATATGTCCTGTGTTTAGGTAATTGTGCGGTGACCTGTGTCTACCTTTATAGCATCCTACAGAGTGTTTTTTTCTGCTCTAAACTCATCTGAACTCTACTGATTGTAGCTTCATTCACTTAGCACTAAATAATTAAGGTTCCCATTTCTTATCACCTGGCAGCTTTTGAGTACCCTGTAATATTTCATTGTCTGGGTATATCAGTTTATCAGCTCATCTATTAAAGGATATCTTGGTTACATCCAAGTTCCAGAAATTACGAACAAATGTGTTACAGGTACTCATTCATTTTCAAATTCTTATGTGGACATAGGTCTCCAGTTCCTTTGGATATATACCAAGGAATGTGATGGCATTTCTTAAGTATACATGATTTCATTTTGTGTAAAAACAATACAACCACCACCACCACCACCACAACAACAAAAACAAAACAAAACAAAACAAAACAAAAAAAACAAAAACAACAAAAACCTGCTAATTGTCTTGCAGAGTGTCAGTATCATTTTGCATCCCTAGAGCAAGGAGTAAGTGTTTCTACTGATATACATCTGGGACCCATGATTATTTATTTATTTATTTATTTATTTTGACCATTCACATAGATATGTGGTCTCTTGCTGTTGTCTTAATTTGTGTTTCCCTTTTGATCTGTGATACACAGGATTTTCCTATGCTTATTTACCATTTGTGTTCTGGTTGGTGAGTCTGCGAGAATCATTGGCTCAGTTTGAGTTGGGGATGAAGAGTTCTCAGGCTGGCAATGTGGATCCATGGGAAGTGTGATGCTTCACTTCCGTCTTTAAAAGAAATAAATACACGAGCTATGCATATTTTGAATGATGTTTTAGTCTAACTTCTTCCCTAGTCTCTTGTCACTGTCCTTTCCAGGGCAGAAGTTTCCTATTCTACTGGAGTCCATCTTACTGTTTATTTCACCGTTCACACCTTTGGTGTTCTATCAAAGAGTCAGTGTCAAACCCAACATCATGGAGATTATCCTCTACCTTGTCTTCCAGGGTTTTTATAATTTTGTACTTTATGATTAGGTTTAGGATCCATTTTCAGTTAATTTTTATAAAGGGAATAAAGTCTATGTCTAAGTTCATTTGTGAGAATGAAATATCCTTTAGTTCCAGTGGTAATTAAATTAGAAAAAGAACTGTCTTTGCTCACTGTGTTGGAGGTGCTCTCCTGACAAAGACACACTGAGAGGACTTGGGGCTTAAGAGCACTTGTGACAGAGAAAAGGACTTGGGATCAGTTCCCAGCATCCATTATCAGAGAGCCCAATAGAGCTGTTCCACAAGAATCTGATGTCTTCTGACCTTTGAAGATTCCTACACAAACATGGTGCACATACACTCAGGATGGCATGCATACACATAAATAAAAATAAATAAATAGATTCAAAAACTGAAGAGAAACTGATTATATTTACATAGGTAGAAAAAATTATTGTCTCTAGATTTTATATATATATATATACATTTATATTATATAAACAAATACGTGTATTTGTTTTAAGATGCATAATGCTTTCAAATACATGTATTTCATTCCCATTTTCTGAAAGACATTGGAGTTTCAACTTAAAAGAGAAAAAATTCACATCGTTACACAGACTATCACATAGTGAAATATTTCCATCATGATTATTTCTGACACAATTTTGCGTCATATATGTCTCTATTGATCAAAAATAATATACTGTCATGTACCTGGTGCACACTCACACTTTCTATTTTCATACTAACACCACAAGAGCTGTCATCGTTAAGTTGAGAAAAATGTCACTATCACCTCTCACATGTAGACATACTACACACTGCACACACAGAAACGCATATGAGCTTAGGTTAGGATGGTCTGTAACCATCAGTAGAGCCCACTCATTTCAACCAGCTTTTAATTTTTATAATATACATAACAGAGCATCCGTTTCACTTTAAAAAATTAAGTTTCTATATGTTAAAAAAGCATTGTCTTTATTCTTATGTTTATTTCCTTATAAGCTTTATGTTGAAAACATTTTCTTTATTCTCGTCTGTATTTCCCAATTTTCTACCACAAATGGGTATCATTGTTTCAAGAAAAATGTACTTAATGTGTTGTTTAAAATAAACATTATAAATCTCCTATGATTATATTGAAGAGAAAGATGATAATAAAAGTGATATCATCAGCGAAGCAAT
>NC_034604.1:49297836-49323295 GCF_900095145.1 Mus pahari | reverse complement strand
GAGACAAGGTTTCTCTGTATAGCCCTGGCTGTCCTGGAACTCACTTGGTAGACCAGGCTGGCCTCGAACTCAGAAATCCGCCTGCCTCTGCCTCACGAGTACTGGGATTAAAGGCGGGAACCATCACGCCCGGCTAAAATCCTACTCTTAATGGGCCTTTCTCCTAGCTCTATTCAACAGTTACATGGCCACAATGAAGCTCATGATCTATAAATGCTAAAATGTTCTTCAAGGGTATACAAATACAATAGATATATCTATACGTAGACATATGCAAACATTTCTAGATGACACATGTGTTTTTCCAACAGTATATTCAATTATTAAGTCTGGATAAGATGAGAAAATGTTCATTCACTGTCCCCTTCATGATCCCTCACATCCATACCAAAATTCAATCTCAAGTACATTTTCTTCTATTTCATCTGTGTTCTTTGCTTCCAGTTTCTCAGTTAACTTTTTCATTGGATACCCAAGCCAGAAACCTACAGGTCATTCTTCTCTCTTACTTCCATATCTATCTACCCTCTTGCCAAATCCCACCTGCAAAACTTCCCTTGAACCCAATCCTCTTCCCCAGTTCCTTTGGAAAATGTTTACATCAAGCCTGAGGGTCACTCAGCCCCAGGAATAGATCCCAAGCAAATTTTCTACTAATTATTTCCCTTGAATGTATCTACATCTTTGATCCTTCTAGCCAAGCTCATTGAGTGAATGGCTCATTACAGTCAAGTTCTCAGAGAGTTAGAATGTACAGGTCCCACTATGCTGGTATCAAAACTGTCAACTTGATAGGTTTCTTCTAACCTCTGATTTACTGCCAGATTCCTTCATATCCATACCATATGTATACCCCCTCCACACACACACAAATGAAGACTGTACCAAATCCCAAATGGTATATGAAAAGGTAGCTTGAAGATGTTGATGGAGTCACTGCTGGTCTTATTGTTGACAAGCCCACCATCTACCAATGGTGGTACTTTTATAACATGTGGAAGTTTCTTCTTCGGAACTTGGATGATTAATACTAATTGACAACCTAACAGGATTTAGAACCACTGATGACACAAACTCTGGACAAATCCGTGAGGGAGTTTCTACACTTAATTGCAGTGAGATCACTCACTCTAGGTCTGGATGGGGACCATCGTGGGATCTGAGATCCTGGACTGAATATAGAGGAGATAGTGAGCTGAGCACTGCTCATCATCCTGCATCTCTACTACAGATGCAGTGTGACTGGCCGCTTCATGATCCTGTTGTCCTGACTTCATACCATCATAGACAGTACACAGAAACCGACAGCTAAGTTAGACTCTTCTCCAGTAGGATGATTTTTGTCAGGTATTTTGCCACAGCAATAAGGAAAAAAAGACTAGTATATAGCCCAAATTCAGATATTAGACAATAGTGAAAGCCTTCTGTCCCAGGAAACACATCTACACACAAACACAGACACACGCACACTCACATGCACACACACCTCTAATTGTATCACTAATTGCTCTTTCCATTTACCATATCATCTTTGATATTCATTATTTTTAGGGAAAATGTAGAAAAACCTAACTCTCTGAAAGTCAATTTTCTGAAAGCAACTGACAAAAATGATCACTTTCACAAAATTTCAATTCACTCATCTACCAAAAGCTTATTTTTCAGAAATAAGTTCACAAAAAACAAATTCACCCAAGAATATTTTGATAAAAATATTTCATCAAAGAATAAGCAAAATTACATAATTTCTATGTTCTTAACTCCTACAATCCAATACAAGTGAGTTGCAACCTTTTTCAGGAAATTTGTAAACCTTAGACTACTTTTCATTTGCATATTAACATCGAGATCCTGTACATCTTATTATAGCCATTTCATCCACATGATGAAAAAGTAAATTCAGGAACATGTCCATGTTGGACATCACCTCGATGTGATGCACATTTCCATTGTGGAGCACACCTCAACAAAATGTTCTTTGAAACTGAACAAACATTTCTATGTTATGATAATTATGAAAGGTAAAACACTCTGTGGTGGATGTTTAAATAAAAACTACCCAATTGCTTACTAATTGTTTACTAGAGCTCTGATTAACATCAACATGCATATAACACTTGCAATTCAAAGCAGAACAAATGTGCATTTGAGATCAAAAGCACTGAAAATCCCAAGCTTTCATAAACATTGCATAGTGACAGTAAAATGTTTGCCAAAATCAAGTTCAATCTTACTATAAATTCACAACATCAGGATAGAGAATTGTAAATCTCTTCAAGAATCGAAACAACTCCAGCCCTGGACAATTGCCTTCATGAGTAGAGACAAGGAGAAACTTTTCATCAGTGAATGAACAGGTTAAATATAGTAAATTGGGCATTTGATGCCAATCACCCAGGCATGCCATGACAGCAGAACTCACTTGGGGCCTGCTGCTGATTCCCATATTGTAACCTCATATTCAACACATGTGAGAAAGTGGGAGACACGGGCAGTGGACTACTGTGACCTGCATGATTTGGGGAATGACCTGACGGGAGTGACTGGAAAACAAATAACTACAGGACACATACAGAAAAGTTAAGTTCAAGTAGGCCATATGCACTGGTGGAAGTACACCAAGAGCAACCCAGAAACTCCATGTGTTCATTAGAAACATCATGGACAAGGATGAGGCTGAATTACCTAATATCAACCCCTCATAAGCATGCATACCAGAGGAAGGCTTTGGTACACCTCTGAGCCTCGTCCGAAGAAGACCTTGGTGTTCCCTTGAGTCTGAAGCACTGGGGTCCTTGTCATGGCTGTACTCACATCAATAGTACACATTCACCCAGACATATTCACCCCACAGCTGATTATAACACGAAGAGGTCTACTGGCAGCAAAATTGGTGTGTGGAGGAAACAATGCTTAGGCAGCAGTGCTCACTTAACTACATCAGATTGTCCTTGGAGGATCTGAACAGCCAGCTCCCTGGACAAGCTTAAATGAAGTAGGAAGTGAAGCTTTGCTGAGGGAAATAATAACTAAAATACTAATTATGACTTTCTAAAAGACTAGTGTTTGCTAGGGAGAGCATCAATGGGAGCTGAACTAACCCTGAAGAGTGTTTTCTCAAAACCACAAAACTTGAAAAGCTGAGGTGACTGGTTCTACAAAACAATCCCAGAGCACTATACGTTTGCCTCCTTTTGGTAGCATCTGACAAGGGGATAGTGAATTCTTAGAGATACAACATCTATCTGGAGTCTCCTGATGACCAAGAGAAGAGATAATACAGGTTCGATACAGCTTTGGAATCTGAAGTTGACGAATACAGAGACTCACAACTGGTTTAAGTGCAGAGAATTAAGTGACTGTGGAATGTTCAACCAGAAAGGAGATATCTATTTCACACACACCTAAGATTCAGGGACTACAGAGCAATGGGGAGGGTGTATTATAAAAGCTGGAGGTCAGAGAGAACTCACAGTCTGCACTCAAACTCACAGCAGCTGTGGTTGCCCATACAAGACTTGCACAAGATCTAGCTAGTTAATTGTCCCGTGAAAAACGAGAGAAGAACTCATAGCCTTACCCTTAAGGAGCTTTTAGCAGTTGATTGTTGCTAGGGAAGGGGGTCAGTTTTGTAAACACACGTGGTCCACAGTAGGATGACTTAGGACCACACTCGAGTAGATATGCCACACCCAGGTGCTAACTGGCTTCAGTGGTTTACTCAATTAAAAAAAAAAAAAAAAAAAAAGACAAAGGGGATATGAAGTTAGGTAGAATGTGTTGGGACTGAAGTAGAGGCTAAGAAAAGGGGAAAAGGAGGGTAAGAGGTAGGTATGACTTAAATATCTTGCAATCTTAAATATCTTGTACAAATATGAAATGATAAGTACAGTTTAAAAGATTGATTCACCTTTGTGGCTTTTGCAATGATGTAGCAATGTGAGCATGACAGGTTCCTGGATGGTGAGCAGGCTCTGAGTCCTTAGCTGGACTTGGAGATGCTGCTGCCTGCCTAATGCAGCACTAGTCCCCAGCACCTGCTGTGACATCTGAACAACCACACTAGGGATCAAGTGTGGTTCACGTGCCAGAGAGGATAACAGGAGCCCAGGGCACTGATTACATCTCTAGTGACACATTGTTAGGAAGTAACCACCAATGATCTGTGGTTACTTCCCGGCAGTGCGACCACTGAAATTCAGTGGCTTCCTGTTAATTTGATGCCTATGCTCTGTCTTACTTACCATAATTGAATTTAATGAAACACATTTATGAAACTACATTTATCTGGGTTTTGTTTACTTGTTTTCCCTGGGCCTCTACATTTCTGGGTAGCATGCTTCAACTTGTATTTTACACACACACACACACACATACACACACACACACACACATGCACACACACATACACACACACACACACACACAAACAAAAGACGACAAATCACCACAAATCAAAATATTTCTTTCTGATTATTTAATATTTCTGAATTTTTAAAAAATCATCCTGCATATTTTAAGTAGAAATTATTCAATTATTCAGGGCCCACGATTATATAATAGTGAAAGACTGATAAAGAAGTAAAGGAAAGAAGAGGTAGAAGGAAAGGAATATTTTCTCAATAATAACAGGACTTGATATATGTGCAGTGAAGAGAGAGAAAGCCAGGCTCAGCGTCATGTGATGGTGAGTCTGTCAACGGCTTCTGAAGACCCAGTTATAACCCTTTTAAACCCTATTCCTAGCTGAGAAACAAACATGTAGCAAGAGCATAATCATCCAAAATATTACCAGCAGTCACCATTGTGCCTGAATTGACTGAAGAAGTGCCTTGAAAAGAATAATCAAGTGGTACAGCATATGTCCAAAGGCATGTGTGTCGGGGTGGTGTTCACCTTTGAATTCCAGCACTTGGGAGGCAGAAGCAGACAGAGCTCTGTGAATTCAAGTCCAGCCTCATTTATGTTTGGAGTTCCAGGCCAGATAGGGATACTTTTGAGAAAGGAAGACCATCTCAAAAATTAATTAAAAATAAATAACAACATTGTAAAGGATTTACTATTGGAAAGTCTTTCTTAAACTAGAAGGGCTGAAATTTATGTGTATTGTGTTTGGTTTTTAATTTGATTATTTATTTTCAAGATCCAGGCTAAAAAAAGAGGCTCCTACTTTTTTCAGAACAGTTTTGAGGGACTGGAGAAATGATTCAGCAGTCAAGAATGCTTGTGGCTGACAACAGAGGTGGAGCCATCCTGCACTGGGGAGGCAGAGGCAGAGGCAGAGGCAGAGGCAGAGGCAGAGGCAGAGGCAGAGGCAGAGGCAGAGGCAGAGGCAGAGGCAGAGGCAGAGGCAGAGGCAGGTCACTGAGTTCAAAGTCAACCTGATCCACAGAGTGAGTTTCAGGACAGCCAGGGCTATATGGAGAATTCCTGTCTCAAAAACAAACAAACTAGAAAAAAAAAAAAAAAAGACAAACAAAACCCAGTTGCTGCTCTTGCAGAGAACCAGGTTCAGTTTCCAGCTTCCACCTGGCAGCTCAAATTTAATTTAATTTAATTCAAAGGGATCCAACAGCTCTTCTGGCATTATTAGACACCAGGCATGCATATGGTGCACAGGCACACATGTAAGCAAAATAAAACATATACATAACATAAAATTTGTTTTAAAAAGTTCATCTAGGTGCTCATAGATATTAGACAAAAATCTTGTTTATGTTTTTAAAAAGATATATAACTTCTCTTAGTACCAGCTTTCTCCTTCATTTAAGGCTGCTTGAAAGAAAACCTCTCGAGGTGGGGGGGGGGGGGGAGAAGAGAAAGCTGTTTGAATCGGGTAACTTTTATTGAAAAACTGCTTCTTTTTTTCCTTTTTAGATACTTCACTCCTCACTATGTGTGGCAATTCCCTGCTCTAAGCCCAGTATTTGGGAGGCAGAGGTAAGCTCGTCTCTATTAGTTCTAGGCCAGCTATAGCTACAAAATAAGACCCTGTCTCCAAAAAAATAAATTAAATTAATAAAAACAAGATATTCTGCTCCTTATCTTTGGTATAGAAGCCCCTTCAAAACAAATTCAGTTAAATCTAATTTACTGCCTGCTCTCTGTAACATACAGCTCAGGCTGGTCTCAAACTCTCTAGTTGATCAAGGCGGACCTTAAACTTCTGATCTGCCTGCTTTCACCTTCCGGGTGCTAGGATTACACAGATATGCACATCTGCTTTCTGTGATGCTGGAGAATTGAACCCAGGGGCTCTCGCATATTGACTTTTTTGCTTTTAGAAGGCTACTGTTGATGCCTGTCCACCGCCTCCACTCAATCACTATGTTCCATTTCTGGGTTTTTCTTAAAGATCTGATATTTCGTGTCTATTTCCTGAGATCTGTGACATTCTTCTGGACCATGTCCTCTCTTCTGTGTCCATTTCACTAGTTTGCTGAATAGAAGTGGAAACAGTGAACCCACATAAAACTTGTCTGGAGTGAACAGTTCTAAACCCAAAGCCGCTTCACAACTCAGCGTCCCTACAGGACCCCCCCAGGAAGCCTGTGTGACCCTCTCTGCTTCAGTCAGTGCTGACCCCTATCACAGGACTCCTGGTGGACGGTCAATCTCAAAACAGCTCTGACCAGCTGTGTCTCTGGTGACTGTGAAGGGAGACAGCTGCCAAGAGCTGTCCCTTCGGGCTCTCTTCCTCCTACATACATGTTCATGAAGAAGGCCACCCAGTGACCTCCCAGCAGCTGTCAGGAGGAGTCTAGAGTCTGTGACTGGATGAAAGGGGGAGGGGAAAGGGGGATGTGTTCACACTGACTGGCAAGGCTGAGAAAGGCCAGCTGGACACAGATCTCCATGTCCTCATTTAAGATCACTGTCTTTGGGCCCTGGGAGATGGCTCTGTTGGGGTGCACTAGTCTAAAATCAGTGAGGTGTTGGGTTCATTCCCTAGCAAAACAAAGAAAAAAAATGTAGGTTATCCGAGTGACTCAGTAGGTTAAGTCTTGTCACACAGGCCTGACTACCTAAATTCTGTCCCCACAAACGATGATGGAAGGAGAGAGACAGCTTCAAAACGGTCCTCTGCCTTTCATATGCATGCTATATTCACATGTACATCGTACGAATAACAAGAAATAAAAATGTTAAATGTATCATACTAAACACGAATAAAACTTCTTACACATGTAAATAAAAATTACATGGGCTCAGCAAGCTGGCTCAAGGAGTAAATGTGCTTGTCAAGGAAGTGTGGTGAATGGGGTTTGGTCCCTGGGACGCAGAAAATGGTGGAACAGCAGAACCAATGTCACATAATTATCCCCTGAATTCTTATAAGCTTTACACATAGGCAAGCACACACACATTCTCTCTCTCTCTCTCTCTCTCTCTCTCTCTCTCTCTCTCTCTCTCTCTCTCTCTCTCCCATACACACAGACAAATACAGAGGTAGCAAAAGGGGGCAGGAGGGAGAGATATCATAAAAAAAATAGTTTTTTTTTTTTTTTTTTTTTTTTTTTTTTTTTTTTTTTTTGAGACAAGATCTTACTATGTAGCGCTGACTGTCCTGGGACTCACTATTTAGAATAGGCTGTCCTCAAACTCAGAGCAATCCTCCTGCCTCCGCTTCCTGAGATGTGAGATGAAAGTCATGCATCTCTATGCCCGGGCTTGAATTATAAGTTTTAAACATACCATCATTTGTTGTGAAACATACGTTGTATGTGTGTTCCATTTTTATTTTTTACATTTATTTCTTTTTTTCTTTTTCTTTTTCTTTAATTAATTTATTTATTTATTTATTTTGCTTGCTTGCTTGCTTATTTATTTCAAGAGAAGCTGTGGGTGGTATGTGTGAGCATGAAAGCACACTTGTTACAGCGTGCATAGATAGCTTAGAGGCCACCCTTCAGTAGTAGAATCCTTCCTTCTACCATGTGAGATCAAGGGATAGAATGCAGGTGCCCAGGGTTGGCTTAGCAGCAGGTGCCTTTACCCACTGAGCCATCTTACCTGCCCATCAAATTTTGTTTTATTTTTCACGGCTATCCTTTTTAGCAAGCCATGTATTTCTTTTCTTTTTTCTTTCTTTTTTCTTTTTTTTTATTTATTAATTTTTATTTTTTATTTTTATTTTTTGTATTTTTTTATTTTATTTATTTATTTATTTATTTATTTATTTATTTATTTATTTATTGGTTTTTTGAGACAGGTTTTCTCTGTATAGCCCTGGCTGTCCTGGAACTCACTTTGTGGACCAGGCTGGCCTCGAACTCAGAAATCCG
Organism: Mus pahari; assembly: GCF_900095145.1. Classification (NCBI taxonomy): domain Eukaryota; kingdom Metazoa; phylum Chordata; class Mammalia; order Rodentia; family Muridae; genus Mus; species Mus pahari. The sequence goes on along the minus strand of NC_034604.1, from coordinate 49,315,010 downwards.
CCTGCCTCTGCCTCCCGAGTGCTAGAATTAAAGGCGTGGGCTACCACGCCCGGCTCCATGTACTTCTTAATTAAGTATGGCCATAAACAAAACGAAACTAGCAAGCCCTCACGAACGTGTGATGGCCTTTCTTTTATCTCACTCCTTCAGCTGATAAACTTGTCTCTTTCTGAAGGTTTCCTGTGCTTTGCGAAGGCTATAAGTAATCACGACAATATCTAATAAAAATAAATGTCATCCCAGAAAGCCACAGTGGAGTTTAAACTTAGTTTAACAAAATCAACAACTCTCTGGGAAGACTGATGAACTGTAGTCACGTGTTCCTAACAAAAGCCTGTTTCTAGCCACCAGATAAACAAGTGTCTTCGTGACAGAGATGAATGATAGCGCATGTGCCAAAGCCAGTGGAAAATAGGAGCTGTCATCTAGAAAATGACAGAGCCATTTCGAGTCCCTCTAGACTAGCACTCCGTCTTTGGCTGAGCAGTGCACTGTTAGCGGGCCGATTGCCAGCAAAGCGGAAGCAGGAGGCAAGAGAGACCTATTTTCCGAGAGGCTCGGAATCTTCAGAAGCTCCAAGGAGCAGAACCTAAATGATGACCCACAGCCTCCTGCAAGGCTTGCTCTGTGAGGTACCAACTAACGGAAAGAGCTATCTACTACCTCCGCGAGAGAGTTAACCTACTTGCTGTGGATGACCATCCGTGTTCGAAAGGAGCAGAAACTAGGGTCAGTAGACTGGCTTACATCACACTTCATTCAAAAGACAGGCACATCACAAGCTCTGCCACTCATCTTCGTTAAAACAATCGAGTCTTTGGAAATTTATCTTTTTCACCTCGGATCGCTAAATAAACACTATTTAACTGCCCCGTCTGCACGCGATGAGTGACTCTGAGGTTAAAAGGAAGGTCCAGAGTACATTGAATTGGGCAAGATGAATTTTCAAAAGTAACACTACCTATCAGCAAAGGCCTTCCCAACTTCTTAGGGTCCACTAGGGGCCGTCTCTTAATGGCTGAGGAGAATATATTGCCCTCTGCCTGGCACTCCGTCAGGGATGAAGCGCCACTGTCCCATTAATGGCCTGAGACTTCATGGCACACTCCGCACAGTGCTGAGCTAGTGCCTCTGGACGGGGAGCTAGTGTGTGTGCAGACGGACTGTTGTCTGGTGGCCAGCTATTCGGGCCTATCTGATGTCCACGATTCAACTCAGGCGCCATCATGCTGTAGTTATAATGGCCTTAGTGTCCAAGAGAGTACACTTCCAAGGGACGCCTAAGGATCTGTCAACAGCTTTGCTGCAATGCAACACACAATAAAATTGCCTTATACACAGTTTTTCTTAAGTACTAAGGTTAGGGAAACAGATGGGGATAAAGAGAACAAGAATGTTTAAGTGTTCAGGAGCTAAGACTAATAAAGGAAATAGGCCACACTCTAAGGAGAGAAATGACTGAGCAGTTAACAAAGGCTCTTTAATTTAAAGCTGGGCAACATCACTATGTGTGACAGAGACCTCTGTGTCACATACTTACTCCTACAACGACAAGAGATGTTGAAAAGGTATGTCTAATTAATATCACCCGCCAAATAAAATCCACTTACGTAGATGTTAGCTAACTTTAGAAAGAAATCATCTTCTATTTGTTTTGCTTCTAATGGCATGATTTGTCTTTAAGCCAAAAGATAAAAGGGACAATCTCTAAACGGAGTGACCATTTGACTTCAGGGCTGCTGGTCACATCCCAGGAAAGCCCCCCCCCTTTGTCCCTTCTGCTCTTCCGAATGACATTCCCCCACAACAATCCACCCCAGTGAAGAGTGATTGCTGCTCTTATAGTTTGGTTTTGCGGGCTCTGAAAGCCATTTTCAAGCTTGCTTTCAAACCCTGGATCACAGCTGATGCTTCAATCAGGAGTTCACACGGCAAGGAAGCTGGCAGCTGGTAGCTGGTCGTCAACTCTATGGAGGACACATAATCGCTTTCATGGTGCACAGTGGAACATACCTTTCATTTCATCTGAGGAAGACTTCATCCTTCGCGAGCTCTTCTCGACAAAATATTAATCATGTCCCAGTCTCCTAGGGACAAGTACGTTTTGGGGGGTTTGAAGTAAAGTGACCTTCACTTGTCAAAATGATTAGACTTTAAGAAACACAATATGGGCTGCTGAGATGGCTCAGTGGGTCAAAGCAATTGCTACCAAGCTTTTGTGACCTGAGTTTAATTCCTGGGACTCATATGTTGGAGGGAGTGAATCAGCTCCTACAGATATCCATTGCCCTCTACACATACACACACACACACACACACACACACACACACACACACCTTTTTACAAACCATTCTACTTATACATGGGGAATAAATATGAAAAAAAAAAAGCATTTAGTGGTCATTAGGAGGAAAAGCATTGGCAATGCCAAGCACTGAGACTCTGGTCTTTATATATAGCTTAAATGAATATTCACTAATCAGGTGAACTGGACTGTGGCCTTGTGAACGAAGAACTAAGGATTTACACTTACGTTTGTTCTCACAATGCTGTGGCCATGGACCATGGAGATCTATTCCCACCTCAGAGACAAGGACTTGAAGAAAACTTCCTTTCTCTTCAGTGCCAACTCCTTTTGACACTGTGACATCAAACATGCTAGTTGTGTGACAATTTATGTACTAAGTCCTAACTTACTCAACTAACATAGGCCTTCCTCCTATGACAGTATGGCTGCATCTAAATATTCCAAATGAGGCAAAGAAATGGTAGATTAGATGCCAAAATATCACTTTGACCCCAATTATCCAGATAGTATTGCAGGGGTCGATTTGTGTGCAAACTGCGTGTAATCTAGTTGTCCCTAACATAATCACCAGCTTCCTGGAAAAACATCTTTAGACACTCTGCCTTTTCCATCTGTAACCGAATCAGAGCTCAAGGCTTAAACATATTCGGCCAGCATCTTATAGTGGAAGATGAGCTTTAAACTCCCTATTTTCTGGGTGATTACTCACCATTAATGTTATGTGTAGCAGAAAATGAGCATTTTATGTACCACATTTGTGAACATAGGTGTTTTTGATGAGAAATAGTTGTTTCATAGAGAATGTGTAATAATTATCACATGCATACCACCACATGTGAAACTAGACCAAAACTGACAATTATAAATATCATCAGTCAGTCAAGGTGGAACAGTCCTGTAATCCCAGCATGGGGAGGCTAAGTACAAGGGTCAGGGGCCCCAGGCCAGCCTGGGCTATATAGAAGTTTGAGGCCATCCTTCACTTTCCTGTCTGAGACAAATGAAAGAATGAAAGGAAGGAAGGAGGAAGGAAGGAAGGAAGGAAGGAAGGAAGGAAGGAAGGAAGGAAGGAAGGAAAAAAGAAAAGCAAATAGTTACACATTTTTAAAATTAAATACATAAAAATATAATCAGAAAAGGTTAGAATCTCAGTTTTATTGAATTAAAAATGAAGTTTGGAAATTTGCCACACAACCATCTGAGTATGTCTAATAGTAGAGAATCACACTTAAGATGGCTCAGGTATGGGTTTGTGTGTGTGTGTATGTGCGCGCGCGCACGTGTGTGTGTGTGTGTGTGTGTGTGTGTGTGTGTGTGTGTGTGTGTTAGTACACTGATTTCCTAGTGTGCACAAATCCCTTGGTTCCGTCCCAACCCCACATAAACCAGGTGAGGAGGCACACACCTGTAGTCCTAGCATTCAGAAGAATTAAAAGGTCAAGGGAATCCTTGGCTATCACCTCAGCTCCAGGCCAGCCTGGGCTACATGAGACCATACTTCACATAAATCAAAGGGAAGTAAGTGAAACATGAACTGGAAGGAGTTGATGGAGAATGGGTGGATGGTTTGTGTCACCTACAGTCACAGGCAGGGGAGTCGCAAAGGTGAAGCCCTATGCCGTCTTCTAAGCCTGTCTGAAGTTCACCTCTGACTTTTGTGAACAAGTGTCTTAAAAGAGTAGTAGATTTCAGTATGTAACAAAGCTCATCTTCCTTTACTAGTATCTGCAATTTTGAGAGCTTGCTTCCATTTACATTACCTATTACTGAGGAAACAGTGCCTTAAGTCATCTTGTGTGGACAGAGACCAATAATGCCAGCTTCCCCAGCCATGGTGAGCCAGGGAACAGCATGGGAGGCAATAGCAGCCTCATATTTCATTTTGCTTTGGCCATTCTTTCATAAACTGGAAACTCATCTTCTAAAGTCAAATCATTTATATATAAGGTAATAAACGTTACATTTTTTTTTAACCAGTTTAATTAGGCCTAGCAAAAGGATTGTCTTAAAAACGCCAACTGTGACTAGCTCACCACACTTGAGAGAACAATGTTCAGACTCCCAGTCTGTCCTCAGCTTCTGGAAGCTGATTTTTTTCCACAGGGAGTTACTGTAGACTGAAGGAGGTAGGTGGACAGACACAAAAAAAGGTGAAGATTCTAACTGAGAAAACTCTGATGTCCCAGGGGAATGATGTAATAACTCTCTGGGGGGTGGGGAAAGGAGAAAGCTGGAGAGGTTCACAAACTGTAATTAGCCCCATTAAAAATCCCTTCAACTGGGGTCCTGTGTTATTTCCAGAATGGGGCATTTATGAGGAAACTCAGCACACCTTCTTTTGGTCAGCCTTACTGGGTACTAAAAGCTAACTGTGTTTACAGGTCTCATGCTGCCAAGTTTGTTTTTTAAAAACAAAGGTTCCCCAGCATTATTTGTTGTCCAGGAAATTTCATCCCACTTTAAGGGACCCAGACTTCAAAGTCAAGGAAGCGAATTGGGGGCCTGGGAGCCTCAGGGCAGAGCCAAGCAACATAAAAAAGTAGTAGATGAGTGTGTGTGTGTGTGAGTGTGTGTGTGTGTGTGTGTGTGAGAGAGAGAGAGAGAGAGAGAGAGAGAGAGAGAGAGAGAGAGAGAGAGAGAGAAGGGGAGGTGGGATTTGTTTACAGAATTGGTTATCTGCATACAGCTTTGTAAGCACACAAATATTTTTTTAAAAGAAAAGCAGATACGTTTATCACTTCATAAAAAGTTTGCCCAACCAGACAAACAATGTTTATCAGTTAAGTACACGCTAACCAGGCAGCCAGTACAGCATGACCCATAACCCTTGAGCACTCATGCTCACAGGGGCTTTTTCTCTAAGAGGCGCCTGCTGTGAGCCTCTGTCCTCTGTATACATACTAAGTGCCTGGAGCAAATCCCAGATGTTTTATGCACTAGGTAGACCAACAGGAAGTGATCACTGATGGAAAGACTGAAACTGGGAGGGAAGGGGAAAGGACAGGAAGTGGGGAGGGAGAGGAAGGAAGAAAAGACTCCCTTTACTAATGGGAGATGTTTGGAAGAATGGGATTTAGTCAGAGAATGAATGCAGCTGTCCTAAATTGCTGAGTGAGATTACCCACTCAGTAGCTCTCCTTGCCTGGAGTCCAGTGTTCTAGTCATGATTTTTAGGACTCCCAAATTTTATGGAACAAGTGGCCCATAGTATATATATATATATATATATATATATATATATATATATATATATATATATATATATATATGTACGTATTTACTTAGTTATTAAGAGCGGTGGAGGTACACATATGTGTGAATGCCATCCATGTGGATGTCAGAGAACAACTTTGTGGAGTCAGTTCTAGTTGGGAATGGAACTCAGCTACTGACAAGTGGCTTTACCCGTCATCCATTTAACCATCCCCAAGTGATTTTATTTTGTGTAATTATTTAACAGTGTCTCACCATGTAGTCCCGCTTGACCTGGAACTCACTATATAGATCAGGCTGGTTTCAAACTCATAGAGATCCGCTTGTCTCTGCCACCTGAATGCTAGGATTCAAGGCAAGAGCCACCATATTCCTGGGTGCTGGGTTTTTTTTTTTTTTTTTTTAAGCGTGAACATAAATGCTTTTATTTTCGATACAAACTTGTCTTTGCCAAAGACCACCGGCCTCTGTGAGACCCTGTCAGCTAGGTGTTTCCTGCTGCAGTCAATAAAAATAGTAGAAAGGAAAGCACGTGGAGTTTGTCTTATTTTTACCCCATCTGATTTCAGTTTGTTTGCAGAATATGTTGAAGTCAAAAGTAATATTATTTTTATAGCCTTCCAACTAAGTGGAACAAAGGAAACACTTCTCCATTCTCAATATATCCCAACCATGTTACCTTTCCAGAGAAACCAAAGATGGTTGTTTTCCAGGGAGTGTTTACACTTATCATGGTTATATATTAAGTCACATTTTTCTGCCTCTTAAATGACTCCTGTAATAACGACTTTTTACCTTATAATCACATTTAACCATCTACCCCTAAAGAATTCTTCAGAGCACTGCATGTTGGATTTTTTTTTCCATTTTTATTTTAATATTTGACAGTGTCTTTGTAGAACGGAAAGAGTATTTGAAATAATATTGGATATTTTGCCAAGTCTGTCAAAGGAGTAACACTTCTCCTCTTGCAGCTCTGCCTCATTAAAATTGTATTCCAATTCTGTCTTAACTCGGTCTCTGTGTTTCATAAGTCATTGCCTGCTCATTACTTGTAGTGTGGGAGATGAAATTTATTCAATCCTGATAGCTGAGATAAAGAATTGAAAGGCGGGCAGCTGGGAAAGATGAAATTAGCCTATTTTAGTGCTTGCGGACTGGAATTTTGCACAGCCACTGGTTATACCATGTGTCATATCACACCAGTGACATTATCTCTGTTTGCTTTGTAGATTCTGTTAATATGACATTCTTAAAATGAAAATACAGAAAAATCTCTTCCCTCCCCCCCCTTTTTGTCTTAGCATTGAAATGCCAATGAGTATTTGAGTTGATAGGGGAGGGGAACATAGTTTTCTATAATTATAGAATCATTAAAATTGCTCAGTGAAGATGAATTGCTTCCCTATGTTACAGTCTGTGTGGTGTCTCTTAGGGAATAGAACTCTGGTGACAAAGAGTGAACGTCAGACTCTCTCAGAACGGTTGGTGGGGAAGTGGATTTACAATGCAGTCTGCCTTACAAGCAATTTCACATGGAATACAGGCGGGAACTGGGCTTTCTAACCTACAGACTCCATCTCAAGCTTTGAAATGTCACAAGAACACACCATGGAATTGCTAATTTTGAATAGAGAACACTATTTGAAGAAAATTGGCCGAAATCACAGTGCTTTTCCACTATCAAACTGAGCTGTAAAAAATTATATGGTCTAATTACTAAACTCGGTATTTTTGACGACTTTGATTGTGAACAGATATTGGCATTAGCTAGCTAATTAAATTGACTGCAAGAGCAAGCAGTGACCGGGGGAAACATGTTCTAAATCATTCTCCACCAGGAAGCAAAGCTTCAGTTGATCTGTGTTTGTGAATACAAACACGTCTGCTGAAGGCCTTCAGTGGGAAAGCGTGGATGTTCCTATTAGAGATGCAAGGGATTAGTGATCCTTTAATTATGAGTGGAAAAGATGGAACTTGATATGGGCTTAGAGACAAATACTGATAAATTTTGTTTTGTTTTGCTTTGGGGGTTTTTGCTTGTTTATTGTCTCTTTTTTTTCTTTTTTGAGACAGGTTTTCTCTGTGTAGCCCTGGCTATCTTAAAACTCTGTAAACCAGGCTGGCCTGGGACTCACAGAGCTGTGCCTGCTTGTTTTTGTTCTGTGATTAAGGGTGTATATGCTACTACTGCCCAGTATTACTGATGTTTATTTTTTTTTAACTCAAAGAATATATACATACATATATATATATATATATATATACATACATACATATATACATATATATGTATATATACATACATATATACATATATGTATATATATGCATATATATATATATATATATATACACAACACACACACAAACACACACACACACACACACACACAAACACACACACACACACACACACACACACATTTTCAGGACTGTGTTTGTAAGACTTAGGTTAGGCTTAACCCTCTATGAGTTTAGAGTCATGCCAACCCAGAGACATGGGAAATAACATATTTGAATTGAACGAGAACTGCTTTGAGTATTGTGTGGAATAGGTAAGCCAATCTGTTGATCTCCCTGTGGCGCAATATTACAAAATAGCTTATGTGACTAATCAGTGAAGTAGGTAAGAAGCATTGGAGCACAGCCATAAACAAGCTTGCCTGTGACAGAGGTCTCCTCTAGTAGCCATGGTGAGACTGGAAAGAAGAACGTCTTGAGCTCGTTTGGCACAAGGGTTTTTAAAATTTGCTTCATGCCCACCCACACCCATTTTAATAGCTGGTTCACTGTCTTTGTCATGCCTAGCCTATTAACATTTAATAAACCTTCCAGCAGAGAAGAAGGTCAAGTTGAAATGTAGGACTAAAGAGAAAATCAATAGACAACACAAAGCTAAGCTGTGGCATGATTTAATACCTTTCGATAAGGGATTACACAATAAACAATGCTGGTTGCGTATAGACACATCGTATAAGTAGGTACCTAATCCCAAATTGATATGAACATAAACAAATGCCATGCCCTCTGTTCCTGTATATGTGGATCTGGCTTTCAAAAGACTCAGCCACCGTGTACTGTAACAAATATTCCCAGATCCCTCCAGCTTTATCTTCGGCCTTTTGATCCATTCCAAGCAATGAGCTTTAACATGTATCCAAGTTCTGTGGCCGACACGCTGTCAAACAAGAAAATGAAAACTGGAATAATACTGTATAAAGTGTTCCTCCAAGACAATTATTTTTGAAGCTGTTTGGATCTCTCTATATCAACTTTGAAATTGTAACTTAAAACTCAGAAATGCAGAATAAAGGCCTGGCTGCATCAAGAAAAAGTCCCAAGAACATTTATCATAAAGAACGTGTATCATAAAGACCTATAAAGGGGCCGGAGAGATGGCTCAGAATTATGAACACTTGCTGCTTTTGCCGAGGACATAGATTTAATTCCCAGAATACATATGGTGGCCACAACCATCTTTAACTCGACTTCCTGAAGATCCAGTTCTTTCCTCTGGCTCTTTGAGAACCATTTGGTACACATGCATACATACATACATACATACATACATACATACATACATACATACAGGCAAAACACATATACAAAAAATAAAATTAAATCTATTTAAATCTATTTCATTTCATGTTAGGCAGTTGCTTTTGACTGGAGAACAATACCTAAAATACCCATGAGCAACAAATAAGAGTGAAGTTGCATTCCTGGTTCTTGTCAGAGCAAGACCCTCTTGTGGCCGTCAGTCCTAGGGGTAAAAGTCTCTTCCTGAGGTTCAGCTTCTGTCTGTCCATTATGGTTGGTCATTGAATGGTGGTGAAAATGTACTCAACCGCAATAGCTGGTATGGTCAGTGACAAGAAAGTTGTTGTCTTAGTAGGGTTGTTTTTTTTGTTTTTGTAGCTTTACTCTATTCTGTCCAGTCATTGACCACTGCATATCTTCAGTGGATATCTTCCTATGTTCCTACCATACCCAGGCATTTGTGCATCAGATCTCCAGAAATCACACCTTTGGGAACATGGGTAGCTCATTGGATGGTTTCAACACTATCTTCACAGTAGGCACACCTATCTCCCCTCCCTCTAACATTAGCACACACTGCTCAAGCTAAAAATATATCTACCTCTTATCACCCATCAGACCTTCAAAGAACATTTGCTCTACAAAATATTTCCCTTGTACATGTTTTTTGTTTTTCTTAACTTTTGACTGATTCTACTATGTAAGTGATCCATTTCGATTATTTTCTAAGAATCCTAAATCCAAAGACTTTTTTTTTTTTCTATTTGAGAATTCTAACTGAGCATCAAACCTAATTGGCCATGCATGGTCTACGAACATAAAGAGCATCTTAGAGTAGATATTGATTCAGGATTCTTGAATAAAGGAACTCTTCTAAGGCAATGTCTGCACCTCACACTCTTTAGGGTTTAATAGCCAATGTACTCAACTATGCTTTCCTAGCCTGATTATTATTATTGTTATTGTTGTTGTTGCTGTTATTATTATTATTATGTTTGCCTCTTTTTATTCTTCCTCTTCCCCCTTCTTCTTCCCCCCTCCCTCTCACTCTTTCTTTTGTACTGATATGCTACGTAAAAACACCTTGTTCTAAGCCAGGCGATAGTGATGCTCATCTTTAATCTAAGCAGGAGGCAGTCATAGGCAGCCAGATCTTTGTGAGTTCAAAGCCAACCTGGTCTACAGAGCAAGTCCCAGAACAGCCAGGCAGGGCTACACAGAGAAACCTTGTCTCCAAAACCAAACCAAAAGAAAAAAAAACAAAAAACAAAAACAACAACAACAAAAAAAACCCTGTCTCAAAAAACAAACACAAGCCAAATATTAATTAATTAATTAAACTTCTTATATGTACGATGCATTTTCTTGCAATGTTGACATGTCTTTCTTGGTACCTATTTTCAGAAAGTGATCAAAACAGAATTTAACAAGTACATACACAATTAAAACAAAATGCAAGTCCCCCTAGGAAGGGAGGTAGAAAAGAGAAGGCAGATGTAGCAAAGACTGTTTATCCGGTTTAGACTGAACGCTGAGCTCCTTGACAGTGAGATTTCCAAGCCTCCCCCTCCCCCCTCCCCCTCCTCCCCCCCCTTGCCCCCCCTCTTCCTTCATTATTGCTTTCCCTTCTTGCGCTGAGCCTTGAACTGCTCTTTAAAGGCTGTGTAACCTGTGACTCTGGAGCCCACCGCACATCAAAGTTCTGCGACACAATATTAAGGGTCTGTGAATCTCAGGGAGAAAATTTAGGAGGTGATGAGGAATATGGAGGAAACAAAATGACCCTCAGCTGCGTGCCTTGCTGGCAATGTTGGTTAGAATCTTCCAGCAGATTTGAACCAAGATGGTGGAAACTCTTTGGAAAGAACGCCTGTTTGCCCTTCCAGAGCTCCCAGCTCATGGGCGGGCAAGCCTGCATGCACGTCTTTTCTTTAGACTTCTTCTCACTCAGCACTACTTAGAATCCTTCAGTTCCTCCCATTTCTAAGCTTCCTCTCTCACAGTTCCTAGTTCTCCTCAAACAATTGCGGGAAAGGAAGAAAGCCCATTCAGTCCCACTCTGAAAGCACCCAGCAGTCAGGATGTGGCTGTTGCTCTGTCCTGCCTGCCTTTTTTTTTTTTTTTTTTTTTTTTTTTTTTTTTTTTTCTTTTTTTTTTTATGAAACTTGAAATGCTTTTTTGCTTTTTTAAAACGTTTTATTCAGGGTTCCCCATCTCTCCGAGACTCCCTGACGAGCGAGCTACGGTGGAATTCTGGAGTATTTATAGGAGCGCTGCTGAGTTCATCTTGCATTATTTAGTGACACAAAAGGAAAATTCCTGACATAGTGTGCTAAGGACACCCTCAGTGCCAATAAGGGGGAAAAGTTAAAATATTGTTTTCTCATTCCGTTTATGAGGCCTTCCTGAGTCAAATTAATCCAACTAAATTCTGCTCCAGTTCAGCCTGAATAGGTTTAGGTGTCCTTGTCTAAAATGGTCACTTTGCCCAGTGTTTGTTTAATAAAGTTGGGGGTAGGGTCAGGGGGAGACTACTCCACAAAGGAAGAAGGAAGACGTAGCAATCACCATTCAATTAGGCCTAAAGGCAGCCAGTTGGGTTTCTCTCCCCACCCTGTAAGTAAAGTCTTACCCTTTGACTCACCCTCTTTATGGAAATAAATGTAAGACTGAATAACCTGAGGCTGTTCTTTTGGAACTCTGCCTTGAAGAAGATTCTAGCACATGGGGAATTTTGGTAGGAACTGATTACAGAAGAACTTAACCACATTATTTTTCTTGTGGTTAAAGCTCTAGTTCGGGGGGTGGGGGGGGAAAGACAAAAGGACAAGAAATTGTGGAAGGGGGGAAGGGGAGGGAGGAGCTGTTTCTGGGTGAATGAAGATCTAATGAAGATTCTATTGGTTCCACAAGCCAAGGAAAGATTCCCACAGTCCTGAACAAGCTGTTTCTCAGCCAGTAATTTCTAAGTCTTTGTTTCCCCACTTTGGAATTCTGACTACAGCCATGTTACCAAGCCAACTGGGTTTACTACAAAGACCCACAGAAGCTCTTTTTTATCACAAGATCAAGACAACAATTGTGTGCCTACAAGAAAAGAACAAGGAGAACCATCCGACGAGCGTTAAAAGAACAATTCTAGAGGTAGTTGCCTTTGAACTCCAATAATGGGCAACATTCAATCGGGAGACTTGAATTCCACCGTAAAAGAATTCATTACCAGTTGCCTTGCCTGGTAATTGCAAGAGCCGCTGGCAAGCGTTCCACGGAAGGCCAGCATTCCTCTTGTCAAATGTAATATTTTGCAGTGCTGTTGAATCCAGTGCCCTGGTCACATTGTAAACTGACGTTTACTGACTTGCTTTCATGAATCATAGAGTTCAGTTAGGGAACAGAAGATGCCTACATTTTGCCTTGGCTTCACAAAAAAAAAAAAAACAAAAAACAAAAACAAACAAACAAACGAAAAAAACCTCCAGAAAATGGAGTATTGTCTTTTTTTAAAAGCTTCTTCTGAAGTATCACTCCCTGGCTGGAACAAGGTCCTGTTCACGTAGATACGGTCTGTAGACTTGTGTCACGTCCAGCTGAGAAGAAAGGGTAGCCAATCAGGTTGCCCTCTTTGTTTCCGTTAGCTGTGACTTGTAAGCAAGTTTAGTTCCATGTGGAGGAAAATAAGAATTTTTATCATGCGCAAACATTTCATTTTCTAATGTGAAGTTGATGCACTCCAATCTAAAGAGATGCCATGAGTACCATATTTGAGGAATGAGGGTGCTTGGAATGTTTCTGGGAACGCCTTCTGGGGGTCAGCCCTTCCTTAACCTGAAAGGCACACCAGTACTGTTCGGGATGCTTTCCTTTGAACGTGTACTCTACTGTTGTTTTCTTTTTCCACCTAGATGGCTAAAGAACTGCATTTCCAATCTACTATTCTACATGTGTATAGGAAAATTAAATGAGTCTTATCTTTAACCAAAAATCTGAAATTACCTACCTAGACCCAGACAGCTTATTTTAATGTGATGTGAATTCTTTACTGCATCAAGGAAGCCTGACAGATACATGCATACATACATGCATACATACATACATACTCACTCAGTGGGCTTTATATTTTTAAGTTAGATTTAAGTTGTCTTTATGTATATACTAATAGTACTGAACATGTTTGCTTTTTCATCACGTTTAGTGATTTGACTGGAGAGGGGACACACTTGTAATCAGTTCTCTCCATCTACCATGTGAGTCTCAAGACTCAAACTCAGTTTGTCAGGCTTAGCAACAAACTTAAGCTTAAGCCGTCTTAGTGGCCCTAGGTTAATTAATTAGCCAGTTAGTTAATTAATTAATGTGTATGTGTGCTAAAAGTTAACATGGAGATCTAGTTTTTTTTTTTTTTAACATATAAACTGTTCTAGGTAGTAAACTTCATAAATTTTGCAAGCCATTTCTTAACTTGTAAATAATCATCTTTAGTAATTTGCTATAAAAATCAGATTATTGTGAAAAAATCCTTATGTATTTCAGGATCTACCTTTGAACAGCAGCAGTTCATAAATAATAGAAATGACTTCATTGTTAGCCAGGAACAAACAATTCTTAAAGATTGGGTTATTAAATTCTTGGAGAAAAAACAAAACCAGTCCTTAGTGTGAAGCTACACTTCCTCCAGGCCCTTCTAGCAAGAGCTGTCCCTGAAGTGGTAGAGTACAGCAGACCAGTCTTTTATTCCCATCCCCGTCAAACCAACCAACCAACCAAGAAACAAACAGACCCTGGTGGACTGAAGACAGCAGGCTAACCACATAGCAAAACCCTTAAAGAGGGTTCAAGCCCCATTAACGCATACACAGCAACAGAGGAGGAGAAAAACTAAGAGAATGTAGAATACCCACTTTAAAAAGACTTAAAAGGGATTATTGGTAAGATATGCATACTTCAGATGCCAGGACTCTTATCTCATTCCATGTACAAATTAAAGTCAAAGTGGATTATGGAATTAAATATAAGATCTGATCCCGTGAAAATAATGAAGGGAAGAGAGTCTGTTGCTATCTGTCAGGTGATATTGTGAAGAATGCAGACAAAAAAAACGCAGAGTCAGATGAGACTATATAAAAATAAAAATCATTTTCAGAGCAGTAGATAAAAATCAACAGAGGGAAAGAACAACCTATGAACAGAAGAAAATTTAGCAATATAGAGTTAATACCCCAAATGTGGAAGGAGCCCAGACAACCCCTTAGTAAGAAAATAAATAACTTGATATTAAAACAAGCTCCATGAGCTGCAGGAGACCTTGTTTCAAAATAAATAAATTAATAGCAAACATTAACATAGGGAATCCAAGACATCAAAGCCAGTGTATGTGCTAATGGACAACCCACCCACAGGTTTGCCAAAATAGAAAACCCTAATGATAAGGGAACTCCTATACCCAAAGCATTTTCCTAACGTTCTCAAACTGATATGTGTTTTTAGCAGAAATCAAACATAAGCATGTTTGTAAAAAGAAAGGGTTTCAAAGAACTTTCTAGCACAGTACCATACATAAACAGAGGAATATTTTTAGCCCTGAAGAAATAATTGAAATTCCGATACACACCACAAACAAGAATGAGCCTTGACAGCAATACCATTATATAAAAAATAAAATACGGCATTCGTGAAGAAGCCTACATTGTGTGGTTACACACATATGTCTCATATACCTAGAACAGTTATGTTTGAATGCAGAAAGCAGAGCAGGAGTTACTTGTGACTTTCTCGGAAAGTGGAGAGGAAAGGGGAATATGCCGTTTGAATGATTAAGACGGAGGTTGATTCAAAGGTCTCTCTGGGTTTTGTCCATTCTCACGCCTGAGAGCGTTTCATAGTATCTTACCTGTTTACACCATGTTCTGGGTATATCTGAGATCTTCCGTCAGAGGTCACAAAGATGGAAGGCGAGGCCAAGATCCCAGTAACTCCCATCCGGATTGTTTATCAAATTATTTCACCTGAACATACATGTTCAGCAAACGGAGGTGCCATGCTTTGGGATAATTTGATCTTAATCCTATCAATGTTGCAGAACAAAGCTTTTTAATTTTTCCCCCACAGTATGTGACAGAGAATGTCCTAGCAGATAAGAGTGCTTAGATAGAGCGAGAACAAACCCAAGAAGGATTGATGGGCAGCGGTGGAGGGCGAAGAGGTAAGACGGAAGAGCAGATGAAAGACATGGAACAGAAAATTCTTGAAAGTCTTGCAGCAAAGTTTATTCTGAGAATGGATGACACTGTCCATGGACATGAATGAAGCCTCGTTCTGCCACACCCCTACTTTCTCTCCGAGTCAATGAACAGTTTTGTGGATTGGGATGCGGAGGAATATTAGGGACTGGGTATCATGGGAAGTTATTTTGGCCAAGAGTCTTAGATGACTCCCATGTAGGTAAGATGAAAAGACTGGGGTGAAGGTTCCAGAAAAAAAGCAAAGGGGAGCCTCAATGAGGTACAGCAACTGGGCAGGACTCTAGGGGAAGAAAAACAATTCCTGGCATCCATCCAGAGCAAAGCATGGCTTGGTTTGGCAAGTAGAGCCAGGAAGGAGAATGTAGGGGCCATGGGAATGGGGCGATGACTAAAAAGTAGCACCTGGGCAGACAGAGCAGTGGCAAACTGTGGGCATGCATGTGTGAGAGAGAACCTGAGTCTGGGTTTCCAGAGCTCACGTGAAAATGTGACGTGGCAGCCTAGTGCTGGGGGGAGCCTGTTGAGACAGTGTTCCCAGGACTGGCTGAGTAGTTAGTTCAAAACTGAATCCGTGAGTTCTTGGGTCACTGAGACATCCTGACTCATGACAAGACAGCAGAGGAAGACCATGGACAGTGACATGCACATGCTCACACATACACAATGATGACAATACCTACATATACACGTGCACACCATGCATACAGACACTTAAACAAAGAGAGAGGGAGAGGAGGAGAAGGAAGAGGACAATGATGAGGAGAGGAAAGAGAGAAGGGAGGAAGGAAGGAAGGAAGGAAGGAAGGAAGGAAGGAAGGAAGGAGGAAGGAAGGAAGGAAGGAAGGAAGAAAAGAAAAGAAAAGAACGAATCATTAATCTGGTAGGTAAAAGGAATAAGTGAAGAAACTGGAAACTACTATAGATGAAGCAAAAATATTAGGTTGATATTTAGGTGTTAATTTATCACTATGCTGAATGTGACGATTCATAGGCCTGTAAGTGATAAAGGCAAATTAGAGGGTCCTTCATAAGAGTGGTGGAAGCGTTCTCTCAGGAGAACATCACTCTGGGAACTGGGGTCCCAGACATCAACAGCTGCCAATTTCATTCAGGTCAGTGACTTCTGAGTTCTTTGTCACCTGAACTCAAAGGATGAATTTCACAGACAAAAGAGAGGAAAAATTAGTATAGATCTACAGAAGAGAGACTTCAAGCAAGCAAGCAAAACAGTGCTCCTGTACAGCTAGGCCAGGGCCCCATAGAAGGGTTGTCATCCAACTGCCCAGCTGTGGACTTTGTAGAGGATTTATGGCAGAAGCTGGGGAGAGGCAGAGATGGCTGAGTCAGTCTAGTCAGCATATCCATAAGGGGTCCACTGGCCTCTCAGGTGCAGTCGTGCCTCTGCTCTATCTTTCATGCAGGGGAGCTGGTCTGGGTGGTGAGAAAAGAACAGGAGGGGGGCAAGAAGCCAGAGTAGGTAATGCAGTCTCTCTGGGCAGGACAGAACCAAGATTTCTAGCTTCTAACCCAAACCAAGAGGCGGGTCTGCTGCTCTCATCATCGCTGCCCTGAATGTCTGACCAGATTCCCTCTCCTGTGCTCCATATTGGGTTTGAAAATGTTAACAGCAAAGAAATGTGTTATAAAGAACCTCTTCAAACTTCTCCTCTTGCTCATGAATAGCACACTAACACCTTTGCACTTTGAAGTAGTAGTTGATACACACACACTCATACACACACATGCGCACACACACAGACATACACATACCATCGTGTCTTTGTCTCCCTCTGTCTCTCTGTCTCTGTCTCCCTCTGTCTCTCTCTCTCTCTGCTCTCTCTCTCTCTCTCTCTCTCTCTCTCTCTCTCTC
>NC_034604.1:49295729-49297606 GCF_900095145.1 Mus pahari | reverse complement strand
CAGGCTGGCCTCGAACTCAGAAATCCGCCTGCCTCTGCCTCCCGAGTGCTGGGATTAAAGGCGTGCACCACCACGCCCGGCTTGAAATCTTCATTCTTAAACTTGAACCTCCAAGTGCTCTCGTGCAGAAAATCTCCATGTGCCGCAGCCTGAAGACACAAGGGGGCCTGTGTAGCTCCTTGCTTTCCACGTGACTAATAAAAAGAGCCTCGGCTCTGCTCCATTCTAGTGGGCAAATAGTGTGCCACTGAGTTACCTTGCCCTAACTCTAGCTGGATGAAAACCAATGACTTCCAGCAAACTAATTTTATCTCAAACTCTTGGCCAGGAACAGAAAATGGCTTCCTTGTGTTCCAGAGCACAATGGAAGCACCAAGTGGTAGATGGGGCCTGTTCACTGTGCCTCCCAAGTTCAAAGGGAAGAATTGTTTGCTAGAACAAAATTCTCAAACTTAGAGAGAGAGAGAGAGAGAGAGAGAGAGAGAGAGAGAGAGAGAGAGAGAGAGAGAGAGAGATTCTTATCATTCATTTAGCTTAATAACACAACACGTATATTTGTCAATCAAATTAGAATTACTGTCAGCCCGTAATGCATTTTCGTTTAGCCAATATCAGTCAGTCCTGATTTATTTGCTTAATACAAAATCTAATTGAGTTTCAGGCTGCTTTCCCCTCAGCTGTTAAGCGACCAAGTACATCTTTAATTTCCAAGAGCGATGGTGTGCAAGCCATAGAGAGGAAGAGCGATCTGCATACGGCCCCAGAAGGGTGCCAAAACTCTTCACGCTTTAAACAACAGCCTTTATTATTCTGTAAGTGGATGTGTTGAATTTTCATGCTTTTGTTTCCAGTTCAGTCCTGACAGCAAAGAATAAAGTAGATTTTGCCAGCACCCCTGCTGTGCCCTGGGGGAGAAATTCAATGTGCCTCATTTGTCTTAATTGGAGAACCGCCCTCAGTACCAGCTTTTTCTATGAATACATTAGCATAACAGACAGAAAATTCAAGCCTACTTTTGTAGCAATAGGCCCCCCACCCCTACACACACACACACACACACACACACACACTTTTTCTTTTAAAGACTAATAAAATCTGCAAGTGAAGTGGGTTTGGTCTCTTGGATGCCTCGGAGTTGTGCTTGTAAAATTCATCAAGATTGTTCTATCTGGATACTGTTATTAGAGCCAGTCATGAAGAATGTGATAAAAATCGTGCATGACAGCGAGCTGAAGGCCTCTCTTTATTCTTCATAATGTGCTAATCCCACAGCCTTGTTCTGTGACTGGTGATGCAGCTTTTTCAGAGGGGAGACCTGGTTCTCCACAGACACGAATGTGGAGCTGTTCTGAACAAATGGGGTGGGGGCGGGGGACTTGGAGAAAGAAAAATCCCTACTTAGGTGAATTTATTAACAGTCAAACAAATGCGGTTGTCTCCTTCCAGCCAGGATGTTAAACTCTTGCCAGTTTATGGGAGAAATATTCAATTTGTCTTCAGGTTTTTCATATGACAAAAGGGCTCCGTGTCTGGACAAACAGCCTGGCTGTTTAAATCATTTCCTTGCCCAGATCCTTCTCTATCAGATTGAACTAATGGAATTTAAAGGTGGTTATTTCAAAGGAAATATTTCCTCCCCGTGTTCCCCAGGCCAGAGTTAATTCTTTGAGCACATCTGTTCACCTTGTTTGCCTCGGCCTGTGTACGAAGGAGATGAAAAGCAAGGGGAAGTTATTTCCCAATAAAAAATAAATAAAATAAAAATTTAAAACCCAGTATATACATACCCTGGAAGGGGGTCTGCTGCTCAAAAATGACCTAATAAATCTCTCTGTCTGTGTTTCTCTCTGTCTCTCTGTCTCTCTGTCTCTCTGTCT
>NC_034604.1:49270935-49295354 GCF_900095145.1 Mus pahari | reverse complement strand
TCTCTCTCTCTCTCTCTCTCTCTCTCTCTCTCTCTCTCTCTCTCTCCCCTCTCCACCCTCTCCCTCCCTTTCCCCCACTTTCCCTGTCTGCAACTAACATTCACCACCTCATTTTCTAGAATGCTTCCAGGAATTTCAAATAAGATAGGTCTGTGAGTCTGTGCGCTTTTGTTCTTGCTGTAAAGCACTTGTTTTGTTTTGCATGATTCTGTATGCCCACTTAAAAATTAAATACATTTTGAGTCAAGTCCTCCGGGGTAAAGAGAAGGCAAAATCATTTTTGGAATAATAATGAGGAGGTACGGAAGTTCTTATGGCCTAGAGAGAATCAATTCTTCCTTCTGTGTAAATCCTCCCCTCCCCTTCCCCCATTTTGCCACATTTAAAAGCTGGGGTAGCTTCCTTGAAGCTTCCAGGAGAAACAGAGACTGAGGCTGGCACCTCCCACCCCTGGCATTCTCCTCAACCCAGTAAACAATTGACAGGCTGTGCTGCCGCAGTGTGTGTCAGGAACCAGGAATAAAAGGTTTGCTTTCTTGTGTAAATGAATATGAAAGAAATCGTTTGGCTTGATCTGTCCTGTAAGGGGCTGTCAGCTTCCCACTTTATTGCTTGTATCATTTACATTACAAGAGTCACAAGCAGGTTACCGGGTTTATCAGATAATTCTTCTCACTTTCTAAACAAACATTCTAGCCACAGGGAAAGTTCTTTAATCACCCAACTCCTCCAGTAGCTCACCACACTGTCCTGTCTGGGCTGAGAGAAGAAGGGCCATTCTCTGGGAACCCTTTTCCTGGCTCTCTCCATCTCAAACTCTTTGTTTTATGACGTTATGGTTGCAGCAGTGAACAAAGATTATAAGGAAAGAGAAATGAGACACCAGAAGGCAGAATGGAGGACTGGGTGAAGGGTTTCCTGGGCGGCTGTTGCTGGAATCATGATGGGTGGTTCACAATGGAAGAAGTTTTTTAACATTGAAAGTGATAACGGTTTATTATGTATAGATGAGGAAATTCCAATACCAATAAAAATAAATAGGTAAAAGGCACTGTCGCGAGTCCTCCTCTATGGCAGAAACACAGACAAACATGTGCCTGTGCCTTCCCACACTGTCAGAATTCACTGAACAGCAATGCATTTACAAGGTTTAGCAGTTTCGATGCCATAAAATCTGCCTACCTTGGTAGCCTGGCTGAGGTGAATAGAGACCCTTTATTCTGATCTTAGTTACTACTATTGACTCTTACATCACACACTACGAAGTAAATGTCTATCTATACATCTATCTGTGTGTGCATGAGGTACTGGATGAATGCTTAGAATGAATGCAAAGAGCCACCGAAGAGTTCATATTTTTCAAAGTGGGCTGAGAAAGTCTGTATTGATAGAGTGACAAACCAGACCAGTCTCCAGTAGAGACCGGGGCTGGAACTGTTGGAATTGGGTTTGTGAGGGAAGCCATAGGATTCATCAGGATGGTGAAAGGCACGGGGTCCTCAATGGAGGAGCTAGAGGAAGGACCCAAGGAGCTGAAGGGGTTTGCAAGAGGAACAGCAATATGAACCAATGAGTACCCCGCTCAGAACTCCCAGGGACTAACTAGACCACCAACCAGAGAGCACACATGGAGGGTCCCATGGCTCCAGCTGCATGTGTAGCAGAGGATGGCCTTGTTGCTCATCAATGGGAGGAGAGGCCCTTGGTCCTGTGAAGGCTCTGTTCCCCAGTGTAGGGGAATGCCAGGGTCAGGAAGAGGGAGTGAGTGGGTTGGTGAGCAGGGGCAGGGGAGAGGGGATTTTCAGAAGGGGAAACCAGGAAAGGGGATAACATTTGAAATGTAAATAAAGAAAATATCTAATAAAAGGAAAAGGGAAAGGGAAAGGAAAAGGAAAAGAAAAAGGAAAAGGAAAAGGAAAAGGAAAAGGAAAAGAGTCAGGCAGGAGCTTGAGACACAAATCTGTTCCAGGTACAAAGGAATGAAGAAGTGGAAAGGCAGGAAGTGTACTGATACGCTGCGTCGGAGAGACAGAGGAGTCGGGGAATCCTTGTGTGGAGGCGCCAGGTATCAGATGCTCAGTCATGATTTTAATGTTGGATAGCCACCACTTTACATGGACAAGTAAAGGTGTTACCCTTGTTCCTTGGTTTAGTGTGCCTAGTAAATTCTTGCGCCTGGATTCCCTGATATGATTTTAATATGCCCACGTGTCCCCACAGTTTCAATTCCATTCCATAAACTTATTGAGGTGGCTCACTTTGTGTCCCCAGGAATAAGTCATCTACCAGTCTGTGCTGGAGGATGCTAGACAGATGATATCGTTTTTTGGCTCCACCCCAGAGCTGCAGTCGTCCTGGTCCCTTCCCTTAAAATAGAATCAAAAGGTGCCTTGTGAGGTGCGGTTTCCCTAGGACAGTGTACAACCTAAATATTACACATACATACCATATGTAGTAACTTGAATAGGGTATAGCTTGATCTCAGCAGTCACATATGTTCCTTTATAGTGCTCTCATTTCTGAGAAATACCCAGAGTTCTTTGCAGACCTAAACAAATGTATAGTTTTTTTTTTTTTAAGATTTTATTTATTTATTATATGTAAGTACACTGTAGCTGTCTTCAGACACTCCAGAAGAGGGCATCAGATCTTGTTAGGGATGGTTGTAAGCCACCATGTGGTTGCTGGGATTTGAACTCTGGACCTTTGGAAGAACAGTCGGGTGCTCTTACCCACTGAGCCATCTCACCACCAATAGACAGTGTGGCTCGTGTGACAGCGCTTGGCAGGTAAGTAGCAACACTCTGGGTTACACCACTAGCACTGCAAAGGAAAATTCATGATGCATGTAATAATGCAAAGGCTCTCTCCTTGACCATGTCTGGCTCCTGCATGCTTTGTTTTTAATTAAACCCTGTCCTTGTGTGTGTCCTCCCTGAAACCCTGGCTTAAGCAAGAATCCACTCAGATCCATTCAGGCAGCATCTCTGACCTTCAATTGCTAATTGATACTGGGGAAGTCAAAAATCCCCTCTTAGGGGAGTCTAAATCTGGTTTAAACAAGTAAGCCAACAAATAAAGAAACAAACACACAAAACAGATTTTACAAATAGACTGAAAAGAAAGCGTAAAAACAGTTTAATTTAATTTTATTTATTTTATTTTATTTTATTTTATTTTTAGAATTTAAAAGACAAACCCAAGGCAGGCAAGCTTTATGTCCTTGGCAGCTGCTGGAAGAAGGAAATGAGGAAAGAATGACTGGAAGATGCCTTTGAGTTAGGCTGCAGAGCAGCACAGTAGGTAACCACTTAGCACTGGAGGAGGTGGGGTGAGGAGGTAGAGAAATAGCAAAGTCCAAAGTCTTAGGGAAAGCATGCTTAGGAAAGAGATGGAAGAAAAGGAAAAGTTACACTCTCTCGGTGGTTGCAAAACCTGGGCAGACTTACAAAGCTGCATCCCCAGGCTCTGTAAAGGCTATGCAAAGAGCAGCAATTCGGGCAAGAAAAGCGCATTATCTCATTAGGGGGATAATTATTCCTCCCATCGCTTTAGGATGGCTTCAGGTGAATCTGCTATGGGGGTGGGGTGGGGTGGGGTGGGGATAATTAACCTACACAACTGGAATGTTAGATCTCCTGATCAGACCAGAGATTCCATTCTGTTGACCATTTTTCCTAAATGAGCCTTTACTGCCACTGTATCATAAATACCCAGAATTCCTCACCACTGTATCACTATCTCTCAGATGACTTCTATCACCTTGGCTGAATTTCGAAAGATTCCAGTTAGACTGATCTTGCAAGATTTACTTTACAACCACAGCAATCATAGCTCACTCCTCCCCACAACTTCCCTCAACCACCTCTCTCTCTCTCTCTCTCTCTCTCTCTCTCTCTCTCTCTCTCTCTCTCTGTTGTACTTCCCTGAAATGGGGAGACACAGAGGCCTCTGAGAGTGATACAGGCCTTTCCTCTCACCCCCATGTGGACTTTCACTCAGGAGTTATGGTACTGGAAGCTCATGGTCAAACAACCTATCCACTGAATCAGTTGGCATCCAGATTATATCTGGAAAATTCATAGAAAACAGAGAGTGAGTTCCGCAAAGCGGTTTAGTATGGAGTCAAAAGGTGGGAGCTTGAGAGAGAGACATTAGAATTCCATACTGCAGGAGTGGGGAATCCCAGAAAATGGGCTACCACTGAGACAGTAGACATAGGACCTATGATGGCCTCTGACAGGACTTACAATGGAGATTTCAGTGAGCCAGGTGGCCAGTGACGTTGACCCGTCCAAGGTGAATCCAGGTGTCTCTCACTTTTGTTGAGGCAATTTCCATAAACAGATGCTCATTTACGGGAAGAGATAAGGAAGACTTGGAACCACAACTTCCTTATGGCATTCCTGACCTTCAGCAAGAACAAAACCTACTGATGGACTGAGGACCTTCTCAGAACTGCCGTTTGTAGAAAGGGATCCCTGCCCTATAATTGCCTGACCCCTTTCCAAATTCTGTTCTCATGACCCCAGGGCACCCAAACTTTGTATCCAGAGTCATACAGAGCTAAGACCAATTTCTACATCCTTGTTAACAAGGATCAGGATACAGTTTGGATTTTTGGAACCATTAAAAAAAAAAAAAAAAAAAAAGGCTTTAGAGAAAGTTAATGTAGGAGCCTATTTGAAAGTTGGTGAGGATTCACAAATCTGTGCAGCCCTGAGAAGTGGAGACTCAGAAACCTCTACCTTAGCACTGTGAGCAAGGGGTTTTTACACCCTCACTTGGGAAGGAAGGTAGATGGCACTTGATTGGTTGGTAGCTAAGCATTGGCCATGTGTGGGTATGAGCAGGTGGGAGCTCTTTAGGCAGTTCTTCACTTGACTCAAGTTGACAATCAAGGTTGGTAATCGCAGACAGGAAGCTAACTGAATGCAAAAAATAACCCTCATGGTTTTGCAGAGCATGTGATTGCTGGCATGGAGTGAAGCAATAATTAAATGAGTGCTATAGGGAGACAGGTCTTGACAACGCTTTCCCACAAAACAAACCCTTGAGATTATTTCATAAATCTTCACGTATGAAGAATAAACTATCCTAAGTGTGTGACATAATTACTTGGGGGCACACCTAGGCATGGGCTTGCCAAAGATATCATCCTTGATCACTTTTTTATCCTATCAAAAGAAAAAAACGTACAGAATAATTGACTCTGGAAAAGACTGTCTCAACTACACAGCTTTACGTGACTCTCAGAACTTTTCAGGGTGAGAAGAAAAACGAAGGCACCAAGGATAGCTATTTAGAATAGGATGCCATTGGAGCAAAACATTCTGAGGTTTGATAATTCAAACACTAATGACCTAAAACTACATGTGGCAATTATTCTTGCTAGTGTTACAAAGAAAAAGGACCATGTCAATATTAACATCAACAATTTAACAGAAAGAGTTTCTATAGTTATGAGGGAAAAGACAATTGTTTCCTGCCCTGAAAACTTTTCACCTCAGGGAATTGTAACCAACTAGGCGAATTGGAATTTCTTATTTATTTAAGGAACACCTGGCTATGGTTTTGCCTTGCCTTGTCTTCTCTGAGAGTTCTGGGCATACATTTTGTTGCTGGATTGATCAAAGGAAAGCTTTGTATCTGCTTCTAAAGCTGTAGCCAGAGTAAGGAGGAGAGTCTCAAGTAATCTCTCTTTTTAATCTGTTGACAGTGTTCGTGATTGCCAAGAATGGGAAATCTCAAGACATCAGGTATTTGAAACTAACGGGAGTTGATGAAGAAGAGGCGACTCTGACTAATCTCTCTACTGAGGCAAGCCCTAAGACCTCCCTGTGAGAGCTGTCCTCTAGATAAGCAGGAGAAGGGAAGGACTATCACCTCTGAAGGTGTATCACCTCTGAAGCTAGAAGGATGCTGGGGATGTGGGAACTCAGAGGACCAGACTGGCTAAGTTTCCTCTAGTTGTTACCATTAGCTCATCTCTCTCGTCTATCACAGTTTCCTATGACTTTCTGTCCTTTGTCAAACTTGGCACACATATGAGCATGTGCATGTGTAATCCTTGCCCTGGGGAGATTGGGCCAAAAAAACAGAGAGTTCAGGGGCATCCTGGGTTACACAATGAGACCCTGTCACAAAAGTTCATGCTTACTCATTTCTTTGACTCATCATTTCTCTTTGGAGACTCCTGCCTGACATAAAACATACTGGTATTAGTATAACTAATAACAAATTAGTATGCTTTTCTTTCTTCTCCACAGTCCTGTTTCTTTTGTGTTCATCTTTATTTTGTTTGTCTAATTGATAGGCTTCTAGCCAGAGAACCTACAGTGGGAGGAGAAAACGTGTCAGTGGTGTGTCTTTTCTGGGAAGAAAAGGATGTCAGGTAATGAGCGAGTGGTGCTTGTTTTGGTGTCGTTGGCTCCTTCACAGTTGGTATTGTTTGTTCTGATGTGCTATGCTGTGTTTTCTTTGGGTTTTGAAGTGCTCGAATGGAATCCTGGGCCTGCAGCCAGCTCTTTTTTTATGTACTTAGCCTTTACAAACACACTTGTGTTAGGTGTGCAACTCTTCACCAAGATTGCCCCTGGACCTGTGTCCAGGGAAGGTGTTGAAGGGTGTGTGACAGACAAGAATCCACAAGACATTAGAAGAGAGTAGAAGAGTTCAGAGGTTTGCTGAGCTATGACAATGCTGGGTTTTTTTGTTTGTTTGTTTGTTTGTTTGTTTGTTTGTTTTTTCTCATGCTTTTTAATAAGAGATTCACTTTATCTCAGGAGCTGAGTTGAAATGAAATGTAACACATCCAATCAGAAAACTTCCCTAGGGATTCATCTAACCTCCTGGGTAAAGATGTGCTTTAGATGAAACCACTTGTGAATTTAGGTGAGCCTCCAGTCAGTACCAGTTATATCAGTCTTAGTTCATGCTGCTGTATCGGAATCCCACAGACTGGATGGCTGGCAAACAACAGAGTTTCAGTGGCTGGGACATCCAGGATGGAAGTACTAGCAGATTAGATGTGGGGTGAGAGCCTGCCTCCTCCTAAGTATCCGTCTTCTCTCTGACTCCTCATTCCAATGTAAGCACAGTGGTCAGGGAGGTCCTTCTATAAGGATATGGGCGACTCATGACTAATACCATCCCATTGGAGCTGGGGCATCTATATGTGGGTTTGGGGGACACTAACACTCTCTTGCATAGTCCCACTGATTCAAATACATCACAAAAACTATAGGGAAAGATGCTGATGTCCTAACAGTCTGGGCTCTAACATACATTGATATTTATGTGGTGACAATGAGAAAAGTACAGAAGAAATAATGACATTCCTAATTGCATGCCAGATGCAAAAATTGAAATCTATGGAAGGGACCCACAAGGCTGAATCTGTATTCACCCTGGCCCAGCTTGGAGATCCCTTGTATGGACTGTGCAAAAGAAGGCTATTAGATCGTAGTATCATAAAATAAAAAGAAAGGGTGGGGCAAAACTCCCGTTAGTACAGTTCTAGCCTCATGTTTGGGAAGTGCTGAGACAGACACCCAGCAGCAGATCAAAGGGTCATGGAGGGATGCTCATGTCATTTTAAATAATCTTAATGTTAAAGATTTTTGTCTTTTAAAAAAGAAGAAAAAGAGGAAAAGGAAACAATAGAAGGAAAGGGGGAAGGACATGAGAAGAGAAAGATATACTGACTAGACAAGATATCAGCTCTACTCCAAAGGTAAAGCAAGGAAGGCAGAGAACCTACTGTTTGGTGGTTAGCACCACCATTCAAGTGACAAAAACAGCAAAGCAAAGCCTGGTTCTGTACCAGAGGCATCACTGTGGTCACATTGAAGCCACAGAACACAGGAAAAGTGCAGGGCAGATGACAGCACAAGACAGTGTAAGGAAAAGGAACAGTCCATCAAGTAAGGGATAGACAGACAGACAGACAGATAGCCAGACAGACAACAGACAGACAGATGATAGATAGATAGATAGATAGATAGATAGATAGATAGATAGATAGATAGATAGACAGACAGACAACAGACAGATGACAGATGATAGATAGATAGATAGATAGATAGATAGATAGATAGATAGATAGATAGATAGATAGATAGATAGATAGATCTCAAACTGATTCTACACAAGAATCAGTTTTCAGGAGGTTTTTACATTGAAATATCATGTCTAGTAGAATAAATCAATGGTACACACATTCCAAAACCATCAATATGTGCCCTAAATTGAGACTAGTATCAAACTCAATATATATCATGTCTACCCTATGGACTCTTGTCTACAGCAAAGTATAATTTTAAAATTAGATATAATAGCCAGATACCTTTAATTCTAGTACTCAGATACAGAGGCAGGCAGTTCTCTGAGTTTGAGGCCAGCCTGGTCTACAGGGTGAATTCTAAGATGTGGCCAGGGATACACAGAGAAACCCTATCTTGGAAAACAAAACAAAACAAAACAAATTAGACATGGTGAGACATTGATATTTACAGCTGATGATAACATAATTATCATATGCTAGAATCTAAGTTATGTGGTCTCTCTAACTGCCACAGGGCAGGTAGACTATAGATCACAGTCATGCAAAACCAAAGGATGACTCACATCCTGGGCACAACCGAGCAGGATGGTACAAGATTTCATCATGCTATCCAGAACGGTGCAAAATTTAAAACTCCATAGACTACTTCTGAAAAGAGTCATTAATATTTTCAAAGCATGGTTGTCCCTGGAATAGCTAAACTGTAGGCAAGAGGCAGGAAGGGTGCTCACACTTTTAGCCTGCCACAGAGTGGGTGACTTAAATAGCAAACATTTATTTTTCATATAGATCTAGAAGTCGGAAATCCAGCGCAGGAGAGCCTCAGGGTTGTTTTTAAATGAAGGAAGCATCTCTTTATAGTCAGTGAATGTTGCCTTCCAGCTGGGTCCTCCTGTGTTCCACCCTTGGTATAAGCAGGGACTAAGGGAGATTTCCTGTATCTTCTCCTCTCCTGTCTAAAATCCATTCCTATTGGATGAGGAGAGTCCCATCTCATGACATCATTTATTAAAGGCTTTATTTAAATCTACAGTCACACTCAGTGATAGGGCTTCAGCAATACGTTTTGTGAGGATACACTTCAGTCCAAAATGGGGAGCTAAGGTGTCCCGACCTACATGAGTGAACCTAAAGGCAGCAGGGGTGTGGCTTGTAGTTCTACTTCATTCCTCTCTGAGAGCAGAAAGGTGGTCATCCATCTCCACAGTTTTTGCATGACCTGTGCATAAGAAATTCTTGAGCAGGCATGATAGAACACACCCCCTAATCTCAGTACCTGTGTATCTTCAGACAGGAGATTTCTGAGACTGGGAACATCGTGATCTATGTGGCAAGAATTGCCTCAAATGAAAACCAGGAAGGACACTTGGTTGCAAGAGGGAAGAACAATCCTCTTCTGCTTTCCAGTGAATAGTTTTGCCGGTCATCTACTTACAGGGGCCATGCTCATCATCATCATCATCATCTTCTTCTTCTTCTTCTTCTTCTTCTTCTTCTTCTTCTTCTTCTTCTTCTTCTTCTTCTTCTTCTTCTTCCTCTTCTTCTTCTTCTGGGATAAAGTTTCAAGCCCTGTGGAGGGGTTCTCTCTGCTTCTCTTTGGTGTGTTTGGGGGTGGGCATGTATACAAAAACACCTGAGGGTACACAATGTCTGTCCATGTGCATACAGAGGACAGAGGAGGCTATCGGGTGTTCTGTTGTACTACTCCTTGCATTACTCCCTTGAGTCAGGGTCTCTCTCTGAACCTGCAGTTAATCTGGCAACATCCAAACCCCAGAAATCCTCCTGGCTCTGCTCCATCATAGCTCTGAAGTTACAGACACATGTAGGCATTAAGGTTTATCAACTGGGTGCTGGGAAGTTAAACTCAAGCACCTATGTTTGTGCATCAATTGGTCTTACCCACTGAAACAGTATATGAGGTCTGACCATCATAAACCTAGCTGGCATTAAGAAAGTCACATTGCTTCAGACTTAGGCTATTGCTGTATACTTTAATTCTTTAGAAGACATGAGGTGAAGATATGAATGGTGTACACTGCATTGTAGTAGGAGCACAAAATGTTGTGATGTTTTGTGTGATTTTACACCCCCTCCCCCATGCTTGGTGAATTTGACTTGTTCTTAGAGAGTCAAAGACTACAGATAAATCAATTTTAATGTGTGCCAATAGCTTGAGTTATGTGGGACTCAAAATTCTGTCCAGCCAAATAATTAATGAATATTTACTTAACATTCTTGAGTTTTCCTCTTTTAACAGCTGGTTATCATTTGTGGACAGAACATCCTCTAGTTGGGCTAGAGGTACATAAACTAATTCCAAGTTAAACAAAAAGAGACTCTCTCCTAGAGCAGACACAGATCTCAGCAGGGAAGGTAGGCTTCTTTACTTTCACAGGATAGAATGCTGAGTACAAAAATTTTAGACCTCTAAAGGCCATGATTCAACAGCAACTGTCCTTAGGATTCTTACCCATCACAAAAGCAAATATCCCACTAGACAGTGTCCCACAGACAAAACAAGCCAGATGCCCCCTTGATGGAAACTTCTCCCCCCATTGTCCATGAAAGGGAATGAGCACTTTTAAGGATGTTTGGGGTGCTCTTAAGAACCAAAATGAGGATGGTCTGATTGGTCAAGGAAAATCTATATGTCTCCATAGGAGTATCTGCCTGAAATATGCTTTAAGATTGACTAGGGGAAAGCATAGTATTGCCACTGATGATGGCAGACTTTGACCTGCCATGAGTGACTCAAAGCAGATTCTCAACCTGGTTCTTGGGCAACCCAAATGGAGAAATCAAGGTGTTACAGAATGGCAGAAGCATCACTTAGCTGCAGGCCAGTGCTTGCCCACTTTGAATGACCAGTAATCCTGTTGCCTCCCTGTATCCACTCTGCCCTGTTAGCCCTTTTCTGATTTGCTTTGATCTACAAACCTCTCCACAAACCCAAGTCCATCCACAAGACCATACCTATAACAATGGCACCTTGGTTTTTATTTCTAAAAAAAAAAATCAGCTGTCTTGAGTAATGTAGATGTGATACTCAACACAACTCGTCTCTAATCTTTGATGTCCAGGCATTGTAGCCTCAGCAGAAACCATGAGACTCTATGTCAGACTCACTCTAAAGGTCTTTGGGGATGACTAGAGATCCTGATACAATCAAGAGAAGTCCAATGAGGAGAGAGTCTGCTTTTAGCTTTGTTTGTTTGGGCACTGAAGGCTGGTCTGCTTCTGAGATGGCTCTCTTAAAGACTGCATGGGGGAAAGCCAAGTGTTTTTGGGCACTACTTTACAAGTCGGCAGCTGCTCTGCACTCCCAGTCAATCCCAATTTGCCACTTGGCTGGTAGCTGATGAACTGCTTATATGAGTCTTTGATAGCACCAGAGTGTATTTGCTAATTCACCCCTTGGCTTGTCAAGCTCTGGGCAGATATCTCATGCCCCAGAAGGTTGGCATGCCTGCAAAAACAAATGCTTGTTATAAGAAAAAAGAGTATCTGGTTGGAAGTCCAGAGTCCAGTTTCAGGTCGAGAACTGTCCCTAATTACAGATATCATGTGGATGAAATCACATAAATCTTCTAGGCTTTGGAGTTTTGTGTTTTGTTTTTGGCAACACTTTATTATAAACGTTTTAAATATATATGAAATTAGCTACAAAGAAAAGAAAAAAAAAGAAAACATTAAAATCATAATCTCATTACATTTTGAATTAAGATGTAATTACATTGCTTTCCCATTTGCCTTTAGTTTTAACAAGGATCAAGTTAAAATGAGTTTTCATTCATTATACCTGACCTTGTCTTCTAGGTTTGTTTCTTCCAAATTGAAATGGAAGGAGGAGAGCAGCTTGGCTTGCTCTCTCTGAACTCAGAAAATAGATGAAAGTTACGTGAGTTCTCACCCAGACTAGAGTAAAATCTGTAGGAAAAAGTTGGCTTGACTTTACGTATATTCCTAGACATAACCACAATACTGCACCAGCATTGACTTGGGTACCATAATTTCTTCATTCCATCCTTGGTGCCTTATCTAGGGTGAGTCAATGTTCGTTCCTATCTTTGCCAACCATATTCAACAACAATCATTCCCCCCGCCCCCCCCCAAACAAAGTCTAGCAGAGCACAGAAGGGTTAAAGTTACAATGAGGGCTGAAACACGATCCTGAAGCTGAACTTAGGGTAGACACGGTTGCCCATCTTGTATGGGACAGTATGCTTCCTGCTGAAATGGCATTGGTATGCTCTAAATGAAGGATGAGAAGACATACAACCACGCCAGTCCAAGCTCGCCCCTTTCGGAAGCCAGTGGTAGCAAGGAGGCAAAGGCCATGGTGCTAGTCAGGAGCCTGGAATGAAGCAAGAAGATAGCTTGATTGGCAAGCACAGCAGATTACAGAAAAGACTTGCTCCCTTGATCCTAAGCCAGGCTGAGCATCACAAGCTAGTGCCAGAGAAACAAAGGTTGGGGGAGATGAGCAATAGCTATAGAGCAGCTGCAGTTTGGGATGGGGGAATTGGAATTGGAAACAATGTCTATGGATTATGGAGGGCTAAGTGAGGAAGAATCCCCCAAGTATGAGATTGTGTCAAACATTGCTCTTTGACAAAATAACTGATACAAGTGATGATATATATGTATACATATACATATACATATACATGTATATATACTTCATGCTATACTTGGCCTTGCTGACGCTTCTATTTTTTTTTTCCCCTTGCTTTTTCGAGACAGGGTTTCTCTGTGTAGTCCTGGCTGTCCTGGAACTCACTCTGTAGACCAATCTGCCTGCCTCTGCCTCCCAAGTGCTGAGATTAAAGGTGTGTGCCGCTACGCCCGGCGACACTTCTAATTTTAAGTATTGCCTTAAACACCCAAGACCAACTGTCTTGGTCCTTCAATGGTCCTTGAAATGAACCTTCAAAGATCATACCCCTTTAAAGTTCTCATTTATAATGCAGACTTCCTCAGTGGCTTATGTATGGGTAAACCATGTAGAAGGATAGTAAAATTAGCGGCTTAAAGGTTTTAAAGGGTACTTTGTATGAATTGAAAGGGGCAGTCTCTAAAGCCATGTGATTGTTGAAGAAAATCCCCAATGCCACCGGTGGGTCAGCTCCCTATGAAGTCATAGAGAGGCCCAACAAACCATAAAGAATTTCTCTCTTTGTTTCCTGACTGCATGTAGTATGACCAGCTGCGTCAAGCTTGTGCCACAAGGACTTCCTGCCATGAGGTCCTGAACCCTGGAACTGTCAGCGGAAATAAAGCCTTCCTTCTGTAAGTTGACTATGTCAGGCCCTGTCACAATAGTGAGACAACTAATATAAGCCCTTAAAAATAAAACAAAAGACACAGTTTGATGACAGGCAGGAATTAGGTACTGGCTACAGTGCATTCAAGACCTGCTTGTGGACACCACAGCAGAAACATTGCCATTTTCTGTAGTTGGAAGAGTAACACTAAAACATAGATTTGTTTAGAACAAAAAAGTTTGGGAATGTGAATCAGTTGGTTGAGTGTTTCCCTAGTACAATCAAGATCCGGGGTTTGAACCCTGGAACCACACAAAGCCGATGGCTGCAATTGCAGCATTCTGGAGACAGAAGTGGAAAGACCAAGAATTCAAGCCATATAACTCCTCTGAGACCATCCCTAGGCTACACAAGACCTTGTATTTAAAAACAAAAATCATTATTGATTTCTTATCAATTACCAACCAGCCCTTATACATCATCTGGAGTGTTTTGGCAGAATACTCCTATTTTGGGTTCCAGTGGCTAGTGGCAGTGTATAAACAAATGCTTAAAGTGGGAGAAATTTATTTTCTTACAATTCTAGAAGCCAGAAATCCCAAAATCCAGAAATTAATAGAGGACCTGAGGGAATTCTGCCTCTCGCCTCTTCCATTTTCTTCTAGTGACAATTGGCTTGTAACTTAATCACTTTGTCGCTGCCTATGCTTTCACATTTCTTTCTCTGTTCTGTCTTTTTTATGTATCTCTGGGGAATAAAGGCCCAGAGACCTGTCTTTGGCATCCTGAGCTATTCAAAATATTGAGAACAAACTTATCCTTTCATGAACGTTAAGTGTGTCTCCATGGGTTTCTTTTCTAACAAAATTAGCACTAATGTGCTCTGGGTACTGGGAGAGGGACATATTTGGGGGATGGGGGGGGGAGAAGGTTGAGTCATCACGCAACACAGTACATTGCCACATGGAACTGTAAGCCAAGAAGAAAATAAAGCATGGGAGGGAGAATCTATGTTCTCTGTAGTTGACTACTAGATGAATAAAAAGTTTAAAAAAAAAATTCTTAACACAAAAATCACGCTGAGCAAAAGAGAAGACAACTTAACCACTGTCAAAAAGGCAAAGCAAGGTTGGGAATGTAGCTGGGTTGTTTAGACTGTTTGCCTACCACCATTGCATTACCAGGGCAGAGTGGTAGATGCTTGTAATCCCAGCCCTCAGGAGGAAGAGAAAGGAGAAACAGGTGTTTAAGACCCTAGAGAATTTCCCTGTGCTTAAACCCAGAAGACAGAACAAAGACAGCATCTTTTGTCTCTGGAGTATTAAGGATGAAAGTGAGACTTTCTTCGTTGGTTCATGTATTTTTTTATTTCGTATTTTAATTTATTATTCATTTATTATTTTTGATTTGGTATATATCATTATTTACATTTATCTAGTATTTATTTGTTGGTAATTTTTTGTTGTTGTTTTGTGTGTGTGTATGTGTGTGTGTGTGTGTGTGTGTGTGTGCGTGTGTGTGTGTTTTCGAGACAGGGTTTCTCTGTATAGCCCTGGCTGTCCTGGAACTTACTTTGTAGACCAGGCTGGCCTCAAACTCAGAAATCCGCCTGCCTCTGTCTCCTGAGTGCTGGGATTAAAGGTATGCGCCACCATGCCCTGCCCTGTTGGTAATTTTTAAAAAGGTAAATACAGACAAACTTGAAGTCATTAGGATGTTGAAATTGTGTCATTGATCCAAACTGTACTGAATCTAAAGAGGCACCTTAAAGAAAAAAATTTTTGAGACATTCTTAAGGTAAGATAGAAAATTTCCCTAAATGGAACATCTTGGGCCATCAGCATGGCTCAGTGGGAAAGATACCACCAAGCCTGACCATGCCTGACCATGTAAGTTAAATCCCTGAATCCAAGTAGAATAGAAGACCAAAGTCGAAAATAGGTGGCTGGATCAGGGTCTTCCTGAACAAGGAAGTGAGATCCGGGAGCACCCTGGTGGCCTGCAGAAGTCACATGGCTGAAGGAGAGAACTAGCTTTAAAAGTTGTGCCCTGAACTCTGTACCCACTGTGATATACATGTGCCCACACACATACACAACACCCCTACCTCACACCTACAAATGAAATAAATGTAAAAGTAAATACATAAAAAACTTTTGAATTAAAATTTTATGGGACATTTCTATTCTAAGTGATTCTGGATAAACAAGGTGTGACTGTAACTTTGTGACTAAAGTACAAGCTATTATTATTCCAAAATGGTTGGTTATAGGCCATTTTAAACTAAGTCCAAGATAAATGATCCATATTTTTAGTTGAGTTATTTACATTTTTAAAAAGACAATAATCTTGAACCATCACTAAATCCTGTGGCTAAAAGACTAATGGTAAACATTCTAAATATCATTGAATTGAATGCAAAGAAATTTATTATACACCATAATATTCAGGGACATGTGAGCATTTTAAATGTGCTCCTGATTCAGTAAAATTAAGTCTTGCTATCTTCAGTTGATGAATCACAGCATCAAACTACCAGGAAGCCTTTGGAGAGCCATTTATTCCTGGATCCAAATCAAGTATGTACCCTGATACTGAAAAATATTTTGATAGACCAGATGACTGAACGATCTCTATCAGACCTGCAAATGAATTATGACAAAAATTGAACACCGTGGGCCCTTGGGCAGTATAACCTGAAAGAAAAAGAAAAATATCTGGAGGTTTAGTTGATGATGTTAAGCAGACAATTGCCTTACCTGGTGATGAATCTTGGTTGAAGGTGAAGGTTCTTGAATTCTTTTATATTGGAAGTTAGCGAACAGAGCATTGATGTCATTTGTTCTGCATGTTTCTTAAAGAGGAATGTATTCAAAGCTGGTGCACAGAATAATTTTATGTCTTTCCGAGTTTCTCCATGTAGTTTAGATTGGTCCATACTCTCTGTGTAGCCCAGGGTGACTTCAGGCTCCCTGCAGCAACTCTCTGGTCGAAGTTTTCAGAGTGCTAGGATTACAGAGGCTTAGGAGAGAGAAAGTGATAAAGTCTAGTGACTACTGAGTTCAAATTCCAATTCAAAATCAGTTCTGATTGGATTTGGGTCCTTTCTCTCTCTCTCTCTCTCTCTCTCTCTCTCTCTCTCTCTCTCTCTCTCTCTCTCTCTCTCTCTCTCAAACATATAGATGATAGATAGATAGATAGATAGATAGATAGATAGATAGATAGATAGATAGATAGATGGATAGATATTCATTATTATCTGCTAATATCAGGTATCTTAGTTTTCTATTGCTGTGAAGAAACACCATAACCACAGAAACTCACAAAAACAAAGTATTCGATTGCAATCTTGCTAACAGTATCAGAGCATGAGTCTTTGACCATCATGACAGGTAGCCAGACAGCAGGCAGGCAGTCCTGGTGAGGGAGCAGTAGCTAAGAGACTACACCTGATCAACAAGTTGAAGTGGGGGGGGGAGAGAGAGAGGGAGAGAGAGAGAGAGAGAGAGAGAGAGAGAGAGAGAAGCTAGGCCTGGCATGGGTTTTAAAAACTCTCAAGCCCATGCCCCCCAATGATATACTCTCTCCATCAGCACCATTCCTCCTAATCACCCTAATACAGCTCCACCAACTAGGGACCAAGCACTCAAATATATGAGCGTTTGGTTCGTTTTCATTCAAACCACATCAGCCTTCCTTTAACATTGCTAACTTAAGGAACTATGCAGAACATATAGAAATCCAATCATATACAAATTAGTGACCTTATAGCCAAGTAGCAAATATGTAAACTTTATAATCATGTTTACAAACAAAAGCAGTAAAACAATCTAAACAAGCATTAACCCTAGCAGCAAAATCAGTGAGGCAAGCTGACCACATTTGTTGGTCTAAATAGTTCAATAATGTGTGAAGAATAGGTACTAGAAATTAGAAATTTGTTGAGAAGTGGTAGCACATGCCTTTAATCCAAGAACTCAGGAGACAGAAGTGGATGGACCTCTGAGTTTGAAGCCTGATTAATCTACAGAACAAGTTTCAGAACGGCCAGGAATACACAGAGAAACTCTGTCTAAAAACAAAAGCAAGCAAACAAACAAACAAACAGAAAACAAAGAATCCAAGGAAAAAAACTTAGAAATTAGGAAATAATTTCTTTGGGGGCAACTTTATATTTGTGAGTACAATATAAGAATTTAATGTCTTTTAACAGATGTTTCTCTTTGCTCTTTGACCAACAAACTAGCAATTCTACACCTTCCAGCTGTGTTTCACCCTGCTGGTTCAGAGAACACTTGATGGCTGCAAAAATAATGTAGTGTTCTGTTTCTCAGTGTGGCTACCTGCATACCTGGAAATGCCATCAAGAGGAGGCCAGGAAGTGAGCCAGGATATGTTGTGTTTCCCTTGGGCTTTTGTTACAGTACTGTGAAAATTATTTAGGTCACGGAAATTCTATAAATAGTTTAAGGCTGTTCTAAAACCAAAACAAGCAAACATATTTTTAGTTTGATTGTATTACTTTGTATTTTATTATTTTTCTTCATTGTTTTGGAATAGCTTCCAGAAATGCTGATATTTTGCTCAAGAGTGGAAAAGCTCCTTGAAACAAATATCTGGTTTTCAGAGTATTCACAGAAACAGTTATTGGAGGGGGGAGTTGTTTTCTTGTAAAAGATGTATTTTATAAACTTTCTCATTGGCAGGAGGTCCAATGGGATAATGATTTTCAATTTAACCCTCCAATGTTTCCCCTTTCTTTATTATAACCACAAATAAATCCTTTTCTGTGCCATGATAGACTCATTCTATGTGGACTTCCGGAAGCAGCCGACAACATCACAAAGATCAGGAATTCAAAACTTTACCTTGTTTTGGGTGTTCAAAAGAGTCCCGGCTGAACCCACATGGTTAGCTCGATGTGAAGGTGCAGTGTCTGTAGGGTCAAAAGTGTTGAAGGTATTCTTGAGTACAGGAACTGTTTTGGGAGCAGACAGCTTTGCAATCCAAAGTTTTGCTTAAACCATTTCAGTCAACATCTTTGTTCATCTTTGTTCGTAAGTTCATCTAAGAACCAAACCTTCCTTAGATCAAATAGTCACAAGAAATGACACATAAACAGAGACCAACTACTGTCTCAATACAGGCAGCAAGAAATGTTGATACTTTCCTAGGATATACTTCATCCTCCAAAATTTTTCTAAGAGAACAATGTTGTGCTCTTGCCCACGTGGACAGGTCTACCAGCTAGGACCCTTTTCAGATGACATTGTTTCAGCAAAGGAGATGATATTATCTAGGATAACCTAACTGAAGGAACCTCTTCCATTGAAAGAAAACACCAGCGAATATATCCATCCTTAACCTTCTGTCAACTCTCAGGAACCACACAGAGACTTAACCCCTCATGTCCCAATTATGGCAAAAATCTCAAACCTGAAGAAAGGTGCTTCAGTTTCCTCAAAGTATTTTGCCTAGAAGCGAGGTCTAAGCCTTGGGGATGTAACACTCTTCCACTCCTTTTTCTTTTAATTTTGAGATTATAATTACATCATTTCTCCCTTGCTTTCCTCCCTTTAATCTTTTCCATATGTTCCACCTTACTTTTTCAAATTCATGGCCATTTTTCTTTTGTTTACACACACACACACACACACACACACACACACACACATATCCCCAAACATAACCTGCTTCATCTGAACAATATCATTTACATGTACATCCACCAGACTATTTGGTATTGGAGAACCAATAGGTTTGCTCTCCCCTGAGGAAGGCTATTTTTCCCATTCTCAGCATTTCTTAGTTATCTGTAGTTATTTGTGTCTGGTAGAGGCCCCATGGGCTTGCCTCCTTCCACTTGGGCATGTCTATTGTTGCCTTTGTTCAACTCATGCTTAGGCAAGTCATGTTGGTGAGACATGGGAGTTATTTTCTGGTAGTACTAGGAGACACAATCGCACACCAAACTCCACAATTCTCTGACTTTTACAATCTTTCTGCCCCTTCTTCTGCATTGTCCCCTGTTCCTTAGGGTGAGGAATTGTTTTGCCCTTCTTGTTGAGCAGATCTTACATGCAATAGCTGTAGAGCTATTAGTTACCTCCAAGGTATACATGTACTATTAGGGTTATTGTGCCATGCTGGTCATGGTCGTAGTTCACAGGCATCAAAGCTAGGTAGAACTGTAACTGCTTTTCTCTTTGGAACCTTGCATGGCACTATTTGATATGAAAGCCGGTTCTCAGGAATGAGGACTTAGGGTCAGTTCTAGAACACCGGTGTCTGAGCTCTGTGTCTAAAATACATGGTATTTTATACAATAAGAATTTATCTCTCAGGACCATTTTTTTTATTGTTTTTCTTTTTTTTTTCATTTATTTTTTATTATTATTATTTTCTTTATTTACATTTCAAATGCTATCCCGAAAGTTCCCTATCCCCCCCCCCGCCCCTGCTCCCCTACCTACCCACTCTCACTACTTGGCCCAGGCCTTCCCTTGTGCTGGGGCATATAAAGTTTGCAAGACCAAGGGGCCTCTATTCCCAGTGATGGCCGATTAGGCCATCTTCTGCTACATATGCAGCTAGAGACNCAAGCTCAGGGGGTACTGGTTAGTTCATATTGTTGTTGCACCTACAGGGTTGCAGCCCCCTTCAGGTCCTTGGGTACTTTCTCTAGCTCCTCCATTGGGGACCCTGTGTTCTCAGGACCATTTTTAAAGGCAGAAAATTTACACTTTCAGTTGGTTCCTTTGAGTTTCCTGGTGAAAATTGCCTTCTCTCATCACCCAGAGAAGAGACCAGATGAGACTTACATTTACTGTCCTTCCTTTTGCTCAGCGATCTCTATCAGTCGCTGGATATTCCTTTACACTCTACCCTTCCGTTTAATTTGATCCCTAAGTGACCTCTGAAGTGTTGCTACAAAATTGAAGATCTCTCTAGTTCCCACGATCTGGCCCCTTAAGCAGATTTACAGATGGGTCTTGCTAGTCATGCCATGAAAAGATGATGACGTTTTCACAAGCTCTTTAGGAGCTACACAATTTAGCACAACCCCACTCCTTCATTTCTCCTCACTTTCTACATATACTACATTAAGCTGTTTTATGGAGGCTAAATATGAAAGGGCAGTAGGACTGGAATATTTCTTAACCTGTTATCCAGATTGTGATATTTTCACAGGAATGAATATCCAAATGCAAATTTCTACTCTTCATATAACATTTACGCACTAAAGGATGAATTGAACACACAATTTTTCAT
This sequence comes from Mus pahari, assembly GCF_900095145.1. Lineage (NCBI taxonomy): Eukaryota > Metazoa > Chordata > Mammalia > Rodentia > Muridae > Mus > Mus pahari. The sequence goes on along the minus strand of NC_034604.1, from coordinate 49,274,750 downwards.
TTCTAAACACTGGGGCTGGTAATACATGAACCGTAAGACACAAGCATTAATCTACTGAGCTGCGAAGGAATGAAGTGTCATGTAGAGCAGCTTGTTCTTGCAGGCACAGATTCTTTCATGAAATTCTCCATCAAGGAAGAAAGAGAAAAATCATCCTTTTTCCAGCCACGTACAGGACCACACTCCCAGCCTGAGTCCTGAGTCCTGACAGGCTTTATGCATCAAGAGTGACTGAGACTTGAGTTTTTCAGAGCTAGCTCATTTTATTTTATTTTAACTTATTTCCACAGGAAAAGAAATGTTTTCTTTTGTTTCAAAGAAAATAGCATGGGAAAACACTACTGTTTATCAGAAAGTTTCATTTTTTAAAATTTCCTATATATGCATGTTTTGCCTGTATATATGTGTGTGTGCACCAGACGCTTTCCTGGTGCCCACAGAGGCCAGGAAAAAAGTCATCAGACACCCTCTTTAATTAAAGTTACACTGGGAGCCACCAGGTGGGTGTTAGGATCTGTACCCAGGTTCTCTGTGAGAGGAGACTGTGTTACTAACCTCTAAGCCATCCTTCCAGCCTCATACAGTCTTTTAAAAATAATATATGTAGTTACAGAGTGTTCGGTGTAAAGAATAGGCTTACTTTTAATATATTGGTTTAGAAATAATTTACTCTGAACATTTTTTATTTCAAAATTAGAATTTCAAAGAAAGACAACAGAATCTGATATTGTCATCTCTCTGCCGTGTGAAATAAAACTGTCTGTGAACACTTACTTTGCCTGTCCAAAAGTTTCCTCCTGTGGTTAAATATATAGTTTAACACTTCTTCACTTGTTCATCACCAAGAGGGTCATAGCTCCACACAAGAACTTTTCCACATAACTGAGGTTTTCTCTTGATCCATCGAGTTTTTCAGATGCTTATTTAGAATTGTACCACATGCGTTTTCCTCTCCTAAAAGTGTGAGCTTTTAAATAGAATTCAACTCCTTGTTTGTAAAGGTGGGTTCATGACAGTGCTTAGAAGAGTACTTTAAATATTGTTAAAATATTCAAGCAACTGTTGCAGACATCCCTGACAGGATCTTTCTATGCACAGATCCCGTGACTCCCCTGAGACTTAAAAATTTAGTTCTTCATCCTGCCTTACCCAAGTATATATCTTTGGGGGTGAGTGGGTGAAGAAAAGACTTCTAAATGGATCTCTCCCTGTGATGTTTTGCTGCCCTTAAAATTCAAGTGGCCCCCATCACCTTCCTGGCACTGCCCCTTCACTCCCTGGCATCTGTCTTTAGGCTTTTGCTGGGGCTTACTCACAGTTCTGGAAGCTGGTCCATGACAAAGACACAAATCCACAAGTGACTTTTTGCTGTGTCAACACACAGAGCAGCCAAGAGAAGAAGGAGAGGAGACCCAAAGGCAACATCCCTGTTTAGCATCAGCCCCACCCTAAAAGCCTGGCACAAGAAAAAAAAGTCTGCTTCCTTAACATGGTTAGAATGGTAATTAAATTTCAACAGGAATCATGAAGGGGACAAACATTTAATCCCCTGCAATACAGCCTTTGACTTCAGAGAACCGAGGGGATTGGCCTCTCAGTGTAAATTAGAGGTGAGGCTGTTTTGATGGAGACTGAGGGGACATACTTAAGTGTAAACAATTCCATCATGAGGATGATTCTGTGGTGTTTGGGAAATCTAGGTCAGCTGTGAGTCCTTCATCGCTCCTCCCCTTCCCACTTCCAGACAGCTGATATGCCCGAACCTGAAACCTCTTTATGATAAATAGCATCCTGCAACTTGAAGGGATATTGATTGGGATAGAAACTACTAAATAAGATCTTCCTAAATTTTACAGAGCTTGGGCATTTTGCTTCAAATGGAAGTGGTCTGCAGACATGTACTGACAACAGGCAACAGAGGGAGAATGGCAGACCACCTATCTCACTTCTTCCAGGGACTCTCTGGGTCTGGGAGAAGAGGTCACAAATCCCTAGCTCTAGACTCAGGAGGTAAAAGGGCTTGCCGCACAAGCAGGATGACCTGAGTTTAATTCCCAAGTCCACATAAAAAGCCAGAGGCGGCTAGGTAGACAGCATGGCAGCATCCGTGCTGAGCTCGCTGCTGCGGACCTTCCGGCAGGCAGTTCCTCCATCAGTGTCAGGCCAAGTTGGAGGTTACTATGTAGACTGGAGAATGTTGCGTGATTCGAAGAGACGAAAAATGGCTTATGAATATGCAGATGAGAGAATTCGGATCAATTCGCTCAGAAAGAATACCATTTTGCTAAAGGATCTTCAGGAAATGACTGGTGATGAAATTGCTGCCCTTCCACAGGATAGCTGTCCTGTTAGAATCAGAAATCGGTGTGTTATGACATCTCGTCCACGTGGTGTTAAGCGACGCTGGAGACTTAGTCACATTGTCTTCTGCCACTTAGCTGACCATGGGCTACTTTCTGGAGTCCAGGGAGCAATATGGTAAAATCATTTCAGAACCTGCCCAGCTGGGAAGCCAATCCTGGCAGGAGACTTAAGACCAAACCCTAGGTCTTATAAGGGTCTAGTATGTTTAGTCGACTTAACCCTGAGTTAAATTACTTTTAGATTTTAAATAAAGAAATGTGGCTATTTGTCAGTGAATTGTCTTTTAACTTTAAAAAGCATATTACTCTCACACATGTGTAAGAGGGGAATAAAAATATTTTCTGTGGAAAAAAAAAAAAAAAGCCAGAGGCAGTGAAGTCCTTCTGTAATCTTGGCATCCTTCTGTGAAATGGGCAATAGAAACAGAGGTCTTGCCTGGAAGCTTAAGCCCAGCCAGTCGGTTGTGTGGCAGAGACCCTTCCTCACAATAAGGTTAAAGGAGAAAACAGGCTCATGAAAGCTGCCCTCTGACCTCCATGGGGTCAGTATATCCTGCAATGCACACACTCTAATAAAATGCTTGCTAATTTTTAAACTAAGTATATTTAGATGCCGTATAATAGATGCGAACGGACAAGAGCTATAGAAGGAGCTATAGGGATCTCTAAAGGGAGGACCTTCACGCTGTTATTTTTGGTGAAACGCAAGCAACCCCTCTGTTGTAGAATTTTACATAGATCATTTTTTAGTTTTTACAGTTTGACAGTTGTGTGCATTCCTTAGTAGGGCCGCTTCTCAACACAGAGAAGTTAACCTCTCTGTGGTGATTTGAATATGCTTGGCCCATGGGAAGTGGCACTATTAGGAGGTATGGCCTTGTTGGAGTAGATGTGGTCTTGTTGGAGGAAGTGCATCACTGTGGGGCTGGGCATTGATGGTCTATGCTTAAGCTCCACCCAGGTGGAAGAGCCCCTCCTCCTGGGTATCAGCTGAAGATAGGCTTCTCCTGGATGCCTTTGACTCAGGATCTAGAATTCTAAGATCCTCCAGGACCAGTCAGCCTGCATGTTGCCATGATTTCCACCACAATGATAATGGACTAAACCTCTGAAACTGTAAACCAGCCCCAGTTAAGTGTTGTCATTTATGAGTTGCCCTGGTCATGTCTCTTCACAACATAAAACCTAAGATACTATCCAAGGTCATGCTTGTTACTCAGGAGGGGTTGAAAAACTCAGTGGTTTTGAGTACATCTTCAAACCTTGTGGCTATGACTGTACTGGCTAGTTTTGTGTCAACTTGACACAGCTGGAGTTATCACAGAGAAAGAAGCTTTAGTTGGGGAAATACCCCCATGAGATCCAGCTGTGGGGCATTTTCTCAATTAGTGATCAAGGGGGAGAGGCCCCTTGTGGGTGGGACCATCTCTGGGCTGGTAGTCTTGGATTCTA
>NC_034604.1:49243145-49268805 GCF_900095145.1 Mus pahari | reverse complement strand
CTCCTGCTTTCTGACCTGCTTGAGTTCCAGTCCTGATTTCCTTGGTGATGAACAGCAGTGTGGAAGAGTAAGCTGAATAAACCCTTTCCTCCCCAACTTGCTTCTTGGTCATGATGTTTGTGCAGGAATACAAACCCTGATTAAGACAATGACCATAGTTAAATTTATAAGAATAGTATAAAACATCTAAAATAGCTAGCAGTATGCTCCATTTGCTCCTCGTCCCAGCCCTTAATAAATGTTTATCTACTCTCAACCTCTGAGGAGTTACTTATTCTGAACCTTCCATATAAAAACATCTTTCTTAGCCTGGGTCTTCTGGAAATGGGGTCTGGTCCCCCTGATTCACACCAGCATGCCTGTCTGTTCCAATATGACTTTCAGGCACAGTATACATTCAATAATTTTGTCATCAAATGATTCTTTAATTCTATGATATAGTCTAGGATCTGGGCATCATATCATTGAGCAAGATCCAGAAGTTGCTGTTTTCTGAGAGCTAGCTTCAAGTGCAGGAAAACACAAAGCAAACAACAGTGTATTGAGTAATGATAAATGTGACGGATAAATACCACATTTACAAATATACCAAGAAATGGCATGTCATAGATTCAGGCTGCTTAACAAAATTCTTTAGATGGGATAATTTCTACAAGTGTGTGTGTGTGTGTGTGTGTGTGTGTGTGTGTGTGTGTGTGTGTTAAGTTCTGGAGGTAAGAAACAGGGTGCAAATAGATTTGGTGCCACCATGCTTTTATTTTTAGCATTTTATTTCATTTTACTTTTACGTGCATTGGTGCTTTGCCTACATGTATGTTTGTGTGAAGGTACTAGATTTACTGGAACTGGAGTTACAGACAGTTGTGAACTGCCCTATTAGTACTGGGAATTGAACCCAGGTCCTCTGCAAGAGCAGCCAGTGCACTTACCCACTGAGTCATCTTTATAGCCCCTCCCTTAAGCTCTTTATAGGGCAGGAGTCATTTACTAGAAAGGTACTCTCATCATCTGATTACTTTCTCCACACCAGATCCTGAGGGTTAGCCTTCAACCAATACATTGGGATTGTTGGGCTTGGGCACACAAACATGCCAACCATGGGCAGGAGGTAGAGAGAACTAACCACTCTGCTGAGGAGCAGATATCTGGATACATCTTTTAGGAGCTGGAGAGCAGACACTATGATGTCTTAAAAGCCAATATCTAAGCATCCTGAAATTTAAAATGAAAATACTAGCACACTGTATACTTTACTTAATAATTGGTAGGGTTGAACTTTCAGAAGCACAGCTGCACCACTTTTAATCTGGCACATGTACTAGTCATTGAGTAAGGACAGCAGAGCAGGGAGTGGGGTCACAGAAACCTGACAGTGGGAGTTTGATCCCCAGAAAGCAGGTAAAACGCTGGAGGCAGTGGTACACATCTGTAATTGCACACATCTGTAATTGCAGCAGTCCTACTGAGAGATGGGAGCTGAACACAGGAGATGTGACTGGCAGCTCCCGGCCCCACTGTACTAGAGCACAGAGTGTAGGAACAAGACAGAATTGACCTCAGAAACACGGTTGAAGGAAATGACCATCTCTTGAAAGTTGTCCACTGACTTCTGTATGTGTACCATGACACACATGTGCCTCAACTCACACATATCACGACACACTCAATATTATAAATTACTATAAAAACTAAATGTTTTAACTAATGTGTGAAAGAAACCAGATGACACAAAGGAAGTATGGAAATAGCCACCCAAGCAAGGTCAGCATGTAACAGAACACACACACACACACACACACACACACACACACACACACACACACACACAGAAGGGGAGGGGAGGGGGAAGGGAAGAGAGAGAAAGCACATGCTATAAAATGAGCCATGATAGTCCCAATCTTCTAGAAATTGGAACTGTTCAGTTTCTAGCCTTACCCTTCTTCCAGCTCTGATCCATTTCCTCTCTTGAAAACACCTCCTTCCTTCCTTCCTTCCTTCCTTCCTTCCTTCCTTCCTTCCTTCCTTCCTTCCTTCCTTCCTTCCTTCTTTCCTTCCTTCCTTCCTTTCTTCCTTCCTTCCTTTCTAGTTTAACTTTTTATTGATTCTTTGAGAATTTCACATGATACATCCCAGTCCCATACATCTTCCTGTCCCTTTGTACCCAGCCTCCATCTTTGCAACCTTCCCCCACAGGAAAAACAAATCTTAATGTGGAACTGTACTGTGTCACAGTGTGTCCCACAGTATACCCTTTTGTCCACACTTCTATACTTGCAAAAGTTCCTTGCAATGAGTCATTCGTTCTGGCTCAGGGCTGCTGCTAGCCTATCAATACTGGATCCTCACTGGGACTTTTCTGAAATACTCTGTTGGTGCCCTGTGTAATTTGTAGGACTGGCCCCTGCACGGGCTCCAGCAGTTCATATGTGGGGTAGATGTTGGCGTAGGCCAAATCAAAGCCCTGAATCTGGGCCTGGGTGCTGAGCTGGTGAACCATCAGCTCTCTGGTACACACACTACCAGACAGAGCTCTCCAGCACTGCCCCCAACTAACTCACCCAGTGCTATAGCTGGCAAGGGACAGAGCCAGCTCACTCTCCTGCACCCACACCAGCAGGGTAGCTATATTGTGCTGCCCAGATGAGGTTCAGTGCCAGGAAGGGGAGAGGCCAGCTCTCCTGCTCTCATGACCGCAGGGGCCAACTCTACTGCCTACAGGAGGCGGCAAGAGGCTGTGGGGAGTGGGCATCTCTTCCTCACCTCACCCCCTTGCATGGCAACCAAGTGTCAGGGTCAACACTCCCATACTCACTATCTAGAGACTGGCTAACTTACAATCACCCCTACCTCCCAAACACCCTTTACCCCCATACCAGGGGCCAGTTCTACTATGCTGCCCAGGCAAAATACCTTGTTTCTTAATCCCAGGCTCTATTACATGTCTGTGCTATTTTGGGGGGGGGGGTATATCAAAAATCTGGACATCTTAGTAAATGCCTTCTAGACTTGTATACCTGTTGATCACAGGCCTTTCTTGGAACAAATTTAATATATTTTCTACGAATTTCTTCATTCAAACGTAAGTAGTATGTTTCTGTGAGCAGGTATCACCAAGGAAAAAGAAAGATGTCTTTTAAAAAACAAACCACCAGGAAGGGCAGTGGTGGTGCACACCTTTAATCCCAGTACTCAAGAGGGGCAGTGGTGGTGCACACCTTTAATCCCAGTACTCAAGAGGGGCAGTGGTGGTGCACACCTTTAATCTCAGTACTCAAGAGGTAGAGGCCGGAGAATCTCTGAGTTCGAGGCTAGTTGGGTCTACAGGATGAGTTCCAGGACAACTGGGGATACAAAGAGAAACCCTGTCTCAAACAAATGAGAGAGAGAGAGAGAGAGAGAGAGAGAGAGAGAGAGAGAGAGAGAGCCCACCTTTTGTATGATTATTGTTTTTGCTGTCTCGCTGTTTTCAGTAATAAATTGCTGCCAAGGACCAAAATGTTACTGTGCTGGTAATTCTTACTTTCCTATTCTGTGAACTCTACTGAAAAACAAAATACCAAGGCCAAAGACTTCCAGACATGGTATTTCCATGTGGGAGGTAATCAATGGGTCAGCAGATACTGCTGTAAAGAAGTTGGCTAGTTGGGGGTTGGAGAGGTGGTTCAGCAGTTAGGAGCCCTGGCTTCTCCTTCACAGGAGCCAGGTTCCATTTCCAGCACCCACATGATAGCTCACAACTGTTTGTAATTCCAGTTCCTGGGGATCCAACATCCTTATACCACCATAAATGCAGGCTTAACACCGGTATACATGAAATATAAATGAAGAGAGGAGAGCTTTAACCTCTTGGGATTTCCCAAGTGATAAGTGACTTGCTTTTGATGATGGGCCCCTCTTTCCTCACCTAATTTATACTGATGAGTTTATCTATGCTGAGCCTCAAACTAGAATTAGGACTGGAGCAGGCCATGCTCAGGAGACCCACTGATTTGATAGAGTTTGAGATTTAAGCTGTGTGTAATCATCTTCACTTCTTAACCCCAGAAGAAGAGAGAAGAGACCAAAGACTAATTGCAATCCTGTGTCCAACTTTTCATCAGTAAAATCCATAGAATGAAATCCAAACAAAGCCTATGGATACCTGAAGCTCAAGTGATCATCCAAGTTGATGACAGTTCACAGGGTGTTGGGGGAGGAGCTTACCCAGAGGACATGGCAGGCTCCTGTTAAAGACTGTCTCAGATCTCAACCTACAAATCTCTTCATTGATCTTGATAAGTATCCTTTTTTTTTTTTTTTGGCAAAATTGTAACCCTAAGTATAACACTACCTGGAATTCTATGAGTCATTCTAGGAAATTAGATAATCCAAGAAGGTAGAAAGAAGCCTCAAATTTGGAACCAGGAATTTGGTCAGAAGGACAGATGGCGTGGCACCTAAGAACTTGTTCTAAGAACCTGAGTATGAAGTGAGAGGAATCTTGTGGGAGACTGGAGTCCCCATCTCTGACATCGGGTTGAGCGAGCTTGGCACAGCATCACACTGCAGATGCACAGTCAAGAAAACCCACTCGCTTTCCAGTGAATGCCAAGGGACAGGTGGGCACTGAGGAAAAAGGAGGCAGAGAAACACCAAAATGCACGGAGGCAAAATTTCTAGCAAAAGTCATTTAGGACAAAAGAAAAAGGCAACGAAGTCACCAAAGACACCCTAATTAATGTTTGTATTTTGTCCTATTTTTCACATGCATTTCTGTGAAACTGTTCACATATGAGGTAATAACACATACACCATGGATTTACGTTCATTTCCTATTCCATCCACATCATTTCTCGGCACTAAAGGCTCATCACACTTTTTCATTTAATGATTGCATACGACATTGTCATGGAGACATAATGTAATTTATATAACTCGCTTTCTAACATGGGAGGGTGGTTGCTTTTCATTTTGGATTTATATACAAATAAAGCTAAGATTAATATATTCATATATAAGTCATAAATTCACACAAACCTTCCACATTTCTGGTTATTTGCTTACAAAAGACTTTTGATGTAGAATTATTTTGTAAAGGATTTGTTTGGAGCAAGTCCTAAACCTTTATGCTAAATTTATTTTTGTAGTGATAAGAATTTACTTTTCTGCTAGATGTGCATGAGAGCACCTAACAGCGTTTATTTACCCAAACTAAAATGTTTAACTCAAAAATGTGAAAATGTGCTAGATACAAATACTTATTTATTGTTTCTCTGCATTGCTCTGATTTCTTGTAAGGTTGATGTTTTTTAGATTGTAGTGTGTATGTGTGTTTGTATGTGTGTGTGTATGTGTGTGTGTGTGTGTGTGTGTGTGTGTGTGTGTATTGTATGTGGGGGGGTGTTTCGTGTGCATTAGTTTGTTTTATTTCAATTTAAGTGTAGTAGACAAATGTATCATTTTTGTTAGAGACCGGTACTATGATGTGAAGGTATCAACAATTTATGAAGTTAAAAAGTTAACCCTTTATATTTGTTTGGTTTTACTTTCATATACAAAGTTTTTGTGTTGAGACTTTCATGTTTAGGGAATATTTTTAATCTTACCTGCGACTATATGGTAGACACTGAAGTGTGTAGCTTAGATTGCCTTTACAGAAAGTATGTGATCCTGTGACCAGGGTGTAATTAGATGACAGCCTCTACTTTTACTTTTGCCAGATTTTTGTCTTTATTCTGGGGGGGGGGGGAGGGCGGCAGTTGGAGGTAAAGGTTCATCCTTAGACAATGACTGAACAAGGCAATAAAGAGCGTAGCCACGTGCACCTGGTACAGGACTTCTCTTGAAGAGTTCTTTTTAAGCAAAAGGGCCAGAGACCAGTTGCCTCAGTAAATACATCATGACCACTTGTCCAGTTCCTGAACCCAAGTCATTGTGTATACCGAGGGAATTTAAAACACTAACAGTTAGTGAGTCATTTGCCTATAGCACAAGAGATATTGATGTGGAAGGACAAATGGGAGGGTCTTAAATGATCCACTATCAAGTCTGCCTAGTCCAGATCATATATCCAAACCCAATGACCAAAAAGTAGATGGACCCTACAAGAGAAATCCCTGTAACACTAGCAAATATGCCCAGCACTGATTAGTGTCTCCCCAAAGGGATCTGTGGCCATTTATTCAAGTGAATATATAACACAGTAAGAGGACTAGCCAGACACCTTGTGAGAATACTTAAGAGTTCAAGTGATATTTGAAAACACAGAACATCAATGGCACTTCTTGGTAGAGTGAGGTCATCTATGAATCAAGAAATAAGGAAGTTCCCTGCAAAGTACAGCTACATAATGTACTCTATGTTTACAAGACTATTTGGTAGCCAATTTCCTATTAAGAAAACAAAACCTAGAGTCATTTGCCCGTAGGGTAATCGCCATTGATGTGGAAGGCTAAAAAGATGGTACTTAATCTATCAACTCTAGTCAAGATAACAAATCAAAAACTCCGCCTAAAGCTATACCTGTAGTTCAGTGGTAGAGGACTTGGCAAGCTTGTATGAGACTTAAATCCTCCTGTGTTGCTGGAAAAAACAGCAACAAAATCCTTTTTCTTTCTTTCTTTCTTTCTTTCTTTCTTTCTTTCTTTCTTTCTTTCTTTCTTTCTTTCTTTCTTTTTTTTTTTTCATTTTTTGGGGGTTTTTGTTGTTGTTGTTGTTTTTGTTGTTGTTGTTTTCAAGACAGGGTTTCTCTGTGTAGCCCTGGCTGTCCTGGAACTCACTCTGTAGGCCAGGCTTGACCTTGAACTCAGAAATCCGCCTGCCTCTGCCTCCCAAGTGCCGGGATTAAAGGCGTGTGCGCCACCACTGCCTGGCAACAAACTCTCATCCAAGGAGATAAAGTGTCAAATATTACTGTTTATTGTGTTAGATGTCAAAAGAAAAACCCCACAATATCAAATTCTAAATCTAGACAGCTGCTCTAAGAAGGAATACCAAAAAGAGGGGGTTGGGGTTGAGGGAGAGAGAGAGAGAGAGAGAGAGAGAGAGAGAGAGAGAGAGAGAGAGAGNGAGAGAGAGAGAGAGAGAGAGAGAGAGAGAGAGAGAGAGCCGTGATAGTTGAGTCAAGCTAGTATTGGTAAGGAGGGGAGCTTCTGCAAAAGAGTAAAAGAAAAAAAAAAAAAAACCTCAAAGCCCCAGAGAAAATATAGTTAAGTATAGCAGTATGTGAAGAATAAGATTAGGAGGAGGAGGAGGAAGAGGTAGAGGAAGATGAGAAGGAGAAGGAAGAATAGAAAAAAAGGGTAAGTTATTCCTTTCTGAGTCAGGACTCAGAGAGATGGGCAGACTCAAGAGAGTCTAATGGTGGCTCTGAAATAGTTGCTGTAAGAGCAGAGACTCTGGGAAGGAAAGCACATCATCTGCATAAAGGGCTTCGTATTCCTCCCATTCTCCTTAGCACAGTTCAGTGTAAACCTGCTTCCCTGAGGAGTGGTGCCTTGGCTGGGTGGTTGGCTAACCCAACTGGAGAATCGTCCCCTCTGCAGAAGGTACCCTAAAATCATTTAGGAAACAGGGATTAGAGGCCAAAATATTTTTGAGGGGGTTTTAGCCTCTGGTCAGGCCAAGACCAGGGACATTTCTGTAACTGGTGTGTTTGGTGTCCCTGCCCTGAGCTGCCTAATTCTTGTCTCCTATTTGCATCCCTCACTGTCATTCTTAAAGGAAGAATCTAAGGATGATGAACTCTTTCACATCCTCACTTGTCACTAATCACATCTTACAGACTCTAAATGACTTCTTGAGAAAGACTGATGTGAATCTCCAGGCAGATGTTGACCAACCACAATTGCTAATCAATCTGCCCTGTCATTGCTAAAGGAAAGGAATATCATTTCCAGATGTGTAGTCTGTAGCTATAGATATAGGGAACTCATTTAATGAAAGAAATAAAGAAAGAAAAAGAAAGGGAAGTGACTGTTCCTAGGTATGGTAGAGGAGAAAGTTCATCATTGATATGTGGGCATAGCTGATGGAGAACATAGCCAGAGGAAGAAATGGAGAGTCCAGAATGGACATGACCAGGCTGAGCGTGCCATGTGGGTAGAAGGGGAGGGGAAAGGAGACGGGAGATCAAAGGAACCGTGTGCAGCATCCAGGAGGCGAGCCCAAAGGTACAAAGAGGAACGGTAATCAAAATGGTTGAATTATATAGGAAAGGGTAGCCCATACACTCAGCTGGAGAAGTTTAGGGGACAGGCAGGGTATGCCAACCGGTACAGCCCTGTAACAGGCAGGGAATGAGGGAAGCAAATAGAACCTGGCAGCCAGGATCCACTTTAATATGTTGAATGGGCACCCCACCCATTTGTCCCAGGTTTGAAACATACCAATTATTATTTTCTAAATCAATGAAGATATATATATATATATAGTTTATGTTCACCCAGAAAGGAAAGTCATGTGCACTTACACTATTGTCAAGCATTGTGCTCTCTCGCCCTCTCTCATCGTGCAGCCTGGACAGATTCAGATTGCTTAGGCTTGCTAAAGAGCATCAAACTGATCCGTTATGTAGATAACATCACAGTGCTCACCCACTCACATAGCACCTAGAAATCCTGTTTTCCCAGCATTGATCATATTCCAGACACTGCGAACAATTTCCAGCCGTGAAAGGGATGAAATGCAGGAAAAACTGCGTACCAACTTCAGAATTTGTCCTGTCACTTGGACCTAAAATCTGTCAGAACGAATTAGCCCTGTCAATGACGAAAAACTGAATACTATATAGTTTATAGCCAGCTTCAGTAATAAAATAAAAAGGTAGATTTCTAGAGTTCTAGAAAGGTCCGTATTCTCTGTTGCATAAAAAAAAAAAAAACTATGTCAGTCTAGCATGGTGGCACATATGTCTTTCATGCCAGCACTTGGGAGGCAGAGGAAGGCAGATCTCTGTGGGGCAAGTGGACAGTGCCACCACACAGAAGAATTGGTAAGGTTCAAACCCCCAGGGAGTCTCAGAACTGAGGGTAGGGAACCTGCTCTCTGCCAAGCTCTACCTGTTCTAGAACATGTAACCATGGCATCTCACAGAGAGGACCATGAGAACTGGCCACATAGCATAAAATCTTGGAGTTCTTCATGCTCATGAGGCACGTAGATAGACCCCAAGTGTTTAGCCAATGAGATTCCCTCCCTGAGCAGACCTTTCCACAAAAGGTATTTAATTCCTGGTTCACACTGAGTTAACACATTCGCATTCACATCTGCCATAAAATAAAGCAGTTTGGACAAGCAAGGACCATCTCCTTCGTCAAGGCCTTCAGAGAAAAGAGGCTTGCCAAAATCTCTCGGAGAAGTCCTTCACTCTTTCAGCCCCTCAAAATACTCTCAGCACTCACTCGGATCCAAACTAGACTCTGCCCCATCCTGGGCTCCACCATCTGCTTCCTGCCTGGTGCGTAGGGGAATTGTGTACCCAAGCATCACTGTTCCCAACACTCTGTGGTCCCCAGCTGTGTCTGGATAGACAGGAGGCTGAAAATCACAGTATCAGTTCCAGACCTCACTATTTCTCATCTGAGAGAACGTGGGCTGGGACCCCTATTACTGACTGTGTTTTGTCTCCCCTGAGTAGCTTGCTGAGCAGACTCAGAGCCCGATAGATCTCTGTGTACCAGACTGGTCTACATATGAATTCCGGGCCAAACAGGGCTACATAGTGAGACCCTGTGTCAACCATAATAAAACAACAATAATATTTCAGTCAAAACCAGTTTCTGGTCTATTGTTGGTTATTGTTAAAGACAATATGACCATATGACAGCACAGTGACTGTGTAAAAGTCATAAAGCTGAGTCCTTTTGAATATGACTATTAGTGAAGTAGGAGGGATCTCACAGCGGTTTTTTTTTTTTTTTTTTTAATACTTTGTGATTATATGCACAGGCTGCTGGGCCTGGCTTTCTTATATGACTGATGAAGATTGAGCTCAGATTGCCATGCCTATATGTCAAGCAAATTTTTTTTTTTTCACCAACTAAGCCATCTCCCCAGTCCTGAGACATTTTTTTTTGCAGACTCTTTTTCACCTTTCAAACTAAAGATGTTAATAATTCTTAGGCCAGGGGATGGAAAGATGATGATGGCTCAACAGTTAAGAGCACTGACTGAGCCGGACGGTGGTGGCGCACGCCTTTAATCCCAGCACTTGGGAGGCAGAGGCAGGCAGATTTCTGAGTTCAAGGCCAGCCTGGTTTACAAAGTGAGTTCCAGGACAGCCAGGGCTACACAAAGAAACCCTGTTAAAAAAAAAAAAAAAAAAAAAAAGAGCTCTGACTGTTCTTGCAGAAGACCTGGCTCAGTTCAAAGCACACACATGGCTGCTCACAACTGTCTGTAGCTCCCGTTCCAGGTGTGTATGGGAAGATCAGAAGACAGTTCGAGGGAGCTGGCTTTCTCTTTTCTACCACAGGAGTCCTGGGAATTAAATTGGGGGCCTTAGGCTTGGTGTCTTTACCCACTGAGCCTCTTGATGGCTCAGGGTTAAGACTTTTTCACCCTTTACTTTCGGGCTTCATCCCAGACTCCATCATGTTCCTCTCTAGGATGCAAGTCCATTCGAAAAGATGTCCACATTTTACCAGCATGACACTGTCTACATCCTGGAAAATGGTGCCTATGAGCACGATGCAAGGTTCCCTTATTTTTAGGCTGGGACATTCTTCCCATCCTGATGCTAAAAATATCCACAGATACTTTGCTCTTGGCAGCAGGGCAGTTAGAATCATGTATTACAGCAACGAGCTGAGGTCAGAGAGCCAGATCTCTCAAGTCAGCAGCCTGCTAGGAACTGAAGTGTGTTAGCAACCACAGGACTGGGCCTGGGATCAAATGTTCCAGTTGGGGCTCGATGATGACAGGAATCATATTAAAGAGAATGAATGCCTAAGTGATCTGAAGCAAAAGGCATTCTGCTAAACCGAGTCACCGATTCCTGATTCACATGAACTGAGACCGTGACCCTTGTTTGTAATTTCCAGTCCCTGCACTGTGGGGTGGTTGGTTACAGGGCTGTCTAGTTGGGGTTTCTGTTGCTATGCTACAACACCGTGGATAATATCAACTCATGGCGAAAGAGTCTATTTCTTCTTATAATTTCTCAAGTCACATCCCTTCACTGAGGCCATTCAAGGCAGGAACCTGAAGGTAGGAACTGAAAGAGGGAGCATGAAGGGACCCTGTTTACTGGCTTGTCCCTTGTGGCTATTCTGCCTAATTTCTTTTTCTTTTTTTTTAATTACTTATATTACTTAATTATGTGTAGGGGGGCGTGTGTGCACAGGAATGCAGCGCCCACAGAGGTCAGAGGTGTCAGATCTGCCTGGAGATGGGGATACAGGAAGTTGTAAGCCACCTGATGTGGGTCCTAGAATTGAACTCAGTCCACTAGGAAGAACGGTATGTACCCTTAGCCACTTAGACATCTCCTCAGCCACTCTGCCTGCTTTCTTATACACCAAGGGACTACCTTCCCAGGGTTGGCACTACCCAAAATTAATTGGGTCCTCCCATATCAACCAAGAAAATACCCTATAGGCTTGCCTATAGGCAATCTGGATGGAGACACTTTCTCCATTAAGGTTCTCTCTTGCAAATGACTCTAGCTTGTGCCAGGCTTATAAAACAACTATCCAGCACTGGGGCAACAGATAGCAAAAGGTAGTCCCCAAAGAGCTCACACCAGATGCAGATTTACTTGTTTGGTTTGTTGGCCTGCTTGCTACAATAAGTTCGAGTTTACTTCTCTTACAGATCACATTCTAGCTTGCCTTACACATTACAGATCTGCCTTACATCATTTAAAATGCTTCTCTTCCCAGGATCTTACTAGGTGTATTCATACGTGTCTTCCTCTGCGTTTGTCATACTTTCTGTTAAAGCTATTCGTTAATGTATGGCGTTTCTGTTGACATTGCTTTAGACTATTTTTAAAATCACTACTATGACTACTACTACTACCATCACCATGTCAATTCTATTTTAGATTTCCTAC
Source organism: Mus pahari (assembly GCF_900095145.1). Lineage (NCBI taxonomy): Eukaryota > Metazoa > Chordata > Mammalia > Rodentia > Muridae > Mus > Mus pahari. The sequence goes on along the minus strand of NC_034604.1, from coordinate 49,256,771 downwards.
ATAAGTAACTCTTCTATTTTCAACTTAGATTTTGCAGAAGGATCTCCATTTTCAGTCATAATTCTTCTCTAACAAGGCTATACTTTTTGGGAATCATGGAAGACCGACATGTACATTTAGCCTGATTTTGTTTTACTCCACCATTGCCGTTTGTCATTACTCTTGGTAGGGTTTTCCATCATACACTCTTAGTATGGGAGCATGTGGTGACTCTTTGGCCTTCTCTTTTCAGCCTGATGGAATTTGTCTACTTATGACATTAGTGCCATGTACTCATTCTAGTGATCAAAATGTTTGTTTTGAGACAAATTCTCTCTACGTAGCCCTAGCTGCCCTGGAACTCACTCTGTAGACCAAACAGGCCTTGATATTACAGAGATCCATCTGCTTCTGGCTCCCAAGTACTAGGATTAAAGGTATGTGCTACTACACCCGGACTAATGATCAAAATATAAACAAAATCTATACTTCTCCTGTCTCAACTGCATCAGTGTCTAAAAGGAATGTTGAACTTAACATGATTATAGCCAAATCTTTGATATAAATCTCATTGCCTTTATAACTTACCATGTTAATAGTACCCATTCAACAAACAAAAGAAATCTCATATATTCTGTAAACTATTATAGTGTATCATAAAATCCCATAAGCATCCTGCATCCTGGAGTTTCACTGATTCCCATACTCCTGTGACCACCAGTCTACTTTGAGTTTCTTCATTTCCTACCACCATCACCATAAAGACATTAACATGACTTGTTTCCGTTCTTTACCCTATCTTTTCCTTCCATGAAACAGACTTTTAGTGTGATTAAGTCTGATTAAGATCTGCTCAAATCTTTCCTGTTGTTCTTCTCACCTTCTGAGTACCATTCAAGAAGGGCCTTAGATGTTAGGCATCCAAATCTCAATATTTTGCAAGTTTTAATTTGACATCTAGAAGAAAGGGGTGAGGGGTGTCCTTATGAGCAACCAAGGCTTTCTTGCTTTGGTGAGCAGACCTCAGTAGGTGAGAGGAGGACCAAGATTCTAGAGAACCAATTGCCACTAAGATTACCCCAGGTCAGTGCCAGGTCAGGCCAGTGTCTTACAAATATGAAGAATGCATATTCGTAAAGAAGTTTACTATAGCCTCACAAGTAACCTCAAGGAACAGGAAGCAGGCAGAGTTTCTGAATAACAAGAGTGGGTCCCAAAGACGATTGTTAGTGAGGGTCTGCAGGGTCTCTGTTTAGGGGCTAGCAAAGTTATATATGTGAGGGGTTGGGAGTGAGCTTGTCAGTCCGGAAACGGGTGATCTGGGTGGTCACATTCTCACATATGTCCTCTAGGCAGTGGTACTCATTCAGAGGTGTAGAAGGAACAGAAAGCAGACAAAAGGTTGGCACAGGGACCAGAGCCCCCAGGGAGCCATGGCACTTCTAGCCTCTGGCTAGAATGGAACCAGGGATATTGCTGGCGTTTAGACAAGGATGAGCTTCAGAACCGACCATTATTTTTTTGAGACCCCCTCCCTGAGACATCTTGATCCGTTTCTACCTCTTGCTCTAGTAAGGCTCACATTGCACTCCTTGGCTAGTTCTGCTTCCCCACGATGCCCTCCATCTGGTCCTTAGCCTAGCCCAGCATGCTTCTGACTCAGTTTATGCTTTTCTGATCTTCAGACCTTCTCCTCAGGACTGGCATTAGACATGTGTGCCAACATTTCCATTCAATACCATTCTGGGACTGAGCCCAGGGCTTCATTGTGTGCCAGGCACACACTCTATCAACTGAAGTCCATCCTCAGCAACTACCTTATGTTAGCACAGACTCCTGTTCCACGTGTTTCATTCCTTCTACAGTCACGTTTGATATATATATTATATATATATATATAATAAATTATTCATAAATGTTGTTTACTATCTGTCTCCTCTCCTTACCCCCACAATAGATTGAGAACTCCAGGGACAGGGACTTTTATGCATTTTGTTGGACTGTTGTCTTGGTCTAAGAAAAGTGTAGGATGACAGTAGGCATTGGATAAATATTGGTTGAATAAATCCAAGAAGAAATGTAACTGTAAGCTTATTATTTAGAATTCAGAAAGCAATCTCTAGACAGAAACAAGAAATGGAATATGGTTAGAAAGGTAAAAATCTACGTCAGAGATTGGCCCTTGGCTTGCAGGGTCTATGTCAAAGACAGATTTTCTATAAATGGTCTAATGTTTTCCTATGTGGATGGATAATTTTGATACACATTTTACAACACTTAAAATAAACCTCTGTAGCTGGAAACATCATGAGACGATAACAGCACGGGATGCTGTGCCATCCATAGTATGCTTTATACTAAACGGGTCTAAATCTGTTTTGAGAGCAAACTATTGAATCTGCTAATGGCACCTACAGATGATAAAACAATAAGCTTGTCTCTGGCATTGTAATTTTCAATAGGAGTGTCTCTGTCATGCTTCCAAGTGACTTCAGTTCTCTGTGATCAAGCATCATGTCATTACATTAAGTCCCACATAGTTCACAATGGCTGTAAAACACAGAGGGATGTCACCATTCAAGACTTCTACATAAATGTGATTTATTGATTCTTTAAATGTGGGTGGGAAATAATAGAAATAATTTCTCATACACAGATAACTGGCATGTGTGAATGCTCTCTAATTGGAGGAGGGAGACAGGAAGGAAAGGGTACAAACAGCAAAAAATAATTTTATCTGAGGCTGCAAATGACATAAATTCAAACAATGTTCTGTCTTTTTTTTTTTTTCCAGCATCTCTGGGCTTGTTGCTATTCAATGTTTGCTGAGCTTTAGGGAAGACTGAATGCCACCATGGCAAACTGCCATCTTTGTCAGAGCAGAGAGCTGTTTACATTCAAGGCACATAGTAAGCACCATGTGAAGGGGGAGCCGTGTGAGCTCTATTATGGCTGATTAGCCCATTGTACACTGTTACAACTAACATCTTCCTTGTGCTAAAAATAGCGTGAAGTCACGGGACGGAAGCAGCCTGATCCATCCAAACTGTACTCTTTCAGAAGAGAGGTAACAAAGGCTGCCTCTAACTTCCTCAGAAAAAGAAAAAGGGTGACTTATTCACTTCAGCGCCCCACAGCATAAACAGTTGATCTGAACTGCTAGGATATGCTTCAGAAAATGACAGGGAATGCGCAGCTTCAAGAAAAATACACCTGCCTTCTGGGAAATTCCCTGTTATGTATGTAGTAGACCAGATCTTTCATAGGAATACTGTAATCATCTCTTGGTTGTGATTAAACTTGCATGGGTAGTTCATCTTCATCACAGCAGTGGTGGAAATTGTGCATATTAGTCCAAAATACACAAGTGTTTGAGATGTCAGAAGTGGGAGGGAATGGTTGGAACAGATTCTGAGTCTTGGGTCATTTCATCTCAGAGTCAATAGCCCTTCTCCTGGAAGGAGGGCAAACAAACTGCTTTCTATTCTATTGAGAGTCTGCAAGAATTTGCACCACAGTAATCCTAAATCCAGAGACAATCTATTAAGAACTCTGCATTACCAATCCTGAGACTCGATGGATAAGCTCAACCCCCCACCCCCATTAATCCTCTTAAAGATTCTGCTAGGAAATGAAAGGGTGCCATGAAAGAGGGCCCCCCTTTTATTACAACCATATAAACTTCTTGAGTAAATGTTTCATTAACAAACTGCGAGAGCACTGTTGAATGCCCTTCGCCTCCTCTGTCTGGTCCTCTTTCTTTGGTGCTGCTGGATATAGCATGGCTGAATGTGTGATTTACACATGTTTGGGAGAAACGTTCCCACACTTGAATGCTGTGCCATGACAAAGGGAGGGGAGGGCTGAAAGAGCAGTGTTGAACCTATGTAGACATTTTAATTTACAATTCTCCCTTTTCATGGGCTGTAAGAGATGAATAACTTCCACATTCTCAATGTTCTTTCTAATAAGCACTAGTCCCTATGTTAAGTGCCATGGTCAGGTCATTTGCAATTGGCCCTTTGGGAAAATAGAGTTAGATGCTTGTGATATTCTTAAAGAAAAGAGGAACAGAGAACCCCTCTCTAACAGAATGACCAAAACTTTATCCAATGGCTTACCTTTATGATTAATGATGCCTGGTATTTTGTAGAAATCCGCATCCTGACTTGTGCAGTCACTTCATTATAATCTGATGTTTTGTGTGCTTTCATTAATTTAGTAAATTATTACAGAATGTCTGGATTGTTACTAAAATATGGAATCATGAAACAAAATAAATGTTCAAACACACAAGCTATGCTCGCGGCTTCTAGTGAAATAATTTCCAAAGGGAGAGTAGACTCAGGATACTGATGCATTTGGAGTCGGTCACCTTCCTACAGTCCCATAATTCCAGCAACACTCAAGAAGCTGAGGTTGGAGGCTCTGCAATCCAAGGCCAACTTGGGCTACCTTGTAAAACTCTCAAATTAACAAATACTCCCTTACCCTGAAAATAGTCTCTTGAAGGCTATTTAAACTAAGACTACAAGAAAAAAACAAAATTGCCATATCCAAACAACACAATTGGGCCAAATTCTTAAAAATTACATTTACATTGGTAGCCTGAGAGATTCCAAATTTTGGGACATGGCTACACACACACACACACACACACACACACACACACACACACACACACATACATACACAAAATATTGCGTGCAGGCCACAGCCAGACTTGCCCAGTTGGGAGAAGAATTCTATTTGGGTCAGTGTATACAGTTTTATTTCTAGCCACAACTAAGGTCTGATTTCAAAGCGAATAGATTCATTTGGGTCAACAATGCCCAGGGGATAAAGGCTTAAATGTATTCAACCTAAGGAAGAGCTGAGTACGTCAATACTTTCGTAAAGCCGCTTTGATTCGTATTGACTCCTGCCTGGCTGCTAATTCATATACATCATTGTTTGCTTCACAGAGCTTTTAACATGACTTTTGATTTATAGAAATAGTGATTCAATTTCTCCCCAGAAGTGGTGAGCACAGACTGCCCCTACACCCTTCCCTTCTCTCTAGTGTGACAAAATTGAAAGAAAAATTCTCTTGTCACAGCCTAAATTGCTATATAACTGTTCATGCGCACTTTTTTTTTTTTTTTTTAAACTTTCATGGTAGCAGGTAATAGCAAAATAGATCATCCAGAGAAGGGGAATCAATTATCTAAGCATGTTATTAATGTGTTCACAGCAAAACTACTGATTTACACAGAGGCAGTCTATCAACTCATATTTCCCTCTTCTGAAAGTCCATGTGAAGCTGTGCTGGCTTTGTGGGAGGCTCTGAGCAGCTCCAAGTTACTGGAACCCCTTGGGCATCTGGCAAAGTCCATAAATACCATCTTTGTCCCACAGAGAAGGTGCAAGTCTCACTCTGTGGGTTTAGTTCGTTTGAGACCCTATCAGATGAAGACTGAAGATGCCTTTTTACACTTGTATTTTATTTTAAGCAGCTAAAGTAAAATAAAAAGCTGTTTTAAACCAAACTCAGTGAACTGAGGTAACCAGAACTGGTTTTCTAGTTTCCTGAGTAAATCCCAAACGTACGTAAGGACTGAAATATTTTGAATGTTCACACGTTGAAGTCTTATTCTGAGGTGCAGTGGGATGTAAGTGTTGATTTTATCAAGAAAGGTGTTCATTGCTCAAGAAGCTGCATAAAAGTAAGGTTTAAGTAGACACAGAATTCAGACTATAAAAGGACAGAGAGACAGCGTGATACCTCCAGCTACCTCTTTTTGGATCAGCATGAGCCTGAATGTGACATAGCCATAGCCCAGGAAAATTCCACAGTTCTGATGCAGATAAACTTGGAAACCAGAGACAGCCCAGCATCTCACAGTTAATTAAAGACGTGAGCGAAAGCACCAAAGCTTGCTCCCTTCTGCTTGAATAATTCACCGCCTTTATCCATTATTAAAACCCGTGACTTCCCCACAATGATTCCCAGCTCGAGATGGATTGGTCTCAGAACCCAGAGATAAATTGTAACACGGCCTACAGCTATATTAATAAATTGAAATGAACATTTATTTGCTCATCTAATTAGAACTGTGGTTTTCCCAAATAGTGTAGCCATGCATTACGGTGACAGACAGCAGTACCTACCTTCTGTGAGATAAAATGAATAGGAGGACTTTGACCCAGATTTGGGATTTGGGGTGTCTCTCCATAAGAAAGTCTTTGGTTGATGCTGTCTCTTTTAAACCATTTATTCTGTCGGTCTGCTTTGCCGATCCCAGCTTGGCAGGATAGAGGAGAGCTTAGCTGGTGAGGTACTTCCTCCGACGGATACAGAGCCGGTTCCATATAGAACACACATTCATCCTTTGCCTTTTTTCTTTTTTAAGTGCTATTGGAGGGTGGGGGTAGGAGAATTTGAAGATTTACCCACGCTCCCTTCCCAATCTCTATTTCCCTTCCCTAGGATCCACAAGGCCCTATATGGCTTACATACTCAACGGCCTTGGCGTCCTGTTGAGGCAGGCTTGATTCCCAGTTCAATCCCATAGCTCTCTACAGCCTCAGTTTCTTCTGCTATCAGCTAGAATTAGTAATTCTATGTGTTCAGGCTCCACATGCAGTTTAGAGAGAATGGCTGTACGTTGGGGAATTTGTAGTGGGTTCTTCATCAGTGACAAGTGCTATTATTAGCCCGCAAATCTCGCTCTTTCCCTGTTTGCAAATTAGATTTTAAAAATCATTTGATCACATTAGCATGGAGAAGTCTATGTAACACAGCTAGCACTCGGTCCCTGAAGGGCTAAAGTGAATAATGTGGTGTTATGTCAACACAAAGCTTGTTCCTTGTGAATGATCTCCACAAGAGACCTGCCTCCCCACTCCCGCCCCCCGCACCCCCCCACACACCCCTGCACCCCTCACCCTCCCCACAACTTTCCTGTCATCTGTTTCACTCACAGTGGGCCAGGAATACTCAGATGGAAGGTAGCTGGTCTTGGTCACCTCCATTGGCCCTGGGATCCTCAGATCGGAGTGTAGCTGAGTTTGCTCTTTTGGCTCGCCTGCAATGGGCTTGGGACTGGCAGATGCAGGACAGCAAGGTTTGTTTCCCCCCCCCCCCCCGGCTCACCTGCCGTTAGCCTGGGCCACGCACGTGGAGGGTAGCTGGGCTTGCTAACCAGAATGTCTATATTTAACTTCCTGTGAAATAAACCTTCTTCGTGCACCCTACCAGGGAAATGTACAGAGTCCACAGAAGTTAGCCCCTCCCTCCGACAGCATCCTACAGAGCCAACCAATTGCGTGCCGTCGTCTCGCCAGGCTGTTGTCACGCGGTCTGAGTGGACTTTCTTTTAACATCTGCAGAAATTGTATTTACCGCGTACTTATTTCACACCCAAATCTGTTTGATTGAACACTTTTCCCTTCATGAAATGGAAATTTAATTTTTTTTTTTTCTAGGTGACCAGGATAAGCATCCAGCTCCTTAATCCACTGTTTGCCTTGCAGGGGAGGCGTGGAGCCGCAGCTGACTTCTTCTTTGACAGATCTGGCAGAGACCGAGGCGTTATCTCAACCGATATTGGACTTGGCGAGAGAGAGAAAATGCGCTTCTCATTTCCTTCAGCCTCTTTCTACCATTGCTGAGAAGCGTGAACTCTCATATTAAAGTTTGAAATCCTTCCTGCAAGTTAAGTTTATTGGAAAGAAAATAATTTCTGCAGAATTAGATTCCTTAGAGATCTTATATTCTTTGCAGCGGGTCTCCTTCCAGGGCAAGAGAATAGATTTTTAAAAAGAAATATCAGGTTACGTGTTATTTAAGTAAATAATCAAATAGACAATGCTTTTCTAAAATGGGCTCTTGATCAATAAAGGCATTAAGAAGCAGGACTCGATTTAGAGAGCCCTTCAGTAATTCCTCACACTGTGTGCTCCCTGCATGCCAGTTCTTAAAGACAGTATACACTGAAACTAAACTGCTTTTTGTAGATTTCCTTTTATCTTCATTTATACTATCAATTTAGGTGTGAGCATTTTGGCAGCATATACACATGCGTGCCTGATATGGAGGTCAGAAGAGGACATCAGATGCCTTGAGTAAGCTGGCGATTGAATGTTGGTCCCCTGCAAGACCAGCCAGTGCTCTTAACGACTGAGACATCTCTCCAGCCCATCAAGCCATCTTTCCAGCCCCCTGGGCTTTTGTTTGTTTGATTGTTTTTGTAGACTTTATTCTTTCTTTTTCTATTTTAAACTACTACAAATTTAAGATAAGGCTATGGTTGGAAAAGCAAGTCTCCAACAATAGACACAGAGGTTATAAAGTAGGAGGCCAGTGGGAACAAAGGCTACAAAGTAGAAGTCCAGTCTTTGTTTCTTCACACCAGGAACCTTCCAGAAACTTCCAGGTCAATGAATTATAGGGATATGCCACCATTTTCTTACCATTACACAAATGAACTTGACATATATATATATATATATATATATATATATATATATATATATATTGCTATAATCACTTTAGTCTTGGATATTTTGCAATATCTACCTTTTTAATAATTTTTTTAAAAAAAATTCAATGTCATATTGCATTTAACCATTCTTTTAGTTTAGACACTTGGCTCACCTGACGGTATGTAGAATTTCTATAAAAAAATAAAATTCTTGGCATGTCTATAGGAGAGTTTCAGATTGGGTGAATTGAGATGGAAAGACCCATCCTAAATGTGGACAGTAGCATTCTATGGGCTAGGGTCCTGAACTAAATAAACAGGAAAAATAACCTGCATACCAGCATTTCTGACTGCCTTCTAACTGCAAGTGCACTGTAGCCCATCTCTTCATGTATCCTGCACAATGCCTTCCACATTATAACAGTGTCTTCAAGCTATGGGTCAAAATGAACTCTTCCTACCTGAAAGTTGCTTCTCAGCTATTTTGTCAAAGTAACAGAAAGGTAATTGACTGTCCAAAAAAAAAAAAAAAAAAAAAAAGAAAAGAAAAGAAAAAAAGAAAAGAAAGAAAGAAAGAAAAATTGAGCCAGGTAGCACTTGGGAGGCAGAGGGAGGTGGATTTCTGAGTTCGAGGCCAGCCTGGTCTACAGAGTGAGTTCCAGGACAGCCAGGGCTACACATAGAAACCTTGTCTCAAAAACAAACAAACAAATAAAAAACAAACACATAAAATAAAACAAAAAACAAAAAAGGTAAGGTAATTGATATTTTATCATAACATATTAATATATGTCAATATTAATGATAAACATTGTGTTCACATAATGATTGAGCATTTTTGTACAGCGTATAGTTATTAAAGAAAAAAATAATTATTGCCTATCTTTTTCCTCAAATGAAGATTTAGGAAGTGTTTCCATTATTCAGATTGCTTCTCCAACTAAGAAATGTAATTAAAATCTACAAAGACACAAAACTACTCCCTTTTAATAATCAACAGTGAATTATAATCATTTGACAAGTGTTGTGTTCACTCCTTGATTACTGAGTTAGCAAAGCACTTCTTCTAAGATATAAAATAAAGGAACTAGCAAGGTGCTCAGTGGTTAGGAGCACTGGCTGCTCTTCCAGAGGGTCCAAGTTTAATTCCCAGCACCATCATGGCAGCTCACAACCATCTGTAACCTACAATATGTAATCTGTCATATGTACTAAATAAATTAATAACTAAATAAAAATTAAAATTAAAATAAATAATAAACTCTCTCAGAGAGATGCCCTCTAGATCAGACAATATATATTCTCCTGGAATTCATTTTCATTGGTTCAGTTGACTTTTCTTTTCTAAATAGAGCACCTGAAGTTACATACTTTATATCATCATCACTATCATCATCATCATCATCATCATTATTTAAATCACACAGTTATTGCAATCCAAGGGTATGAGGGCAAATCCTGCATAGAGCTAGCTGGTAAGTGATTCAAAGACACATGGCTTGACCATAATTATGGCAGAACACGTAGAGGAGATTGAAGAGATTGGATGTCAAGACAGGACTCTAGAAACCAGAAGGGGCTAGTCTCACTGTTTGACAATAGCCAGTTGCCACAGAAACTAGCTGAGATCCCAGAAGAACTGGGGAAATCCCCTCCAAAGGCAGTATCACTAATAATTTTGATACAGGAAAGGTGAGGTGTCCTTGAGTCCCAAGGAGCTCTGTATTCAGGTGAGCTTTAACTGAGGAGTTAGTGTATCAGACACTCATGGTTATACAAAACTTTCACTAAGTCTGTGGTCTCTGGGATTTTGTCTCATGAATTCAAAGAAGAAAACTCAGACAATGGAGGCAGGAGTTAAGAGAGGAATGTTATTGTAGGTTCGGAGACTGGGAGCTTAAGAGGCAGGAGGCAAAGCTCCTTTGAATCTGAGCTGGTCCCTGGAAATGACATACCATTGAGGGTCTCCATCTGGGAGTTATAAGGCTTTCTGGGAGAGGGACAGAAAGGTGAACTGGTCAAACAAGTTTAAGCCTAGTCTTCAACCCATGTAGATTCCATGCAAAAGAATCGACATAATAAGAACACACATACAAACACACACACACACACACACACACACACACACACACACACACACACCAGCTTCCCTGGCCACTAGGGTGTCTAGGATAGAACCAAAGACATTTTAGCCTAAACACTTCTGACACCTCTGACCTTGGTTAAGGACAGATGGGATAACACAACAGAGGCTGCACCCTGCTTTTGATCAACGAAAACCTGTTTACTTTCACTGTCCCCTACCCTAAAATGGCTTGCCAGTTTCTATTGCCTGTGCTCACATAGCCTTTCATCTTCTGCTAGGTTCTACCTCTAAAGGTTTCTGCCCTTTCCAACATTGTTTTCACAGGCAACCAAGATTTCAGTTTCTCAACACCATCACCTCCTTTGCTTTGATTATGTAAGTATGAATGCAGCATATTGTTGCCTTTTAAAATCACTCTGCTCATTTATTTAAACATATGAAGTCGAAAATAATGCAAGAATGACTTTTACAAGGTTGGATCACCGGACCAGAGAAGAAAAGCAAGGCGTAATTCCCTAATGGCAAAGGCGACTTTCCCTCCAACGGATCAATGAATGAAGTCTTTGGAACAAACCCACAGTAAGTGATCTGAGAAAAGACTCTCAGGCATATGTATAGGGGCATCACAAGAATGGAGGGCATTGTCTTGATAGGGGGTGGAGATTTTAGAAGAAGTCAAAAATTTGAAATAAAACTCATCCTAACTTTGGATCGGCTCTAGTCTTGTTTACCTACCGATAGCTCTTCCCTGTTGGATGGGAATATGCTATTTTGAGAAGCAGTTTCCTGAAAGAGATAAAGGACCCCATGAGGGACACAATGAGGGAAGGCAGAGGGTCAAGTGAAGATCCAGAACTGACATTTAGAAGTGACATACTTGATGTCATTTCCAGAGTCCCAGTTATCCCAAACTTACAATGGTTGCTAGCATCTCTGCCAGGGGAGTAGTCAGTTTTAAACACTGTAAGATAGATTCCTTCCCACCTCCAACCGTGCTAGAAGCTGTGACGTCATTAATAATATGGTGACCCACATGAGATGTATATAGAAATAATAAATTCAGCTTCTCGAATAGGAAGCTGATAAAAGAGTGTTTCTCTCCCTTCCTCCTGCTGCTCTGTCAGCTATAGTGAAAGCCCAAGAGCTAAAAGTCATCTTGGATCACGGTATCGTGGAGAACACTTTGGAGACTGAGAAGCAATAAGATCCAAAGCCAGTCTGAATCCCTGAACTAACCTTGTCCAGCCTACATCTCAGGCTAGAATTTTATTTAAGAGAATGCAAGATTCCCAGGCAGAGATGACACATCCTTACACTCAGGAGACAGAGGCAGATAGATATATAGGTTTGAGGCCAGCCTGGTCTACATATCAAGTACCACAATAGCCAGGGTTACACAAAGAAATCTTGTCTGTGTGTGTGTGTGTGTGTGTGTGTGTGTGTGTGTGTGTGTGTGTGTACAAGAGAGAGAGAGAGAGAGAGAGAGAGAACAAACTATCTGCCCACTAACTCTGAGTATTGAGTGTGTTGAGTACTGTTTCACATCCAAACATATCCAGCCTATATAGGGTTCATAAAAGACTACAGAATTGGGAATTCTTCTCTAATTTCAGTGTAGGACTTATGTAACTTCAATATAGGCATAAGTCTCTTTTATAGCAGTATGCTTTCTTCCACAGCTGTTTGTCAGTTGTGTAGTTCGCGAATAGGCCCATCCTCTTTTCCACAGCTTTCTTCTTAGAAATAGCAAGACGCTCTAGCAAATATAGACACTCTATATCTGAAAGTCAGTAGACTGCTTTCCTAGAATGCAACAGTGATTTTCTCAGTTCGGTGCACACAGGAGTGTCTGTCCTCACCCTCCCACCGACCCCATTATGCAGATTCACTTATATCCTGACTGGAAGCCCCTGTCCTCTACAGACCCATATTAATGTTGATACTACCGGGCGTGGTGGCGCACGCCTTTAATCCCAGCACTCAGGAGGCAGAGACAGAAAAAACAAAAGAAGAAGAAGAAGAAGAAGAAGAAGAAGAAGAAGAAGAAGAAGAAGAAGAAGAAGAAGAAGAAGAAGAAGAAGAAGAAGAAGNAGAAGAAGAAGAAGAAGAAGAAGAAGAAGAAGAAGAAGAAGAAGAAGAAGAAGAAGAAGAAGAAGAAGAAGAAGAAGAAGAAGAAGAAGAATTACACTGGGTGCTAGGCATGGTGGTGCATGCCTTTAAATCCCAGCTCCTGGGATGCAAACTCACAGTCGGGTCGCTGTGACTTTGAGAAGGTCTACCTCATGAGTTCCAGGACAGACAGGGCTAAAAGTGATACCATGTCTCAAAACAACAAAGGAAGAAAGGAAAGAAGGAAGAAGAAAAAAACAGAACAAAGCAAAAAAGATTACATTGGCTGTGCAAAACATGGTGTAAATAGTGCATGTGCTGGGTACATCATTGGAAATTCACATGGTGACTCTATAATCCTCTTCACTTTCCTTGGTCCATTGTAAAATAGCTGGAAGGTGCCAATGACTATAAGGACAGACAAGACAGAACAACATGAGCCACCAACCACATCTCTCCTACTTTTTAACAGCTTTAAGTAACTTCCTCTTATGTGTCATTGGCCAGAAATGTGTTATGTGACCATATTAATGGCAAAAGTGTCTGAGTCTGTGGTTTTTGTTTTTTTGTTTTGTTTTGTTTTGTTTTGTTTTGTTTTTTTATCTGAACCCCAAACCACTTCCGCCAAACCACGGTTTTGGAAGTCAAAATGGTTAAAGGCAAAGATGGAGTGGTGGGAACGGTCTTAGGAGATGGCTCGGTGGGTAAAAGTGCTTCCTGTACAAATAAACTCCCGAGGTTGAATCATCAGCACGGATGTACAAAGGTGTGTGTGAGCCCATTCACCTGTACCACCAGCGTTTGTGAGGAGCAAAAATGGAAGCCTTACTGGGCTTACCGCTGCTAGCCTAACTCCAGTTCAGTGAGAGGTCCTGTCTCATGGGAAGAAAGCAGAATCACACAACATGACACCCCATGTCCTTCTCTGGTCTCAGTGGGTGTACTCACATAAATATGCACATATCTCACACACACACACACACACAC
>NC_034604.1:49236426-49242830 GCF_900095145.1 Mus pahari | reverse complement strand
GTCTACAAAGTGAGTTCCAGGACAGCCAGATCTACACAGAGAAACCCTGTCTCAAAAAAACAAAAAAACAAAAAAACACACATAAAGACAGCCTAAATAATATGCTTTGGGCAGTAAAGACGTTCACATGAGCATATATTCCAATAAATATTCTTAAAAGGCAGACATCATTCAGGTATTGCACTTTGCTATCACGTTTCAAAGGTAATAATGATGTGTTGTTTAACAGAGCCATCAGGACCTGGTGCTGCCATTGGGGTAAGCTTCTCTACGCTCTGAGAGATGTGCTCCAAGAAAACTGTAAAAGAAAAAGAAAACACACACACACACACTATGAACACTTGTGTGATCTTACATGAAGAGTGTCCCCTGTAACAAAGAACTCTTCTGGGAATACCAAATATGTACCCCATAACCCACTGATTCTGGCCACTGGCTATCCTGTCCACCTGGAGAGAACATGTCAGGTCTGACAGGTCAAGAACTTAGTCCTTCAAGACAGTAAGACAGTTCCCCTACTTGCCAATGGGAAGTCAGGCTGCCAACGCTCTCCCCACCCCCCCTGTGTGTGTGTGTGTGTGTGTGTGTGTGTGTGTGTGTGTGTGTGTGTGTTTATGTGTTGAGGAGCTCCCTGCCATACTTCTGATAAGGCAGCCCATAGCTGAGGGAAACATGTTGTAATCATGTCCATTATATTGGATAGAGATCAAGCCACATGAAGAGTTGGAAGAGCGAGACCCAGCAGATCTTATGGGACAGGCGCAGCTTTCATGCCTGCTTTGGGAGAGCCACCTTTTCTCCATGTCTCTATGTGTTCAGAAACCGATCAAATCTTGCCATTCAAGAAGAGGTTTTAATGTCATACACTCTCTCTCTGCTCTCCCCTTCCCAGGGAACAAAGAATGGTGCTGGAAGCCCCAGCCTGCAGTCCTCTAATCACTTGCTCACTCTGTTGCCTGGCCCCATCCTGACACTGTCTTGAGATCTACACTCAGTCATCTCATTAGCATCCACTCAGGAGTTATCAAAGATGCCTTTTAGACACATCAATGGGTATTTCGAACACAGAGTTTCTAGGTGCTTTATGACAGGAACCAAGGACAAAGATGCATCCTGCTTTCTCACACTTGTCAAGCTACCTTCTAGAAAAGAGAGAAAAAAAGGAAGACAGAGCAAGGGGTATTAAGACTTAGGCTGGTGAGCTCATCTCATTCATTTTTTTCCAAAATCCTAGAATTGCAGTGAACAATTGGTTAAAAAAACAAAACAAAACAAAAAAAAAAAACTGTGTTTGGAGCATTATCAATGATGTGCCATAAACTTTATAGTTTTTTTTTTTCTTTTTCTGGGAATTCAACTTGCACCCCATTATGCTATGGTCACCAATTGAGGAGTCTTAGTGTCCATCACGGCTCTGCCTTTGAAGCAGGGGGTCATTGCATTAGTACAAAGGGGGATGAATTCAATATGCCTGCTCACCAAGTAGGGTTGAATTCACTGAAAGGGAATGACCAGGCTTCCTATTCTGGGTTTCCATCTGGACAATCCGAAGCCTCCCTTATCCCCAGCAAGAACTCCATTAATGAATATTCAACGGAAAGTATTACTTCATTGTCAGCGCTAATTGCTAGTTTTACCTTATTAGTAGAAGCTTTTCTGCGGCTGAGCCTGACATGCATTTGTTTGCACACTGTTATTAGCCAAGACTCGGTGAAGTCTTGCAATTAACACCTCTACATTATCTCATGCCGGGAAAGCAAAGACAGAACCAGATGACTCACTTTGTTTCAGCTTTGCTCTTGTTGTCTGATATAGAAGCACTTAAAGAGAAGTGTACGCGCCTCAGAATGCCATATGGAGCCAACAGAGACCATAAAAGGCTTTTCAGGGACTGGTGCATGAAAGTTCATTAAGTCCAACGCACCATGCTCAAATCCTGATTTAAACTCTACCCACTGTGCAGGTACAACACCTGTGTCCCTCTCGCTCGGCCAACAGTCCAGTTGCTGATGGAGGATCCATCTTCCCAAGAAGCAGAGGAAATAACACTTTCCTCTCTAAACATTATGAAGTTAATGATTCACAGGACAGCTAAATAGCCTCCAGAACTCCTATCACTTTGGAGATAAAGCAGACAAGGCAATAACTGTATTTTATTTATTTCTTAATGCTGCTTCCAGCAGCTTATCACTGATATTTCTGTAAAGAATAGGGATGGAGGGAGGGGGAATGTCAACAGATCATATTTTAGTTTTATATTCGGGAAGAGATCTTTCTCTCAGCACTTGGTCAAAGTTGTTTTTTCCTCCTCCCCGCCCCAAACTAGGAAACAACATCTGAAAAATAAAAGTAGTGTCTCACTTTTCCCCCTTCAATTTATGAATTCTTCCTATTGGTCCTATTTTGTGATTTTTC
Source organism: Mus pahari (assembly GCF_900095145.1). Lineage (NCBI taxonomy): Eukaryota > Metazoa > Chordata > Mammalia > Rodentia > Muridae > Mus > Mus pahari. The sequence goes on along the minus strand of NC_034604.1, from coordinate 49,240,415 downwards.
AGTTTTTTGAGATAGGGATTCATGCTGTGGGGCCAAGTCAGCTTTAAAGTCAAAAATCTTCCTGCGTCAGCCAACCCCATGAGGGCTAAGATTACAGGAATACACTACCAGGCCTGGCTATTTTTTTCTTTAAATATAAGTGCAGAAAATAAACACTATATTCGACAAAAAGAAAAATGACTAAATTCATTTACTCACAAGTAATTCTAAGTGTTCAATAAACAAGAGAAACCATCGTTCATTAGTAATCAAAAATGAGCAACTAACATAACATTTATTTCTAGATATTCAGTGGTTAAATCAAAACATCTGTGTCTGTCATTGAGGAGACTAGAACTGAACATTCAAATATACCTTCAAGGGGAGTTGCAAATTACAGAAACCTTTTGGAAAAATAGTTACTTTTCTTTACAAATATCTCCCATAATTTTTCTTACATAATTTGGCTAGCAGTATATAAAGCATGATAATTGCAGTATAATTGAAAAATAAATTTCCAGAGAGAAGAATATCGCTTAAAAATATCCATACAGCAGATTTCATAATGGTTAACAAGAATACTGCAAACCTATGTGTTCTGTGGACTGATTCGGGAAGAAAAATGGAAAGTTCTGCAAAGACAAGTTAAAAACAATGAACACTTTGTCTTAGAAATAGTAGACTTACAAAGGAGAGATCATTAAATGAAATTCTGAAGTTAAATATGTGAAATCTACCACACTGTGAAAGGAGTCTTTATTTCTTGCTTGTGAATCTTCATGTCTTCCAACAATACATACAAGAGAAAAAGCAACTATAATAAATAATAATAATAATAATAATAGACACATTATGGTACAGTGGGAACTATTGCCATAGCAATAAAAACCCTAGTTAAAGTAAAATCAGTCTTACACAGAATTTGCCCCAGACAAATGATCAACTGGAAAACCTTATTTACAAATGAAAGCCAGGCCCGATATTGTAATGATCTCCGTCTGCATGGAATTTTCAATATTTCGTAAGTATCCATTAGAAAAAGCCAACCTAGAATGTCCATTTATCATCTGGATTCAATCACTGGTGGCTGGTCGCTGAGAATATCGGAAGGCTTAGCCTCTTCGTGTCTGCATTTTTGGTAAGGTTTTATTAAGTGCCCGGAGGTCAGGGGACATGAACGCGCAGGCGCACAGAAGTCCAGGAGGAGTTGCATTCCTAGAAGCTGAAGATACAGGATCCTGGACGTGTGCTGAGATCGGAACTCCTACGGGAGAGCGGCAAGTGCTCTTAACTGCTGAGCCTCTCTCTAGGTCCTCACTGTCTGATTTTTACATGTCCCTCTTTCCATCCACGTTGGGGCTGGTTTGATGATCACGTCATTACATATAGCTGCATTGTGGTCTAATAAAATTATCAAACAGTGAAGATTTCTCTTGGTAGACATGTCAGGGGTGCATAACCCAACCTCAGCAGAATTAGTGTAAACCAGCCAAGGTTTTTGGCAGGCAAAGCTTTGGCAGCTTATCTGCCTTTGACCTCTGCCTAAAAATACTTCCATTAAAACATTTTCCCCTTCAGGCCTCTGTGTTTTGGCAATAGATAGCTGCCTAGCCCTGCCGGTGGAGTCCTGGCCTGAGGTTCAGGTTTCTGCATATCTATTGCACCAGAAGAAAGCCATCTGAAAATAGAAACATGGGCTGTTTTGTCGCTGTTGAATGGGAAGGCTAATAATAGTGTTGCTTCATTGTTTGGCAGGGACTCAAGGCTACCTCGGCCAAGCAGCCGAACACGCTGTGCGGCAGTAACGAAATCATAAAATTCCTCCAGGGAATGGGGCAGCTATTCAGAACATGTTTTATATTCTGGGGTTGCTTGGGAAGGAAATAGTTCAGAAGTTGTTTTGACACAAATGTGGTTTGTTTCCAATTGAAGGAGGGGGAGGGGCCGGGAGCCCAGTCAGGAGGTCAGTTGCAAAAGGGAGGCAAAAATGTCGTTAAGGAGCGCCTGACAGGTGGTGATAGGGCTGTCGCTGAGAAGCCCGGGGCCTGGCGGGGAGTTTGTCTCTGCCAGGCTCCCAGGGTGCACTCTGCTGCCTTTCACACTCCTATTATGTTTAGTTCTGTTGAACTTAAAGCGTGACCTTTTCCAAACTGCCCCGCATTGTTGACCCACATGCATTTTTGAGACCTCATTTCCATGAATGCCTTCCTTCTTCCTGCAGCAAAGCACTCTAAATAGGAAGAGGCTGAAGCAAAAAGAGCCCGGGCATGGAAATCTTTCAGGCATTGAATTCTGCTTGCTATTAATAATTCAGAAGTGTTTTTAATGCCCTGATATGGAAGGAAGGTTTTTTTTTTGACACCAAAGGCATCTAAATATTAATTTCAGAGGAATTGGTTGTTACAAGCAGTTAACATCCATTTTGTTAGTTGACCTCTGAGGGAAGGTTAATGCACTAAAATCTGGTCATTAAGTATAGTAACGAATGTTTTTTCAGAAAGGTTATTACTATCATAAACTCTAATCCGTGGTTCACGGCAGCAGCCTCCAGTGTAGGGCTCTGACTAATGAAGAATTAACTATTTCTGAGCAGTTAATAAAGATTTTTTTTCCTCTCCCACCAATCAACATACCCTACATGATCCTTATAATTACTGAAAGCATTAAGCCCTGGGTCTGAGTGCCCCACATGTCAGAGCAGACTTCTAGTCCCAATAAATGACAAATGGCAAACCTAATCCCATTTCACTTAATTTTTTTTTTTTTTTTTTGTAACATGGTCACTGAAATAAGAAATAATGAAAGTCCTAAGTATTTGAAAATGATGGTCTACTGCAAAGCATTTGCTAAATGAGTATTGATGAGGTCTTTAGTCACATTTTATTGTGATGGAAGATTCTATGTTCTGGCTTAGAATGTTGTTATACTACAGAGGCTAATAGACTACCAACAAGGCTTTTTTTTTTTTCCCCCTCCCTTGTTTGTTTTGTTCTTCTTTGCTAAAAACCACTCTCACTGGCAAGAATATAGGCAACATTTACACCTCCCTCTTAACAGCAGAGGGGAAAGGGACCTGCTAACCTTTCTAAAGAGCCTAGGGCAGTGTTTTGCTTCTCAATGGAAAGGTCTTCTCGAATTAATTAAAGTCACTCCCCCCCCCCCCCATACTGGCTTCTTAGAGGTCCACATTTACAGCGAAAACAATGCATCAGGCTTTAAGGAATAATCTCTTCCAGTGACCAAAAAGCTCAACAATTACTACACTAAGGACCTAGTCAGCTCTGAGGAGCTAGTCCAAGGTTGGCCAGGAAACACAGAAGGGACGGTCCCCTGAGGCAGGTCGCTTCTCATTCCAGTATGAACAGTCCCTGCCATCCACGTGCTTCTGTCCCCCCTTTTCTGTCACAGAAGGGGAAAAAAACCATAGTTAGTTGAAACAAAAGAAGGGCCCCTTAGCCCCCCTCCCCCCTCCGCTGCCCCAAACTATTCTATTATTTTATGAAAACTTTACCGTGTGTGGTGGTGGTGGGGGTAGGGGGTGGAAAGGACTAAATATACTGATTGATTAGCCCACTTTCCCGAAATAGTAGCTGCTTCTTCTTCTTCTTCTTCTTCTTCTTCTTCTTCTTCTTCTTCTTCTTCTTCTTCTTCTTCTTCTTCTTCTTCTTCTTCTTCTTCTTCTTCTTTTCTTCTTTTTCTTCTTCTTCTTCTTCTTCTTCTTCTTCTTCTTCTTCTTCTTCTTCTTCTTCTTCTTCTTCTTCTTCTTCAAGAAGATTCTCCATATTTGCCTGCCCTGCTAATCAATGGAGTTCACTAAGCACAGCCTTGCTGGGCTGAGCAGTCTTTGAGCACTTTGTCGGAAAGATGCTAAATTAGTTTCTCATTTACTAGTGAAAGCAGGAGACTGTCTTTCTGGATGATTGTCCTCAAATGGAGAGTGACATTGTATATCTCTTTTATAGTATAGTTATAGAAGAAGGAGGAGGAGGAGGAGGAGGAGGAGGAGGAGG
>NC_034604.1:49220070-49236195 GCF_900095145.1 Mus pahari | reverse complement strand
AAGAAGAAGAAGAAGAAGAAGAAGAAGAAGAAGAAGAAGAAGAAGAAGAAGAAGAAGAAGAAGAAGAAGAAGAAGAAGAAGAAGAAGAAGAGAAGGTGAGCCATGATATGAATCTGGCAATAGAATGGCTCAGACACACTGGTGTGAAGCAGCTGTGCACAGTGGCAGAGCTTTGTACATTTGACCTCACTTTATAAACGTGACTGGAATCTTAAATGCCTCTCCAAAACCTTTCGATCCTAAAGCTGGAATCAAAGGAGCAGTGATATATTAGCCTCACTTCTGAGAACTGGAACTTTGGCTGAATCCTGCTCATCCATCACGGGCCCCATCACAAGACACAAAGCCTTCCCTGTTGCCTCAGCCAGAAATAACCCCTCCAACTCCTGAATTCTCTTTTGCCTTGAACATTTCTCATACAGTTCTTCACACCCGGTCTTTGCTCAGAGTTATTTGTAGCCAGACTTGGAATTTGTATTCTCAGCACTTCCTGCAATGTCCAGTGCGCATGCGCAACCTGGCTGGTGAATCTCACTAACCGCTCCTATGTTAGTTTCTCTGGCTCATCCGCGGAGAGGTGAGCAGATGGGTCCAGGAATGACCTTGGCAGTCATTAGTTCTTTGTTCAATATTTTGTGGTGTATCCTCCCTTCCCAGATTCCTACCTCTAATGGGAGTATCTAGAAGTGTTCCCCCCTCCTCTTCCCACCCCCCACCATCCCATCTCCCCTTAGGGTTGGCTGGCAAAAATGTTTCTGAAAGGCTGGGTCATTTCTAAGGTGAGGGTCGTTCCTCGGGGTTGTCTTGCACATGGACAGGGATTCTAAATGAATATAGTAAGCAGGTAGCTACAGGATGGAGGGCTGTATAGACAAGTCAAGTGCCTTTGGAAGTTGTTTTCCCTACCTCTGTTGTCAGAGCCCCCCTGTAATCACAGAGAGGAGAGGGTTAACATGCCAAGTTCACTGATAATCACCATTGACCTCCTCTTTATCCTCTTTGGAACTTGGTTTTCTATCCATAGTAACATGTGAACCTACCCTGGCGACAACATAAGCTCAGTAAGCAAGCCTGTGAGATGAGGGGTGCAGAGCACTCCATCAGGGGCCTAAGGAGATGGCTCAGAGGTTAAGAACATTTGCTGTGCATATGGAGTACAGGTTTGTTTCCTACCACCCACCTGGCAGCTCTTATAACTTCACTTTCTTATAACTTCACTTCCAGGGGACCTGATGCCCTCTTTTATCTGCCCACCCACACACCCCCACAAGCACCTATACAGATGTGGCACACACACACATAAATAAATTCATAAATATTTTAAAAGAAAAAAAAAAAACACTGTGTACAGTGAATATGTGCCAATAACATTAAAAAGAATGCTACCAGAGTCATTTCGTAATGTTCTAAGTTCCCTACACTTGTGCTGAATATTCAATGGGTCTGGGGAAAAGGATACATTTGAGACACCGCCACATCAAAATGGCTTTCCTTTTTTTTTTTTTTTTTTTTTATGGCAAAAAGTGATGCTATTAATGTCATATCCACCCTTCCCCCACAACACATACACTTGGCTGTTACTTAATAGTAGAAAATGGTTTCAGTGACTCTTAGCAAATTCTGAATAGATATAATTTCCATTCCTATCACCCATTTCTATAAAGGGGGATACTGGAGAGTAACTCATGCATTTAAATGCAGGGGTATCAGAGCGCTGAGGACTCTCGCTCTCCCTGCTCCAGAGGAAGATGGCTATAAACACTTGAAAAAACACAGCTGGGAGAATAATTGGAAGTGGATCCGATGTCTTCATCCTCTGAGGATGCGAGTGCATGTGCCTGCTGGAAATTGCTCTTTCAAGAAATGTGTATGTCTCTGGATTTGAGCTTCCCTGGGCTGTGGGTAAGTTTCACAGAGGGGTTCCAACTTGCAAAGGTTAACTGCAAAAATCAAGGCTCTGTGCATTTCTTGCAAAGGTCAAACTCATCAGCAGCTCCGAAAAGCCTGCTGGACTGGGACACTGTACCCACTTTGTGGCAGAACCATGGCTCCAGGTTTGATTTCCCAAACTAGACAACTCCATCCCACGGTTAGGTCACCAAGAGATAAAGAGGCCACTCGGTCACTTGAAATTGCTCACATGTACCCTACCTTCGTGGTGTTTGTCAACTGATGGCTTCCCCCTCTGCATGCCAAATACCCGAGCTCCAGGGAGCTGTTTAATAAATGGGATAGGTTTTTGATTAATGTAAGAAGCCAAAAATAGAACGTGATGTAATGCATATCTCAACAGGAATCACAGGGCGAATTGGATGGTTTCAAGGATCTGTGCTGTACCAGCCTGTTTTCTCCTAGGAAAGAGCACCTTGGAGGGTCAAACTGCAGCAGGCATGCATTCAGGGCTGGGAAACCTGCCCTGTGGGTCTTTGGATAGCAGTGACCACACAAGAAGCTCAAGAGAAAGTTACAAACTGGACATTGACTGGAGTCTAGGAAGGCTTCTCCCTCCCTCATTAGAAGATGGTGTTATTTTGAAGACTGGAAACTAGCAGTAATATCCTGGCTACATCGCTAAGGTCGGTTATTTAAATGGCACATTCGGTTTCTTCTGGGCATCCGAAAGCCTCAGGTTGCCCTGTGCATAAAAGCACTAATTTAAACTTCTCAAGGGATAAAAATAATTGGAATTCGTATGGCTCTGTTCACGCAAGATTTGTGAAAAGCAAAACCCAACCCTTGGATGCCAAGGACCTCCTTACATTTGCTGAAGGATAGTACAGTATGTAAAAGAAATTTGGGGTCATTTTTCCTAATTAAGTGAGCAATAATGAAAGGTTAAAACACACTCTGGTGTGTACTAAAAGAAAGAAATAAAAGAAACCAATTCACTCCTCTTAATGACTGTGTACTGACTCCATACTTTGTAAGTTGCTCAAAATCACTGTGGGTTATCAAAGTATGCTGCCCATATATATATATATATATATATATATATATATATATATATATATATATATATATGAGTCCTCGGGTCAGAGGGAGCAGTGCTCTTACTACAGATAAACATCAGTTTGCATGAAAAAAAAATGTGGATGGCATGTACCAGACCCTGGGTTCACTCTCCAGCACAGATGGGAGTGGGGTAGGGTTATACATATGTATGTTTTCCTACTGACAAATTTTATCTTTCTACAATGAGAATTACCCCACATCCTGGTTGCTATAAAGTTGTTGACTTTTTACATTGTCTATGAGGAAAGCCAACTTGACTGACTGTTTTGGGACTCTGGAGGAATTTTTTTTCCTAGGAAAGGTACCTGTCAAATCAAAGCACTTTTTTCTTGTAAGATGTGCAACTAACACAACCAAGGCCCAAGATCTCTGAAGAATTTGTTAGTTTTAAACTCAGCCAAACCCCCTCACCAGTGACTCATTCTCCGTGTACTGTTAGACATGGACAGGAGATGGCCAACGAGTCACTCGAATGTCTAGCCTCGCTGTAGATTCTATTGTCTTTCCAGGACAAACCAAAAGCATTGCTGGAACTGGTTTTGAACAATCCCTCCTAGCACACTGATTCTCCAAAGAGCAGGGGAGTTACAATTAGTGTAATCATTCAGTCATACAAGGGAAGCCCTAGAGACCTCCTGGCTGCACGTTGCATTGTGGGTAGGTATAATTGGAAATTTTACCTCTCACATTTAAAAAAAAAAATTTCAGGGAGCCTGATACCATTTTTCCATTATTATAAAACCTTACTATTAAAAAAATAGGCTTTACGACTCCTGGAAACTCTAAATGTAGCCTTGAAGGCAAGATAGTAGCTCAGGTAGGTATTCTTCAGCAGTGACTACAGCTCTCTCTCTCTCTCTCTCTCTCTCTCTCTCTCTCTCTCTCTCTCTCTCTCTCTCCCTCCCTCCCTCTCTGCCTGCTGATCCCCTTGAGGGTCTCATTCATGCTCAGATCCTATTCCATTCTCTGCTGGACTTGACAACTTACTTGAGCCAAGATTGGGGTACTAACTGTGGACGATTTGCATTACTTTCTTTAAGGTTGCTTCTTACGGGTGGGGGTGGATTATTTACTGTATTATCATATGCCTATTATCCCAATTTCTGTCTGAAAGGGACTAGAAAGGTATGGTCTCAAATTCAGGTTTAAGTTTCTATCAGCGTGACTGGCTAGTAGTTGAACATTATTGTAGACTAGGGGCTCACCGAAAGCAACTACACAAGCTGCGCAGTCCCTGCTCCAAACCATCCCGATAACTAGACGTTTGAACAGTTGCACTTAAAGACTCCTGGGGGGAAAGGTGCATGGGTAGTGTTACTTGCTTGCTCTTTGCTGTAAGCAAAGCAAGCTCTGGTCATTTAAATGCCAGCCTGTCCATAAAGGCCTACCAGTGCAACCCTAAGCCAAAACTCATCGCTGTCACAATCCTTGGGCTTTGTGGGTTCAGTCAGAGAGATGTGTATTCAGATTCGATGGCCTTTGTGCTCACAGCGCTTTCCCTCTCTTTTCTCTGTGCCCTGCAGAGCTGACCCTAACCTCTTTTGAAGTCTGTGATCACCCTGGATCTGATCAGATGCGCCAGAGTGAATTGGGTAAGGAAGAAGACAAGAGGTCATTAACTGCTCAGTTTCAGACCATTTTCAGTGAGTCACAAGGATTGCCAAAGGAGTTCCAACTCTCCATTCATAGTTGCTAATACTTTTAGCTATCCACTTAGTGTTCTAGTAACACCACGAGTACCAATGTCCTGAGGGGAAAAACCTTTTTCCACTGATTAAAAAAAATAATAATAAATGTGTCCCCAAATGATATAATTCTGAAATGTGTGCCCATATTTCCCTTTCCATTTCTAGGTCTTCTATTAATGACATTGCCATGTATGCATGACAACACATTTTTGAGCACCCTCTGCTATCCTCAACATAGTGTTCTGCAGTGTACTTAAAATTAGCTGTCTGCTATGTGCCAAGTTTTCAGACACTCGGAACTCAGATGAGAAATACAGTTTATGTCATGGTAGAGGAGACAGAGAACAAATCCGAAGATAAATAAGAGCCTCAGAATGTGCTCAGAGAAGAACAGATAGGTCCATTGGCCACGCAACAAAAGTCGGCATTAACCTTATACAGAGGGGCCAACATAAGCCAACATAAGCCTCTGAGAGGGAACCAGAAAACCACCCCCAGAAAACTGCAATGCAGACCATGAGGCAAAAGAAACAGCAAGTTGACAGGTCTTGAGAAATAAAAGGTTTTATTCTGTAATTGTCTCTTTGTGTGCCCTGTTTTCCTTACACTGAAAGAAAGCATGTCCTTTGCGAAGTAGTAATTATGTGTTTACAATAAAGTGTGCAAATGACAATCGAGAGACCATTAATAGCTAACAACATCTCCTGCTCTTAAACACGTTCCATGAAAGGGTTAGCAATGTTTTACCATGTTAGGTGATTGAGGTTTACACAATGGTCTCATGAAGTAGAAGACAAAAGTGGAATTCTAGGTGGGAGATGAACTGCCCAGGATTTCACAGCATGTGGCTGGCCTGGAATTTGAATCTAGGCATTCTGGAAGCTAATGACACTTACCCATTGGTTATAAGCTGAATTTTATAGCGCCAAGTGTTTTCCCTCTCTTTATTGCAGAATCGAGTCGTGTATTCTGAGATATGTCTTATGACAATTGTTTTGTTGCTCTGATTTGAGACAGGCTATACTCACTATGTAACCCAGGCTTCCCTTGATGGTATCTTGACTCAACCTCCAAACAAGGTCAGCATGGCATACATATACTTCCATATTGGGCTGATCTAGACTTAAAATCACGTGTGCGATTCTCACACAGGGATTACTTAAATTATTCTAAGTAGTTTCCCATGAAGATCTTATAAAAATTAAAATGGATTCAAACATCACACACACACACACACACACACACACACACACACACACACACCATACAGACATATACACCACACACACATGAGAGTATGCATGTGTATGAACTCAATCGCTGATAGTCTCAACTCAAGAATTATAATGGTTTCTAAGTATATACTTGGGTCAGCTAATGAACTGGCCTTTCAACCTCAGCTTTTTTTGCCTGCTCATTGAAAATAGATCGGAGCCCTTTATTTCCTTCTCATTAAAAAAAAAAAAAAAAAAAAAGGTGAATCCCCTTGGAAAAGCACTGGGTACATAGCAGCAGAGTGGCTCCAGGCCCCAGTTCAGGAGTGCTTGCTGCTTCTGGGCCTACGGTTTTCTCCAATCTTTTATCAACTGCAGCAGAAGAGCCTTCTCCAGCCCCTGTGATGACAGACACTGCATACAAGTATCCCCAGCAAGGCAGCTCTCCCTGCATCAGCAACTTAACGGCCATACCATGTCCAGGACTCTTCCTTAGTTTCTCAACTTGTCTTAGTGGCAGTGACTATCAGGCATGATATCTTCCTTCCTTCCTTCCTTCCTTCCTTCCTTCCTTCCTTCCTTCCTTCCTTCCTTCCTTCTTCCTTCCTTTTTTTTTTTTTTCTAAATATGGTTCTGGTATCAAATGGAGGGCCAAATGCATGGTCAGCAAGGGGATTCCTACTGACCCACATACCCAGCCTTTCATATGTGCTATTGCTACTTCTTTTGTTTGTTTGTTTGTTTTTTCAAGACAGGGTTTCTCTGTGTATCTCTGGCTGTCCTGGAACTCACTTTGTAGACTAGGCTGGCCTTGAACTCAGAAATCCGCCTGCCTCTGCCTCCCAAGTGCTGGGATTAAAGACATGCACCACCACTGCCTGGCTATTGCTACTTCTTAAAGAAAGAATGCTTTTATTTAAAAATCAAAAACAAAAAACAGGGTCTCATAATATAGCCAAGGCTGTCCTTAAACTCATAAGCTTTCTCCCCTGGCTTCCCCATCCCTAAGTGCTAAGATTCCCAGTGCACATCCCCATACACTCCTCCTTAGAATATTTTTCCGTTCTGCCTACCCACATGTAAGTCCTACTCCTTCTATAATTAGCGATTCTTAATGGTGAATGTCCCATGTTCAAATTACTGGACCTGTTTTCTTCCACTTTGACCTTGGGGTAATACAGTACTGAGTAATTTTAAGATTTTAATTGATGTTCCAAGTTAGACTTTTGTAAAGTCAAACATCATACTATGACATCACTTTTCACTTCAAACCCATTAAAAAGCCACCCTCTCCTCATAATTATAATTTTAAGGGAGAAGCACTAAATGAGCACTTGAATACTGAGTCCTATATTTACTTTTTATTTTGAGACAGGTTCTCCTTAAATCACCCTGGCTGGTACTGAGCACACACTGTCGGCCAGGCAGGCCTTGAACTCGTGATTCTCCTGTCTCAGTCTCCCAAGTTTACAGGCCTATGCCACCAGACCTAGATTCTCTTTAGTCCTAACTAGTGTTTCCACCCTTTGTTTATTATGGGTGGTTGCTTCATATTCTAGGACTATAAATCACACAAACAGCACACATACATCTGCATAGCTATACATTCATTGTTTGTGTATCTATGTATATGATATATGCATCTGGGTATACGACTGTGTGCATGATTATGTGGTGTGTGCACGTGCTTTCACGTGTCTATGTGTGTGGTATGTGTGGTATGTGTGTGTGGTGTTGGTGTGTGCATGCAGATGAATAAGGAGACCCAACGTCTTTGTCTTAGATTTGTATCTTTCCTTTATTTTACTTCATTTTTTTAAGTAAGTGTGTGTGTGAGAGAGAGGGAGAGAGAGAGAGAGAGAGAGAGAGAGAGAGAGATCTGTTCAAGGGCACGTGCTTGTAAGTGCCTGCAAAAGTGTCAGATTCTTCTGGAACCAGAGTTACAAGTGTTTGTGAGCTAACTAATGTAGGTGCTAGGAATTGAACCCAGCTCCTCTGGGTTCATGCTCTTAGCTGTCAGGCTAACTGTCCAGCCCCTCCGCATTCATTTATTGAGACTAGGTCTCTCAATGACCTACAAGTTCATAGGTTTGGCTAGGCTGACCAGCCAAGGAACTTCTAGGATTCTCCTCTCTCCACAGCCCATCCCCCACCCCCACTAGAGTTACAGAAGCCAGCTGCTATCCTAGGGTTTTTGCATGGGTCCTGGGGTCTTCCCTCATCCCCTCATCCCCTCATCCCCTCACTGCACCACTTAGCCAGCTGTTAGCTCCAGTTCACACCTCCTGAAGCCGTTCATGGCTGAGCCTGCTTCAGCACCAGTTATCTGGATGTGGCTCCTTGTGGCTCTGGTGTCTCGAGGCTCATCTGAAAGTGCTGTGTCTCTGCCAAAGGCCACCAGTTCTATTTCTACATCATCAACAATGGCTGGAATAGAAAATCTCCTAGTTAAAACAAAACAAAACAAAACAAAACAAAACAAAAAGCAAAACGGGTGTCAGTCCATTCCTGGATTGTCAAGTGTTGGCTGTGTTTCATTCTGAACTTATCACTCTCTCCCACCTTTCAGGATAAATTTATTCCACCGAGTTCAGGAAAAATGATATAAATTTTCATTAAAGAAAACACCATATTATGACAGCACTAAATGAATCATCTGCAGTCTCTTTTTAAAGGCTTGATTTATTTTCTGCACTTGGGAGACACGTTGTAAAAATATTTCCACTAACAAGCATGAAATATTGCAATACATATTTTTATACATACTATATTTGGCTATGTTATATTTTTCATTTTAGTGTGTATCTGCACTGAAGTGTTTATCTGTTGAAGGGCTTTCAGGTAGTTTCTTGATCACATTTGCTTCCTTGATTAAAGAATAAAATCAAGAACAAATTGGCCAAAGAACCCAGATCAAATCCATCTAGCTGAAGGCAGTATTTTACTGAATTGACTCAGACTCCCATTATTCTGCACCCGGTGACACAATGTAATGTCATTGGTATGCAGGCTATTCCACTTAGCCTTGAGCAAAGAGACTGAGCTGTGGGTGTGCTGAGTCCTATTTCCATCCGGAAGACAGGGTTATGCGTGTGTAAGAGGAGTGAGATGAATCTAGAAAGCCGCTACCCCATAAGGGCTGGGTTTGAAAACATGTTGTGCCACCAAGTGACTTGAATATCCAAATCCCTGGCAGAGAGTTTCTGAGCTAACTGAGTTTGCAAGGAGATCAATGCTCCCCTCATTGATTTTCCTCAGTTGCAAAGCCAGGATTACACACATTGTGAAGCTGTATGCCCTGGGCCATCCAATCTGATTTCCTTGTCAGCTCTAAAAAGTCACAGTGTTCAGCTGTAAACTGGAGGTTATGAAAGTCGAACTGCATCAAATTTGCCCTTCTACTAAGCCTGCATATTAAACACAAGGGCAGTCGCATATTCCTAGAGCCGTGGAAGGGCTGCATGGGACAAGACAGACTCTGTTTGTGTGCGGCATCTAAATAGATGACAAAGATGCCAAAATGGAGTCAGAGATATCTTGTTCACATTCGCACATCTCCCGAGACACTTCCAAATGAGCCAGAGCTTCACTTGTCTTATTTGAAATGCAATATAAGGAGACGGTTTCTTGCCCACATAAAGAGGTTGGCTCTGACCCTTACAGATTTGAAACTGTCTTAGTATTTATCACTGAAGAAAGTGGGTAGTTGGAAGGCCATACAAAAATCAAGATTCTGACATTAAAAAAAACAAACAATCAAGGGTTTATTTTCTATTGGTAGGTGGATTCATAGTGCAGTTAGCACAGAGTCTTGCCTTCCATAAAGTATTGGACTAGCATGTAATTTTGCTTGTCACTGTCACCTGAAAACTGGAACACTCCCAAAAGGTAACTTTAGCTCTTTTGGTAGTTCAGCCTATATATACACGTACATGTATGAGAATGGGTGCCTGAGTGTGTCTGTTCATCTGTCAGTCTAGAATTTTACTGTGGTGACTTGGATGAAAATGGCCTTTACAGGCTCATGAACTTAAAGGATTGGTTCCCAGTTGGTAGATTAAGAAGGAATAAGAGTTGTGGTCTTGCTGAGGGAGGTATGTCTCTGGGATTAAGCTTGGAGGTATTAGAAGCTCAGTCCATATCTTGTCTCGCTTCCTTTCTGTCTCCTGTCTGTGGTTTGGGTTGTTAGCTCTTAGCCACGGCTCCAGGGCCATACCATCTGCCATGCTCCCTGCCATGATGATCATGGACTAACCTTCTAAAACTAAGGTTAAAGTTACTTACACGAGAAGTGTGCATACCTGAAGTTGAAGGCTCAGTCACGGTGTTTCATAACAGCAACAGGACAGTGACTAAGACAGTTAGAGGAGGGCAAGACGAGTCTTTTCCCCCAAGATTCACACCTACACTCCACTTAGAGGATGGAGACCGAGTTGCATAGTGACCTGAACTTTGACTCATTCTTAAGAGGCTGGTGACGTATCCCAGTGTTGGAGCAGTTGCCAAGCATGCCCGAGTCTCTGGGACCAATCCTGATCTGGGGGAGAGATTTTGAAAAGATCATGTAAAGTAAGCCATTCATTTTCCTACTAACACTAGATACGTGACCTCCTAGCTATAGGTCTTTCAAAAACAATTTTCCCCAAATCCAGGCTTGTTGTATTTCTCTTGTTGGTGTTAAGAATGTCCTTCTGACACCCTCTCAAGTATACTGGGCTAAGGCATTGGCTCTCACTGTTCATTTCTTAAACACCATTTAGGGTAATAAAGTCTCAGAGGCAAGGGGAAGCCATTCTACACCAAAGACTCATGGGCAGATCTATACTCAGGCTAAGCCTTTTCCGAGTCCCAAGCTGACTGTGTAAATTAGTGTGTTGGATCTATTCTGGTAGCTAAGACAGATACACATGTTGCCAAGTTACTTAGTCAGGTTTCCTAGCAAAAATCAGCCATGCTGGGATCAGTTTCTCTGGTGCTGAAGAGGAAAAGCAGATTAATTCTCTGCTCTGTATTTCTCGAATGACTTCCTACCTCCTTTGAGTCATTCCAACAACTTAAAAAAATGTCAGATAAATATCATTTCCCACCATGAACTTCAAGACCAGTTCAGCTCAATACAGCAGCAATCACACCTCTCTTTTTATTTTTCTCTATATAGCCAGACATCGAAGACACACATTTTACTGGGACTCACGGGTAACTAAGTATTTTCCCAGTTAACCGTGACATGGCAAATGGAAGCATTTTTCAAAGCATTAATTTACTTCCTATAAAGCAACTTTTCTTTTTCTCTCAAGTGAGTAGATTCCAAGATATCTGAAAATAAAACTGGAACTAATTTTTCTTGAATGTAAATCAATGGTATCTTGACCCAGATGGCTTTCCTCCTAGAACGCTCTCTCTGAGGAAGGCTTACTTCTGAGGGAGTTTTGTTTTTATAACTCAGTGCCCTTGATTCTGTGATAGTCTAAGGAAATGTCCTGAAGTAATCTAATGATGAGGAGTCAGGGGAGACACTGCTCTGTAACCTCTACACTGTGCTAATAAAGGGGGTGGGATTGACTCACCCTGCTGAATTATGGAGTTGCTGTTATAGTGGGACTATATAACAGTGGGACCGGATCCAAGGCATGGCTAAGCACTGATCCCAAGGGTGCTCTGGGGAGCCCACAGTATCTGGTTTCAGGGCATCTGTCAATGAGAATCAGAGTTTGGAAGAAAACCACATTTTCTGCTCTTAAAAAAAAAAAAAAAAAAAAAAAAAAAATCCCTGTATGTTACTTTTGCTTGACTTGTTTTACCTAGGCAAAACAGAAGACCAATCTAAAAAGAAAAATAATCGTCAATAAAAAAAGAGCTATGATGTGGCAAGAAGTTCATTCTGTCGAAATATGTGCTTTAAAGGGACCATTTTCACACAGGAAGGAAAAAAAATATGCGTTTTCTTTATAAGGGCTGAACGTGCTAAGAGATTATTATACACAACATAAAGTTAAGGCTGTTTGAACAGGGAAAATAGAAAGCACTGGTGGTCACTCAAGCCTGAATACTTAGAACATTTCATTTCTTTTTACAGCAACCATATTCTGTAATAAAGGATCAAATGCTTCTGGTTACTGGACTGAAAAGAACCAAATTCTCTGAACTTTTTAGCACTTCATGTTCCTTGGGTATCTGCTGTCAGCTGGAGCTCACTGAGCTGCCTGATTCGCCAGGGACTATAAACTGCGACCAAAGCAAAGAGCTTCTGATTAAAAAAAAAAAAAAAAAATTTAACTTTGAATGTATGAGTGTTCTTTGCCTGCGTGTGTGTATGTGCATGAGATGCATGCATGCCTGGTTCAGGGAAACCAGAAGAGGATTATTTCATCCCCGAGAAATGGACTTAGAGTCTGATGGATGTAAATATTGAACCTGGGTCCTTTGTAAGAGCAAATGCTCTTAGCCACTTAGTCCCGAACTCCTGATTCTTTTTGTTATTGTTGTTGTTGTTGGCGGTGGTGGTGGTTTCTTATTTTCAAAGTAAATGGCACCAAACGGAGACACACCAAATTGTGGTTGCTTATAAGCCTTTCTTGCACATAGACGTATTCTAAGCGACGTATACTATCACTGTTCTGCCAAATTTTCGACAGTAATGTGTTTAGTACTTTTGGTATTGTTTGGTTGAAAGATGAAAGTGTTTTAACAGGACCGAGCATGACAAAACTGGCTCCCACAGGTTTTGCCCTTTCCCCCTCCCCTGATAAAGCATGAGATTACATTCCTAAAGCTCTCCTCCAAGGTCCATGTCCTTATTTGACCGATGATGTCTCATCCCAGAGACTGATCACTGTGGAAACACTGAGATCCAGCAATTCAATCATGACTTACCAACTCATCCTAATGCAGACCTCCTCCCCCCTTTTCCCCTTAAAAACCCACTCCTGCATAAACACCCGTTGTCTGCCTTTGCCTAACCCAGAGACAACCCTGCCTTTTGCTTGGCCCTTTGGGATTATAAATCTCCTTTGGGCTGAGAACTTGGTGTCTGTGTGTGTTCCCTACTGACTCTGAGGAGCCCCTTACAGAGGGTTCATGAACTGGAAGATTGGTCCCCAGTGTGGGGATATTAACAATGTCTTAAGACCTTTAAGATGCAGGATGTAGAGGGGCATCATTAGGTACGAGGAGTGTTACTTTGGAAGGGATTAATGCAACTCACAGGGGATCCCAGTTGTTCTTTGGGAATAAAGTTTTTATAAAAGAGCAAACCTGTTCCATTCGTGTTCCCTGGGATCTTTTCCATGTACATGTATGTTCTACATGAGTATCAGGCAGTCAAGGTAACTCTCAGCAGAAACAGATGTTAGAAATATGTGCTGTGAAGTAAGGAAACCCTTTTTTTTTTTTTCAGGTTTTTATTGAGCCTTGAGTATTTGATGAACTGATTTTCTTTGGCATTGGTATTGGAAATATGGTTATATGGTGGTACTGGATGAGACTCAGAAGAGACAGAGCAACTAGATCAACTTAGAGGATTGAACCTTTAGGTAATGGCAAGACACGTTTAGTTATGGGTTTTTATTAGATTCTCCTCATTTTACTTAAGACAAAAAATATAGTGCTCTAACAATTCTAGACACTTTACTTTATGCACTGAATGTACAGACAACTGTCAATCACATATCCCTATACTCAAGATGATTACAAAACCTACAGAGCCAGGAAACAGAGTTGAGCCTTGAACCTGAAGGTTGTTGGCTTAGAGTTTATGGACTTGTTTAGTCCACTAACTACCTCCTTCCTAAGCGATGTTGAGTGGGGAGCTTCAGATCCAATGAAACAAGAGTGAATTGACCAAATGTGCTGTAGATATTCACCCATTTCCAGTTTTCCTAATTATAATACAAGCTATTAGATAAAATAAAAACCCAGGGACTAGGAGTTGGCTCAGGTGTCAGAGCACCTGCTGCCACAAGTGTGAGGACTCGAGCGTGAATCTCCAGAAAATATGTTAAAAACGTGGATGTGATCACATATACATGTCACCCCAGCCCTGAGGGAGGTAAAGGGTCTGACACAGGAGGATCACTGAATTGCTGGCCACTAGCCTACTTCTAGAGTCATTGAGAGACCCTGTCTCAAGAAAATAAAGCAGACAACAACAGAGTGAGCAGGACATCTGATATTCTCATTTGGCAGACAGGTTCATGAACCATCAAGCAACATACACACAACTAATTACTTAATTAAAAATGTAACAATCTGATTTCTGTGAAAGATGGATTCGTTCATTCTTAAGCAAATTTCCATCTGAAAGGTGATACAGATAATAGTACCAGTTTCAACAACTGTTGAGTCCTAACCAAGCCAAGAAAGCACCTTGACATCATCTACGCAACCCAGGCAGAGAACATGACTGCACTGCTGTGTTAGAATGATTCAGTTTTGCAACTTAAGGGAGAACGAGTTTACTGTGACTCACAGTTCCGGGGGATACAGTTCAGCATGGGGGGGAAAGCAGCAGAAACATGGGTGGCTGATGACAGACAGAAAGCACAGAGAAAGAAATGAATGGTAGCATTCAGTTTGCCCTCTTCTTTTTCTTCCTACCAAACCCTGGACTTTAGAATGCTGCTGAGCACATCAAGGGTTGATTTTCCCTCCTCAACTAAGCTAATCTAGAAAATTCTTTGCAGACATACCTACAGATCTGTCTCCTAGATAATTCTGAATGCTGTGAAGATGACAGTGTTATAGTTATCCATGAGATTCTTGGGTCAAAATTCCATTGAAAAAAACTTTAATCTAAATAACTATCACAAAAAAAAAAAAAAAAAAAAAAAAAGAGCAAGTTTTCACAAAAGAGCAGTCAAGATCCATTCTTGATCACTGGCTTCATTTCCATGTGTGACCTTCACTTGTATCTTTGGTTAAATTCATTTATTCAACAAATACCTGCTCAGATCCGAAGTTATTAAAATGAGCTATACACCCCAGGAATATCTCAGCCGACAACTTGCAGAAATTGACAAGCAAGTCACAAAGTTCATATGGAAACTCAAGAGACTTCAGGACAACAAAAATAATCTTTAGAGAGAACAAAGCTGGAAGATTTCTACTTCTCAGTGTTAAAAGCTACTACAAAGCCTCAGTCATCAAGACAAGACAAAAGGTCTGGAGAAATGTTTCAGCAGTTATGAGCATGCGTTGCTCTTACAAAGGACCCCAATTCAGGTCCCAGCACCTATACTGGGTATATAACAACCACCTATAGATCCAGTTTTAGGCAATCTGATGTCTTCCCTCTTCAGGTCTCCACTATACATAAACACACATCAAGACTAATTTATACACATAAATAAATATTTTAAAAAAGACAAAACAGGATGGGACATATGGGTAGAGGTGCTGAAGAGGTTACCCCTCCCAGTTAAAGTCAATTATTTTCAACAAAGCACCTGAATTATACTGACATGAAAGAGCAGTGTTTCCAGCACTGTACAATTCAGTACTGAATAATCAGATATGCACTTGCAAATGGTAAGACTGAACGCTAACTCACTTTATATCACATGCAAAAACTATTCGAAGCAGACCAGAGAGACAGCCATGATGGCACATGCTGATAATCCCAAGTACTGCAAAGTGTGAAGAAAACCAGAGTCCAGTAGTTTGGGATAAGCCAAGGATACAGAGGCATCTCATCTGAAAACAAACAACATAAATAAACCCAAATCTAAGGCTAAAGTATGAAACTTAGGGGAAAGCATGCATGGGAAACTTTTTGATCCTGGATTAGTTAATGGTTTCAAGTCTCTCTCTCTCTCTCTCTCTCTCTCTCTCTCTCTCTCTCTCTCTCTCTCTCTCTGTGTGTGTGTGTGTGTGTGTGTGTGTGTGTGTGTATCAGAGGCAACAAAAAAAAGAAAATATAATACTGTATACTATCAAATTTTAAATACTTGTATACAATAAAGGTGTAATATGTGAAGTGTTCCACAAAATGTAAAGAGACAGGTGGTGATGATGCACACCTTTAATCCCAGCACCTGGGAGGCAGAGGCAGATGGATCATTGTGAGTTTGAGGCCAGCCTGGTCTACATATCAAGTTCCATGACAGCTAGGGCTACATGAAGAATTTCTGTCTCAAAATACAAAAGAAGAAGAAGAAGAAGAAGAAGAAGAAGAAGAAGAAGAAGAAGAAGAAGAAGAAGAAGAAGAAGAAGAA
>NC_034604.1:49206814-49219929 GCF_900095145.1 Mus pahari | reverse complement strand
AAAAAGAAAAAATGGGAAAAAGAGAAAGGAAGGAAGACAGAAAAGAAAAGGGGAGGGGAGGGGAGGGGAAGGGGAAGGGGAAGGGAGGGGAGGGAAGGTGAAAAGCCATGTATGGTGACATAAACCCCTAATCCTAGTTCTCAAGAGTCAGTAGCAGATGGTTCTCTTTGAGCTGAAGGGCAGCCTGGTCTATATAGCAAGTTCTAGAAATCAGAACTAACCACAGATAAAACCTTGCCTCAAAAATAAAAAGAACTGGAGGGACACGACGTAAATCATATACCTGAGAACTGACATGCCTAGAATGCATAGAGACCTCCTACAACTCAATAAACGATAAACAACCTAATGCAAAAGTCAGGAAAAGACTGGAATAGGTCTATCTCCAGAAAAGAAATACAAATGTCCAATAAACATAAGAAAAGATGTTTTGCGTGCTTATTCAGTCGGGTAATGAAAAACAAGTCCATGGTGAAATATCAGTGTTTCACATCAGGACGGTTTTAGGATTGCTAGAAATGTTAAATCCTGCTAGGGTCGTAGAGAAACCAGAACCTTCAGTCAGCCTGATACTGGGAAAGAACAGAAATGTATTATCGTGGAAGTCATCTCAGTGTCACATGCATGGTAGACAAAGTCTACCACATAGCTATGCTTCAGACTGGGAACATAAATTCTTATAACCACTGTGAAAAATGACTTTTTGGTTCCTCAAATAATCAAGACTAGGATGACTATATAACCCAGAAATTGCACATCTATGTGCCTACCTGTGAGAATTGAAAAGAATCACCCACACAGTGACTTGTACATAAATGTTCATGGCACTATTATTCATAATAGCCAAAAGAAAGGAAGCCAATGCAGAGCCTATAAAGTGGTGAATAAACAAAGTATGGCATAAGCTATTATAGGATATTACTAGGTGACAAAATATCAATGCACACTATAATATAGATGAACCCTGAAGTATAACAGTAAATGGAAGGTGACAAAGGACCACATGCAGTGTTATTCCATTTACAGTAAATGTGTAAGTGATGGCAAGAATAAACAGATACAAAGATGAGGATTGCCAAAGGCTAGAGAGAACAGGGGCAGGGAAGGTGATGGCGAAAAAGAAGGGCTTCTCTCTGTCTCTGTCTTTTTCTGTCTTGTTTTTTCTCTTTCTCTCTGTTTCTTTCTGCCCCTCTCTGTCTCTCTGTTCCCCCCCCCTGTCTCTCTCTGTGTGTGTGCGTGTGTGTGTGTGTGTGTGTCTGCCTTTTTCTCTGTCTCTCTCTTTCTCTCTCTCCTCTGCACCCCTGTGTGTGTGTGTGTGTGTGTGTGTGTGTGTACGCACGTGCACATGTGCCATACATGAGAATATGTGTAGACATTGTCTTGATGTATAACCCAGGCAGTCCTCTAACTCGTAATTGTCCTGTGTTACCCTCTTGGCAGAATTTCTCTTATACACAATGACAGAATTATAAAGTTAGATTGTAGCCATAGGTAAACAGTTCTGTAAGCATACTATAATTCATTGCACAGGGCATTTAACTCTGAATTCTGACATATGATTTACACCATAAGGGTGGTTTTTTTTTTTATAATGATACATAATTCCTATTCTAATAGTGTTTACTTTCTAGAAGGGGTTCTAGTATATCAGGGAGAAGGGTATAGATGCTATAAATAAAACTACAAGGCAAAAAGGTGTTGTACTGCAACATAAACAAGGTCAGTGAGGGTGTTTCTAGGGAGCTGAGTTGAATCCATCATGTGATGTAGAGACTGTTATGAGGACGTTGGGTATTCTTGGGTTCATTTGTTTTTGTTTTCTTCTTTTCTCCTGTAGACCTGGACAATCTCAGTCTCACTGTGGAGCTAATGCTCTTTTAGCACTCCTGATCTTCCTGTGTCTGCCTCTCAAGTTCTGTGGTTACAGTCATGACACAGAACACCCCTCAGTTAGAACTTTGTATTTTATCTGGGGTGAATGAGATGCTAGTGGAGGGGTCATAGCAAAACCCTGAAGCTATAATTTTTGTACAGAAGGATCATATTTTCTGCTGAGTCACAAGTAAGTGGGTGGCAGGTAGTGAGACCAAAAAAAAAAAAAAAAAACCACTCAGGATCTGGACCAAAAGTACGGAGAAGTGCCAGGAGGAACTACATCACTCAACACACGCATCCATCCTTTACTGAGACACTTCCTAAATTTGGGGCTGGGGTGGAAGGATGGAAGACAGGAATGAAGAGATGGCTCAGGGTTTAAGTGCACTAGTAGTTTTTAAAGAGGAGCCGGGTTTAGTTTCTAGAATCCATGTGACTGTTAACAGCTACTTTTAACTCTAATTTCAGGAAAACTGCTACTGTCTTCTAATCTCTGTGAGTACCAGGCACCCATATGGTGCACATCACACACATAGTCTAAACATTTAAATACATAAAATTAAAAACAATAAATAAATAAATAAATAAATAAATAAATAAATAAATTTTTTTCTTAAAAACAATGGAGGAAAAAACAAATTGAAATGGTAAATTACACCAAAAAATACATCATAATCAAATAAAATACACATACATACCTGAAAAATATCTATTCCAAAAGGAACCAAATCACTGCCAAGGGAGAAAAGCAGCATTTAAAGCCTTGAACTATGACAATGGCAAGCAAGGCAGATATACAACAGGATACAGCAGTGGCACTATCATCTCAGCAGTAGCCAAGAACTATTTAATATGATTTAAGAACAACTCAGGGAGAAAGTTATGCGTTGTATCTGAAACTTAGCCAATTAGGAAAGAATTCTGCTTGGTATGGTAAACCTAGCTAATTACCAGTGGCTGGTAAGGTCAAAGACCTTAAAGGAATATTCACTACTACTGGTCTCTCCAGCAAGTGTAGTTCCCAACTTTATTCTAAATACCTATCCTTTTATCCACAGGTAAGTGTAGCTCTCACACTTCAGCAAAGATGCTGGCTTTTGAAATAGAGTAATTATAGAAAACCACAACTGGCCAAACTCCAAGAGCAACTGGTATTGGAGTATTCAACAACAACTGA
Source organism: Mus pahari (assembly GCF_900095145.1). NCBI lineage: Eukaryota > Metazoa > Chordata > Mammalia > Rodentia > Muridae > Mus > Mus pahari. The sequence continues at coordinate 49,216,877 of NC_034604.1, read as the reverse complement.
TACATCCACAACACAACCAATACACCGAAGTCTCGGGGAAAATCATAGAAAAAGGGGAGAGAAAAACTGTAAGATCCAAAAGGACCAAGGTAACTGCTGCTAGACTATGTCTTCTAGACAAAACAGGCAAGCTGCGCTAATGAAATCTCAACAATACGGTTATATAAACAAGACTTGAACAGTGATAACTCCAGTAGATATGCCAAAGTGGACAGAGGAAATTTCATGGGCCCTCAGTCTGAGATTAATGGGGTCGGGCAACTAATATCTGTTGAGAGGGAGAATTAGTCTTCTCCAGGCAGGAGATTATCCAATACCAAGTGATCAATCTCTCTCTGTATGTGAGAAATGTATATTTGTATATATGACACATATACCACTAGCCTCTACACCCAGCTCCATTTTTCCTTTTTTTTTTTTTTTTTTTTTTTTNTGAGAGGGAGAATTAGTCTTCTCCAGGCAGGAGATTATCCAATACCAAGTGATCAATCTCTCTCTGTATGTGAGAAATGTATATTTGTATATATGCAACTTAAAACACTAGTCCCTACACCCCGCTGCTTTTTTCATATTTTTTTTTTTTTTTTTTTTTTTTTTTTTTTTTTGCTTTAATTTTTTTTCCTTTATGTATCCATGTTGTGGAGATGAGGGTGGGATGTATGTGTGCTATAGCTTGCACTGTACCTCCATCCGACAACTTGTAGGAGTCAGTTCTCTCCTTTCACCATGTGAATCCAAGAGATTGAACTCAGGTGGTCAACCTTGGTGGAAAGCTCCTATATGTATCACCAGCCTAATCTTGAGAGTGGTCTGTTTTTTTGTAGTACTTTTAGAAAATATAAGGTTGCCATATATCCCTTATACTCAAATATCAATCAATCAATATCAGCATCAGTCGATCACTCAATACCAATCAATGCAGAGTATCAGTGAACCATTCAATATAACACTTTTGTCACCACCAATGAAGTTAACGTACCAGACAACCTCGTCAGGGTTTATTCTTGTTATTGAATATTCTGTTTTTATTTAGGTTTGGGTTTGGGGGCTTTAGAGACAGAGTCTATCCATAAGGTTTACATTGACCTGAGACTTGTTATATAGTCAAGGTAGGCTTCAAATCCCAGATCCTCCTGCATCAGCCTTCCAAGTGCTGGGATTACACCAACATCCCTAACCCGGATTTTTCTATGACTTTTGATAGAAGTGTTAATGTCTAAAAGCTATTTTATTATCCTACAGAATATTATCCCACCCTTAAACATCTTCTGTGTACTATCAATGGAGAATACTTCATCCCAGTCTATGACAATAACGGATAGATTTTTAGTTTGTTTGTTTTTTTAATTGCCTCAATAGTTTTGCCTTCCCCAGAATACCATGTATTGGAGTTGTGCATTGTGAAGCTTTTTAGATTAGTAATTAACATTACTCTACCTTCTTCTTTTCAGAAACTTTTAAAATATGATTTTAATTAAAATAGTGACATCACTTTCCCTAGTCCTTCCACACCCAGCTACCATACTTGGAACTCCTCCTGTTTGCTTCCACTCTGAAATGGATAGCCTCCTTTTCTTTATTATTACTATGCATATGCACATGAATGAATGCATATGCACAAAAACGTGTAAGTAGAACCCGGTGAGTCCATTTTGTTGGTGGTGTATATGTGGCCTGCACCAAACACCCAATAAGGAGGCGTACACCTGGGAGAGCTTGATACTCTACCTTAAAGCTTAATCTCCTTCTTTTCATGCCCCAAATATCTTGTAATACAAAGGTAGGACCTTCATCTTTATGCATGTATTGAAGGGCCTTTTGGGTTCTTCCCAGTTTTGACAATTATGCGCTTCTGCAATACCTGCGTGCAGGTTTGTTAAGTTTAAGTTTGTTAAGACTCAAGTTTTCAATCCATTTCATTAAATATCAAAGAGCATAGCCGCTGGCTCCTGCAACTACAACATCACTAACTTTGACCAAAATAACCACACTAGCCTCCGAGTGCTGTCTTCTGTGCCACTTTGGCTTCCTATCAGCAGAAGAACTCATGCCAGTCCATGAACTCCTGGAGTCCTCCTTGTTTGGTATTTATCAGGAGTTTCGGTTTTGGCCACTCTCCTGGATGTGTGCTGATATACTATTGTTGGTTTGACGCATAAGTAGGTCTTCAGTATATATGACGGTGTGTGTCTATTGCATATACATATTCATGCTCTCATTATGCATATTTTGGGATGACATATGTTCAGACCTGTTGCCCGTTTTGCTGTATGTGTTATGTTTTGCTAGGTTCTAAGCCGTCTGTAGGTTTGTAACTATAGGTGTGTTTGAGATGTCCTTGGTCGGGTTTGTCTTTTGCAAACATGGCCTCTCAGTCTGTCGTCTTTTCCTGCTCTCTCTCTCTAGCTCTTCATTTTTTAAAGCTTGAGGCACTGGTCCCCTGACATGACACACAAATGGGAGATTTTAAATATTTTGCCATAAAATGTGCTTTATCCCTTACATATTAATTGAAGCCGTGCTAGTCTCAGTCACCATCTGGTACCTCAAATTTAATTCCTTCAAAGTACCGAAAGTGATTTTCACAGTCACCTCTTTACAAGTCTGGGTAACTAGATTTTTCTTGAAAAATAGGCTTGTTATATGCTGCCCTTTAAGCACCAAATGCCTGACGCAAACACTAAAGAAATCTGCTCACCCATTCCCATGTATATGGTCTTTTTTTAAATGTCTTTTTCTTGATCCGGTTTCCCATTTTCTCCAGCCGTTTCCCCATTCCCCTGCAAACTATAAAATAAAATGTGTACCTTAATTTCACAACTGAGGTGGAAAAAGAATTGGATGCAGTTGCTTTCACATCAAATACAGTGCTGGAGCCAAAAGCAAAGCGAATTCATCCGCTCATTCGTATAATCATTTTCGAATATTAGCATCTTCATGTTAAGAAGTGAGTCATAGAAGTTGATGAAAGGGACGCTCGCAGAGGGGAAGTTTATTTAGATTTTCAAATAGCTTGAAAAATTAAAACCTAAGTCTAAAGCTCAGTGGGAAAGCTCGGCTCTCCTGGAATGTCTGCAGAAATGATGAGACACACGGAATCACAAGGTCTCCTGCTTCTTCGGGGTGTTCAAGGAAATCAAAGAACTGTGGAAACCATTACTGCCCAGGAAACAATGTCATCTTTGAAAGTCTCATCGCTGAAGACAGGACCCTGAAGCAGATGAGAAGGCCAACAACTAGGCCCAGTTGCATCACCTGTTCAGCGTAAGGGAGTAAGACACGGCGTAAATGTAAATGGCTAAAGGCGGCCTTCTAAGAGATTGCAAAACATCGAGAAAGAATAATGTTCTCATTCAGCAGACATTCATATGTTCTCTACACCGGGTGAATCAGCTCACAGAGCAAGACAACCACTCTGATGGAGACATCACAGACAAGAGCAGCTACATGCAGGAAAGGAGCCAATGTAGTTGTATGAGTTCTCCAGAGGAGATGGCCCTCCCCAACCAGTAGGTGTGGCCAGCCAGGCCTTATGGAAGTGAAGATGCTGAATAGTGGACATGGGTAGAAAAAAGTGGTTAGGATGGGAGGACATCCTGAGGAAAAGGGCAGATGTCAGAGTCCGTGTTCTCTGGTGCTGTGTGAGAAGAGATTAGGTGAGGTTCAGACACGACAGGATATGAGGAGGTATGGGACTCACATGGGTCCTGAGCATCCAGGCCAATGGGGTTTGCTGACTACTGTTGTATAGAATACTACGCATAACCTAACAGCTTCAGACACAAGCCATCGTCCTTTTGTGGCAGCCTCTGAGGGACAGCCATCCTGGTGCAGTTGTGCGGATCTTCCTGTTTTCCCACAGGTCTACAGTCAAATTTTTTTTTTTTTTAACCTCTGATCTGCAGGGGTCTGAGGCCGAGGATCCTACTTCCAAACTGGAGGAGCTGTCGGTCAAAGACCTCAGTTCGCTTTCCTGTGGGTCTCTGTGGCAGGTAACTTCATCGATAACTGAGTAGAGGCTTGGAGGCAGAGGGAGAGAGAAGGGCCGCCTTGTTTCTAATAACCTGGTGCTGGCAGCAGCTCCTCATTGCTTCTGCCAAATTCTGGTCTCTTGCACCGTGGAGACGAACAAAGGTGTTGGGGGCTATTTGGGTCATCTTGGTGTTTATGACAACGACCACTTTAGAGGTGCACGTATGAGATAATAGACATCGCTGAGTGTGTTGTTCCTGTTATCATCGAATCCAGCCTGAACAGTAGAGTACAGGACCAAGAAAAGAGACCCTTATGTCTCACAGATGTACTCAGTGGCACGTGAGCATGGTTTTTTTGATGAATGGCAGGAAGAGGAAGCACCAGGGTAAACAGCTGGAAACATGGTAGAGGTGTTCCTGAGAACTAGGGCAGCCTTAGCTAGCAGAACGGACCCAGTGGGGTGGAGGAAGTGGGCCAGAAGCTCGAATCAACAGCACAAAAACCTGGATACACAGAACCTCCTACCCACCTCCAGACTTGTTCAAGTAGAGGTCTGATATTTTTCCTTCTTTCCCCAAGCACTCAAGTGCCGCCTCTGTGTCGGGCACTTTGCCAGGGATGAACTGGCAAAAAGCTTCCATTCTACTTAGGGGGAGAGAAGGAAACAGAAGTTGGCATTGCAGGCAATAAGTGGCATGTTCTTAGGGAACCGAAAAATGTGTGTACTCTGAACTGGGAACCTAAGGGTTGCCATATTGGTGGGTGAACTTTAATAGAGAGTACCAAAACTTCTGACTGAGTCAGGTAGGAAAGTCAGGAGATAAACTGGGAGCGCGTCACAAGCAGAGACAACATTCTCGCTCATAGATATAGAGCTCACCAGCGAGGCTCTGACTTTCTAGGGAGCACATGTTATGGGGGGGAAAGGAGAAGAGATTAACGATGAAAGATACCAACTGGTACGCAGTTAGACAAAAAGTAATCAAGACAAAGGCAGAGATTCGCAGAGACAGGAAAAGCGATGACAGGGTAAGAGAGACGTTGGTGCTGAGAATCAAAGACTGGAGACAGGAGTTCCGCATGGGCTGAAATGTGTCAGAAAGGAGAATGGAGATAAGGACGAGAAGATATCTGCTGAGTTTAGTCATGGAGCTGTTTGCTGCTACATTGGCAAAAACAGACACCGTCCCTAGCATAGAGCGTTGCAAACAACCATAAGGCAAGAGAGTGCAGCCATTCATCAAAGAATGTGACAACAGGAGGAAACAGAAGGTGCCATAGCTGGAGAGGATGTGGGCCGGCTGGAAACTGCGGATACAGCAGAATGGATAATGTAGGAAGCAGTGTCTCTCTGAGATGAGGAATGGGCTCGGAATCTCATGTGGAAGACAGGCTCATGTGTGTAAAGAGGAGAGAAGGAGAGAGCAAGCCACAAGTTACACTTTTTAATGTGAATAAGTGAGCTGCTTTAGGGCGGAGCTGCTGGGCAGGGGGGAGGGTTTGAAGCTGGTTGGGCTGGTGCACATTTGTAGTGCTGTTCCTGGGGGACTGAGGCAGGAAGACTGAGTTTGAGACCAACCTGGGCTACAGTGTGTGACTCTGGGTCAGAATAAATAAATTGGAAGCTCCTGAGAGCCTCTGTGTAGTGATGGGGAAAAGAAGCATCCAGGGTCATTGAGGATAGGGATTAAAAGCAGTACTGAGGGGACATTTGACCTTCTGATTCTATTATGACATCAATTTGTGGTGATTTTTCACTTTGACTGATTCAGTAAAAGTTGATTGAATGCTTCCTGTGACCTCTACAATGTTGGTTTTTGAAGACGAAGGACTAATAAAAGATTCTAACAGGCAATCTGTTACATGTGTGAGGTAGAAGGTTCCACACAGAATGAATCAGGAAATTGACACTCCAGGTGACACTTTTCTATTTCTGTGATAAAACACCCAAACCAGGGGCAACATATAAACGAAATCCTTTAATGTGGCTTACAGTGCCCGAGGTTAGAGTCCACGATGGCAGGGAAGACATAATGAGAAGCAAGCAGGTGGAGAAGGGCAGCTGGAGCAGCAGTTTGCTCACACTTCTGTGCCTACACAGGAGGCAGAGAGCACCCTGGGAATCACACCAGTGTCATCTGAAACCTTAAAGCTGGCCCCAGGTGACTTGGCGACACCTCCTAATCCTTCCCAAACAGTTCAACCCACTGGGGAGCAAGTATTTAAACACATTAGCCTCGAAGGGCTATTCTTATTCCAACCACAGCATCACACAAAGGAGAGCCGAGCAGAGCAAGAGCAGAGCAAGCTCTATTGAAGCTACAGTTCAGTTTGTTCAAATATGCAGCCTGTCTCCCCTGATGGTCATGATTACCATAGCTGGAGGAGTCAACTCTCTTCACTTTCCCCCCTCCATTGCTCCTACCCCATTTTCTAGGTTCTATTTCTAGTGTCCGGCTTGTGCTTCCACTAACCTCAGATTACAGTTAGACAGGGGAAAGTATCTGCACTAAGCAGATATAGTACTTTCTTACTCATAGCGCCCCAAACAACACTGTGTAACAGTGAATCGGGTAGTAATTGTATACATATCATGTTTTAAGTGGTTATAGGTGGTTTAAAGAAGGTATGTATAGGTTTATATAAATAACATACCATTTTATACAAGGTCTTTAGATACTCTCTGATTCTGGTATCGGCATGGGTTCTTGGAATTAATTCCTTTACAGATATTGAGAATGTTCACATCAATCAATTTTCTACCACAACTAACATGCTTGCTCTATGAACATGGACATATGAAAGGTACTGAATATTTAGTATTTAAGCAGTGGGTGGAAGGCATCTTCTTCTATGGACTTAGGCAATGACAGCACAGTTTCAAGAAGCAACCATTATGAAGTCATAGTTGTACTTCTACTGGGTAGCCTGGTTTCATAAAATCCACAGAAATAAAGCACGGAATCCGATGAGCTCTGTGGCATCTCTCTTCTCCGCACCAGCAGTCTTTACTAGCAACTGCCAAAATGCCAAAGAGCCAGCAAACCAACAGGCCAGAACCCACACCTGCCATCCACTTCCGCCCTTGGAAGGCAGTCAGCTAGCTGTTGAGACAGTGCACGTCATTTGAAAATATTAAGTAGGTCAAGTCGTCCTGTGAAACCCAGGCTGCCAATCGCCTTATTAGTAAGAAGATCATTTATTTCAATTATTTATGTAGTCAACATCTGTCTCTTGAGTTGGAGACAGGTTGATGGAGATTTTGAGTCCTTCCATAAAGAATTGGAAACACTTGCCTCTGGAAACCCACAAGCTACAGGAGAGGAAGACACAAAGCTAGCTATGCAACGCCAATTCTGCAATGCCACAGCTCAAACAGTCCATACATGTGCTGTGGTTTCCCTAATGGTAGTAAAGGACAGGAAGAGAAAAATCTATTTCTGGGCCAGCATTTAGCTGCTCTGCTGGTCCAGGACAGTATGCAGAGTTTAGGATTTACCCAGATCATGCTTTAAGAACTTGAAATCTTATGCACTTGGACATAGAGGTGTGCTCACGCACACACACACAATTGGGTCCAGAAAAAAAACGATAGTTAAGATTTAACTGGAATCACTAAAAATCATCCATTGATACACTGAGACAGTGAAATAAAACTACCAAAATATATGTGGGAAGCAAGCAGAAAATCAGTTAACATACACACACACACACACACACACACACAATCACACATTCACATACATACACACACATACTCACACACACTCACAAATTCACACATTTATATACATACAAACACACACACTCACAAACATACACACATACACACACACACTCACACTCACAGACACATACACATTCACACATTCACATACACAAACACACACACTCACAAACATACCCATTCACACATTCATATACACAAACACACACACACTCACACACACACACATTCACACATTTACATACAAACACACACACACTCACACATACTCACACTCATACACACTCACACACATTCACACATTCACATATTCACACATTCACACACACACACACACACACACACACACACACAATGGCTAGCGGCCAGAGACAGGTCAATGTCACTTAAATGTCCCTCATGCTGCACATTGGAGATGAGGCTGATAGCAGAAGCAGCTAAATGTCACCCATCAGAGCTGCAGCACAACAGTAAGCCAGTGGAGGCCTTGCCAGTGGAGACGGTCTCCAGGAAGCGAACACCCCACTTGCACAAAGTCACAGAGCAAGATCCAGACAAAGTCTAAAGGCAGCTGCAGAACTAGGGCAGGCAGAGAGCATGCTGGGAGAAAGGTGTAAAACATACAGTGGGGTAGAAAGCATACACGGCATGGTTTTTTGGATGAGTAGAATAGGAAAGATGCCCAGAACCAGAACCTGTCCCTATGTGATGGCAGAGTCACTGTCACCACCCAGTCAGTGTAGGCATTCCCAAAGCTAGCTACATCTACACTGCTGTAGCACAGGCTTTCTGACTGTCCACTGTCTGTATGTATCTCCAACCCAGACTAAAATGTCCTAGAAATACTGGTTCTTGCTCTATTTTCATTACTCAGGACAGAGCTTAGCATATGGGGGCCCTTACATGTTTGCTAAATTAAACAAAGGCTGACAGTTGGATGAGGAGGGATGTTTGTTTACCTAGTTTTGTTTGTTTCTTCTGGTTTGGGGGTGGCTTTTATTATTTTTTTATTTTTTGTATGTATGTAGGATAACAAGTTGTTACCAGCAAAACATTAAGTTAGGAAGACTCTCCTGAACATTGATCACTCGCCTGCATTTTCAGTCTCTTCCCTTTTCCAATAAGGACTTCTCAGATTCCTTTCATTTTGGAATCACAGATCAGAACAAGAGAAGAAAGTGAAGGAGTTTAAGTGTCACTAAGAGGGGGGGCTAGTGGGAGGAGGGGTGCCAGCAACAGGGGACGGGGCGGGATAAAGGAAGGCAGTCAGGGTCAAATAAAAGCAAAGTATGCTGATACATGCATGAAAATATCAGATGAGATCCTTAAAGGTGGAGCCAACTACCTTCCCAACGGTCTGGTCTGAAACATCCGTCACCTTGATTTTTTTACATGTGACACTAGCACGGTGACAGCAGAACAAGACAGTAGTCATGGTGATTGCCTCAGTGCTAGCCATCTGGGGCAAGTACTGAAGTCCTTTGTCCGACTAGCTGGGTAGCCTGGTTTTAAGTGCTAGCTCTATTGACAAGCTTCCTGGCCTGTTTCTGTTGCTCTCCTGGCAAGTCTGTGGTTTGCATACTATCATCTTCTCAAATCCGTTTTTTTTTTTTTTTTTTTTTCTTTAAACCAACAAGAGGTTTTACTGTTGTTCTTGTTATTATTTGTTTTGTTTTGGGGTTTTGTAATTTGCAACTGGAAACGCTGACAATCTGTGGCTAAATCCTAGTGGACCAGATTAGAGCTTTCAAATATTATCTACAGGCAGCAGGAAGCCATTAGTGGTTTTTAAAGGGATTGTAATAATCTCAGAGCTGCAAGAAGATTAAGCTGGTAACAGCACCCAGCTCCAACTGGAAGAAGATGGCTCCCGAAGCAGACATACTAGGGAGGAAGCTTCTGTACCAATACAGGTGGGAAGTGATATGGTAAAGTGGAGTGGAGGCAGGAGACTGGTAACTAGTGGGGTGGGAGGCATTCCGAGATACCTCTCTGGGATATTTGATTCTCCGTTTCTCGCTGTCTTTGTACTGTTTTATAATTCCGAACAGTCCAGAGAAGTGATAACACTGCAAAACCATTTCTGTCTTTTGGCGTGTGGCTCCTGTAGAGCAGCAGTTCAGTTGACTTTATTTCTCATTGTGAAAAAGGCCAGTTTGACCACCATCTCTTCATTAGTTTCAGTATTTCTAATACAGAAACAAAGCTTTAAAAATAATCTTCTTCGAGCTGTCGAACTGGTTGAAACATTACTACAGTCATTAAGGTATCAACTCGTCCAACTGTTGTTAATATTTATGTGATATATACTGATTTTCCATCTTCATTTATTTATAAGTGGTTTCTTTTTTTTTTTTTTTT
>NC_034604.1:49181490-49206724 GCF_900095145.1 Mus pahari | reverse complement strand
TCAGATCTTGTTACGGATGGTTATGAGCCACCATGTGGTTGCTGGGATTTGAACTCCAGACCTTTGGAAGAGCAGTCGGGTGCTCTTACCCACTGAGCCATCTCACCAGCCCCTTATAAGTGGTTTCATAAGAGAAGATCCAGAATACAGTGGCTAGCTGCTATTCTTATTATCACAGGATGCATGGTACTTGACTGTAGAGGTTAAGTTTCTACAACATGATAGAATTTACCCTTAAAGAGTTCAGAGAAGCAAAAACTCTATTCTATCCTCATCTATTCCATGACTGAAGACTGTGAATTAAATTGGTAAGTGACAGAGTCACTGGTGGTAATGTTGACTTTGTAAGCACATGGAAGAGGCTAATGTGAGGGAACAGTGAAAAACCCCATAGAGGCCCTTCGATCTGGAGACTCCTATACCAAGAAAACAGAGAACAATACAAGGTAGAGAAAGGACAAAGCAAGGGCAGGGGGCTGGGCTTCTGTGAAGGCTAAGATGTAGGAGGGTGGGGAGGATGCATGTATAGATGCATTGCTTAGTAAGCCTTGTTATACAGAATTGCATCCCCGTGAGTGCTGTGTTATCTCCTGAGTCATTTTTCCTTCATAGCACCGGAGGATCCATTTACAAGCGAACAATCCTAGGACAAATACAGACTTTCTTTAATAAAAGGGAAATCTATGTCCTGCTTTTATGCAGACTGGGGCGGTGCCAAGAATTCCTTGTGTTTGCTTCAATTTACTAAGCATCTTCAGTTCAAAAGAATCTTTGTTTAAAGAGACATATCTCAAAGTAGTATATCTGATCCCCTTCAGCTGCCATGACAACATACAATGGGTGGCTTTCACAAAGCTGCCCCATTCATGCATGAAGTATTTGTAACCAGTGTGTGAAATGTATAGGAGACCCAGGTGGAGGCATATGAGAGGCTATAATGACAGCAGATCTGCTATGCAGATCTCAGTGTGTAAAACAGATGGATGGCAACTACGTGTGCTGTGCACATCTTATGGTTGCGTGCCAAGCGTCCTGTGATGAACTCCAAGAACATGACCCAATTCTTTAGTTATACTAGAATGTGATTATATGGGATGTTGCTTCACAGAAGAAATTCGGCCACTGAAAATAAGAGGCTTTTCCATCCTGCAGTTGTTTTGGGTAAATAGGAATGGATTTGTACCAAAATCGTAACAATACTCTAAAACAGCACAAGACACCCTCCTTTGGGTTACTGTCCTGTGTGTGTGTGTGTTTGTGTGTGTGTGTGTGTGTGTGTGTGTGCGCGTGTGTGTCAATTTATCTTAGATGACAACAAATGAACACCCAGAAATGCGCTCTTACCATGCACCGCAATGTGTTGTTTGACAAAATTATAGAAAAGAGTCCAATCTACTGCAAAATAGAATCGGTGTGAACGTCCCAACTAACTGTATGCTGATCGCAGGCTTCTGACTTGGCAGTTGGCTGAAGAGAACCACGCTCTGAGGTAACCCCTCACTGTTAGGTTTGGCTTCTTGCTCTTGGCTCCAACACATAGTAGCTGCCTTCAACAGCAGGTGACAAAGTGACAGCTATAAAGGTTCGAGTGTGAGGTCATTTGTAACTTCCGATTTCTGTTTCTTAAGAAACACTTTGCAAAGTTAATAGACTGGCTTCGTTTCCTCCATCTTCCTGACTAGGGCATCTCTCAGAAGGGAAACATTAGTTACAGTAGGTACAAGGACTGCAGAGGCACACTGCTGGGCTACAAATTATGTCTCTATCGTTTGGCTGTAAGCAAATTCCATATGCTTTCCCCATATTCGGTTACTCACCTGTAAATCTCAGTCCTTCTGAGAACTGGATGCATAAAACATTTAGAGTGAAGTCTGGTCTATATAAATATTTGCTGACATTATTAAGATTTACTTACAGTAGTAAATAAATAAATAAGAATTTAAAAGCTGGGCCTAGGGCTGCAGAATATTCAAATTTAGTCCCAATCCTCATGGCAGGCAGCTCAAAACTACCTGTAATTCTAGTTCTGGGGCCTCTGCAGAAACCACATGCACTGAACACATACAGACACCAGACACAGAATTAAAAATAGAGCAACTCTTTTAAAAAAGAAAAAAATCTGAGCAAAGTGGCACACATTGTAACCATGACACTCGGGCACACAGGCAGTAAAGGCAGAATGGTCTAGAGTTCAAGAACAGCCTCAGCCTGGGCTACAGGGCAAGTGTGAGGCCTGGAGTCTGTGAGAACTAATCTCCACTAAAGGAGAGAAAGGAGGAAGGGAGAGAAGGAGGGAGAGGGGAGGGAAGAAGGGAAGGGAAGGGAAGGGAAGGGAAGGGAAGGGAAGGGAAGGGAAGGGAAGGGGAAAAGTGATAATTTGGTTGAATTAAAAGCACTCTTACAAGCTAATTACTCAGGTGTAAGCTACTTTCTAGTACGTGGAAGACCGAATATAATTCCCAGTTACCAACAACTGGAGAAGACCAAGATGACTGCCTCTTAACCCCCTCCATTCTAATATGTCCCAACTCCCTTCTACATTCACTACACTTCTTGGAAATGTCCTTAGTAATGAACACACTTTCTTTGCAGGCTTCTCCTATAAGATGTGAGAGAAATGGCACTCCCCTCCTCATTGATGTGCATTCTTTTAGGAAAATTCTGTTTTTGTTTTTCTCAATGGGGATAATGAAAATTTTGTCTGAAAGGTTTTTTTTTGCTTACAGTTTTAGTCAGTCTCATTCAAAATTGCAGTTCTCTGTGTGAGTTGCCTCATCTTCTGTCCTCCTTGCTAAAAAGCTAAGGGTTCTGAGTTGTGCCTGTACAGCCTCGGTGCCTTTGGTCTCAGGATCCATCCCACAAGGAAAGACTTCCTGCTCCAGAACAAAAGGGTAAAATTTTCCTGATGACTCCACCAGTGTGCCCTGCACAGGAATAAGCACAGTAGACCAGGGGTTTGTGGCTCTAAATGGGAGGAGTGAGCGAGGTAGCGAGCCAGGAGGCAAGGGCAGTATTCTCGCAGCATGAATAGGTCAGATAATTTTGTATAGCATACATGCAAGATGAGAAAAAGACAGCAGGGCAGGAGAGAGAGAGAGAGAGAGAGAGAGAGAGAGAGAGAGAGAGAGAGAGAGAGAGAGCTATGGTGAAGGCAACCTAAAGGTCAAAATTGTAATATTAAATAAATCTTACAAGATTTTATAAACCCTAATTTATTGTCTATGTGCAACTGACATTTTAGCTCTTGGTTTAATACCAGACACTTCAAAGAATTCTTGTAGAAGAATGGTTGATAACCCTCTTACACAGTATAATTGGAATTCTGCATGTTAGAACATTTGGTTTCTGAAAGATTTTTGTAAATGTTAATAGCTGTCTTTTAAAATGGTGTAAGTGTGAAATGCTATGAAAAGCAAAGGTTTAAATGTCACTCCGTCTATAATTTTCATATTGTAAAAACTAAGTTTTTCAAAATGGAAAACCCTAAAAGCTTGCTGCAAGCCAGAAGACACTAGTGCACTCACTCTTCCTTCTTGAAATGGATATGACATTTGACTAAATGAGGCAAATTTAAAATTAAAAGTAATCTGTTTGTCCTAAAATTTACTACTCAACGTTGATCCCTAACTGAAAAGAAATTGTATTTCTCTGTCCTGTCCAGCTATACTTGGTCCTAGAAACCTCAATGTGATTAGGGCTGCAAGGAACTGAAACACATGCAGAAAAGCTGAAGTCAGGCGGGCTATGTTCTCTCTGTTAAAACTGTATCCAAAACCAGAACCTCCTCACATTTATTATATACCGCACAGGAAGAAAGAGTTAAATAGCACGGTAGAAGAATTTCTGTAAAGCAGTGGTTCTCAACTTATGAATCTTAACCCCTTTGGGAGTCAAATGACCTTTACACAGGGGTCAACTATTAGGTCTCCTGCATATCAGATATTTATACTACAATTTATAACAGTAGCAAAATTACAGTTGTGAAGTAACAACAAAAATGATTTTATGGTTGGGGGTCAGCATGACATGTGGCGCTGTATTAAAAGGTCTCAGCATCAGGAAGTGTGAGAGCCAGTGCTGTAGGGGAAGAAAGAGTCTCAGGTTGCAGTTATCCAGGACTAGGAAACCGTGCTTGCTAACGCGTGCACACACTGTCAACACTCACACTCAGACCAGAGGAAGACTTGGCCAATTTCATTTACGTCTCCCACAGGGAGGCCACTTCCATAGGTCTGGGGTACTGGGGGCCTTGACATGGTTTTTGCCGTGTCAAACAGTACACATTCACTCAAGACTTTCATGGCTCCTCACAGTTCTCTGCTGCTTACTACTTCAGTACAAGATTATGAGTCCATGGGCTGGAGAGATGGCTCAGCCATTTAAGGCTGGACTCACAACCAAAAAATACAAGATTATCAGTCAATATCCAACTTTTTTAAATGCGCCTGATGAGCTTACTCGATGGGCAAGAATAAGAGAGTATTCGTTATAACTGGGAGATGGTTATTAACCTTTCCACTGCCTGAGTTCAGGAAACAATGCAGAAGAAAAGGCAGAAAGAAGATAGGAGCCAACAGATGGGCAGAGGTGATGAGAAATGCTGTCCTCTGGAGATGGCATGGTTAATTTAAGCATGAACTCATAGCAGCTGTGATACCTACAGAAGATCAAGCCAACACAAATTCCAGCCGACATGGAGTAGATAAATTTCAGGCTCCACCCAACACTAAACAGTATTGATAGCGTATACCTGCTGAAGATGGGAGAATTGTCATTAAAGATGTTGTCTCTGGCATGTTTCCTTTGCCTATGTGGATGCTTCCACATCTTTGCACATATGGACATCATTTAGACTTAGTAGACTACATATATGTGTGTGTGTGTGTGTGTGTTTGTGTGTGTGTGTGTGTGTGTATACACTTAACTTAGTATGAGTGTATGTATATATGTATGTATGTGTATATGTATGTATGTGTGTGTGTATGTCATATTGGGAGGATGATACATTGGATGAACATGGGGGAAATTCAAAGAAGAAAGTAGAAGTAGATAAGATCATATTTTGTTGTATGCATGACTGAAATTCTCAGAAATGAAAAAGTTTTAAATATACCCAGTGAGCCAGCCAGGCAAACATGAATATTCTCGTTTGAATTTGTATTCTGTACTCTGGGCAGCAGACAAGAGGAAGGGATTGAGCACTGTTGACTGACAAGCGATGGAGGGTATTTTCAAGGAATGGTTTGTAGTTTTCTTTCGTCCTGCACATTGAAACCAGTGTTAAGCCAAACTGATATCATAGGCAGTCTAGGAGGGGACCCTATTGGCCAAATCTAAGGTTGGAATTAAGACGCGTTAGAGATGCAAGTGAGGTGACCTTGTTTTGTTTCTTCATTTGAAAAGGTGTGACCCAGTGGGTACCGTCGTCTCCTTCTCTCACACAGGATGTTTTGTTCAAAGGGACAGTGGCTGGTGATGGACCCTGCTACTCCGCTGGGACAGGGCAGTTGCTTTCAACCATAACAAGTATCAGGGGCCTGCAGTGTGACACTTAGTATAGAGTCTCCACTCCAGAGATCCTGGCTGGGAAGATCTAGGGTACTGCGAAGAGTGTGCATTTCTAGCAAGTTCCCAGACTGGCACTGAGTTTTCATTGCCCAGCTTTGGCAGCCAGTGCGGAAGCCTGTTTTCCATTACCAATACCAACAGTTAACTGGGATAGAGTTAACCTTAAACGGAAAACTCACTAAAGTTCCCAGGTATGCATTTTACATCTTGCTTTGCCTAGTTTAGTAGAAAGACCACACACACACACACACACACACACACACACACACACACAGAGGAATTATACAAAGCCAGGCTTTTTTTTTTTTTTTTTTTTTTTTTGCAATGATGTGCCAAGGTGGCAGCCTAGCAAAAGTGCTTTAAAATTTTCGCAAGTAAATTATTGTGAACATGATCCATTTGGAGCTTTGATTAAACATTCAATTATAATTTCCCCCTGAAAATGAAAAGCGAACAGCTTCCACCTGTTCATCTCTTCTTCCAGCCCTGCTGGGTGGTTTCCATGGGTTCACCTTATTCAGCCCTGCCTGCCATCAGGGAGGAAGCTCCCAGTCAGTCCCATCTGACAGGACTGAGGACTTGGCCTGAGGGGATTAAAAGCACATTTGCAAATAAACACCTTCAGGATCCTCCAAGCTAATCTCCAAATAAACAGGACTGTTCAAAAGAATTGCTACTAACTGGCCTGCTCCTTTCATTCCTGGTGTGAGGCAATGAATGGGGCCACAGTGACGAAGAATCGACCCTGTGATACATTTGCTGGTTTCCTGTAAAGATGTGGTCAGAAGCATTATGTATGTCATTGCAAAGTGTCTTCCCTGTGCTGGAACACTACCCTCCTGTCTCAGTGCCAAGGAGAATTATGTTTTTCCTGAACACCAGGTTCTTTTCATGGATGAAATCACATAGCTAGGCCCAGAGTGAGCTAGCAGTCTAGAGGACCTGGCTTTATTGACCCTGGTTGGTCATCTCTCCGTATCTCCTGAATAATATTGACTTTTAAACATATTCTCAGTAATGGCACGACTATACAATTTAAGGAAGCTGATGATAAACTCTGTCACAAATTAATTAAACCTGTTTCCTACAGGAAGACACCACTGTTCCTGCTAACAATAGACGGAAGTAGGAAATCATGTGGAGGAGCTGGTATAGGCTGGGAAGATAAATCCAAGCTGAAGTACATGTACCATACCGGGACCTTGGAAACTGCCATGCGGTGTTCTTGGTCTTCACATTTCCTTGGTTTTATTCATCCCTTACCCCCTTGAAGATTCCTTTGCCTGCCTGTCATCTTCTCTCACAGTCAGGCCATGTGTGAAGAAGACTCCTTGCTTGTTTTGTCGGGAAATAATTTGACTTTGGATAGGAAGGTAGAAGAAAAGGCTCTGCTTGACTCTGCCCGGGACGGAACCATACACAGTGGAAAAATTAGAACTCCGCTGTGTTCAATTTAGTCGAGGTTTTTTTATTTTAACTCTTTAAGGACTCTTGAGTGCAGGAATGTTGCTCTGGGGTAGAGCACTTGCCTAGCATGTGTGGGACCCTGAGCTCCATACCCAGCATGGGGGGGGGGGGGCGGAACAAACAAAGTAAAATAGAAAGATATCGGTATTGTCTACAATGTACTTCCATGCTTCTGAATGCTCATCTGAGCCAAAAAAAAAAAAAAAAAAAAAAAGAAAGAAAAAGAAAAAGAAAAACCAATAAAATGAAAGATGCCTCTTGAGATGCACTCATTGAATATGGAGGGGCAGTCAGGAGCTTATCCGTGCAGCTCTATACTCTTGCCAGCTCAAGGCTAGTTCCACACAGTGACAAGGACACAGTGCTACCTACCTTGTGTTATTGAGTGGGGAGTATGCATCATGAATCATGCTATAATAAAAGGTCAGATAAACACAAACTGGGGAAGATGCCACAGAATAAATGGCATACACTCTTGGAAACCACATCATGAAAGACAAACGTTAAGGTTAATAATCTTAACCGTTGGTTTTCATAAAGAGAGTAAAAATCAAATATAATTTCCAATTCTCTCTGAACTACAGAACACTTACTCTAAAGAACATTATTTTGGAGCATTGGTAAAATATGAACGAAGGTTTCTGTGAATTGTTTGAATTTCAGCTTTTCCTCCGTCTCGTGGTATCATTGTTATGAGTGGATATCAGTAGCCTAGGACAGACACACCAAGGGAATAGAAAGAAAATGTGCCCACACTTTTAATACAGAGTGTTCTTTATGTTTGAAATTACCATAAATTCTCGTGCATGCATGTGGGTTTGTGTGATTGCGAGTGCATTTCTTTTTCTTTCCTTCCTTTAATGGAAATAGCTATAGAGCACTCCTTCCCTGTCCTGAACTCGGGAGATGAAGTGCATGTGATATGGCAAAGAACACAGCTACACAACAAGGCCATTCACATACCAGCCATCGCACACTGACCACAGCCATCTCAAGAGCAGCACCCTCTAGTCCTTCCCAGCACTCACTTCACTAAACCCTTAACAAAGCAAAACAAACAAACACTTAAAGCCCTAGCGGTCTGCCATTAACAAGGCAGAGTTCTCACATGGTAGCAGTGTTATGCGAGCCATCATACTAATGTGTTTATGACACAAAATACCCTTCCTTTTAATCTATGAAAAAAAAAATCAAGACGTACCAACACATTGCCAGTACCTCCAGTACCAGTTGGAGGCTTATATTCTGTTTTCTGACAGGCTAGTGTCATTGTCCTCCAAAACGTCAAAGTAGATGTGTGCTAAGCATTAGCACTGATTTTTAGCATAGAGCAAAGAAAAAAAAAAGAGCATTTATTTTATTTCATCCTGGGTGTTTTAATGCGCTCCCTCTCCCTCTCCCTCTCCCTCTCCCTCTCCCCCCTCTCTCTCTGTCTCTCTGTCTCTGTCTCTGTCTCTGTCTCTGTCTCTCTCTCTCTCTTTCTGTCTCTCTCCCTCCCTTCTCCCCGTGTGTGTGTGTGTGTGTGTGTGTGTGTGTGTGTGTGTGTGTGTGTGTGTGTATGTGTCTTTCTTTTCCTCAAAGAGATCATCCAGTGACCTTGAAATCTGCACTGGCATTTTGTTGGCAGGGAAGCTCTCTCTTCTCATTTGCAAGATGAATAACAATTTGATCATCCTTAAACTTCTAAAAGGTTAATTATGCTCTCTCTGTGAGTACCAAATGAAAACCTGTTTTATCTCTGCCCAAATGAAGCCCACAGGGCTCACCCTCCTTCTGACTCTGCCAGGAGACCAAGTTCTTCCGGCTGTCAATTACCCACTATCGAGTCTGAGATCTGTGAGAGCTGCAGTAGATTTTCTCATCCCCAAACCATGACAGCCCTCATTTGCTAGAGCTGGGTGGTGGCTTTAAAATTTTCTCAGCAGGAAAGTGTTATCTGGCTTTGGGCATGATGGAAAGAAAAGGGATCTGCCAGAGTGAGCTGGGAGAAAAAAGGAAAAGATTAAAGGGTGTCTGATGACTACAATTTCACTTCACTTCAAAGGTTTCCACCCAGAAACAATAAAACAACAACAAAAAAAGGTAAAAAATAAATAAAGCCAGGATGGCAATAATAAAAATCATCACCGTAAAAATTAAAAGCAAATTTAAAATATTATGACTCTCCCATACTGAGACGCCTTCCATCCTTGCTGACGGAACAGCATTCTAAGCAGTTGTGACTGTACACCGAAGATAACTGAGGCTGTGGGCTCATGGTTGGGGAAGGGGTATCTTGTAAGGAAAAGTTTGTACCCTTTCCCCTTTTGAAGCCTCTGGGCTGCTGCTATTTTGTAGCTATGTGTCACCTCTTTAGCCATAGCCAGAAATCATTTCTTTAAAAGCGGGGTTGAGAGAGTTACATTTCATTTTTATTATAAGAAAACCTCATCTTTCAAAGGGAAGTAATAGTGGCGAATGGCGGCTGGGGCAGGAGTTAGCAGGAAATCTTGCCTCTGCCTGATGTTCGTGGCATCTCGATTTTTTAATAACTTGTACAATTTCATGTGAGCCAATCAAACTTTGTTATGTGGAAAGGAAAACAGAAGGAAAATTGGAACGAATAAGCAATGTGTTTGCCCCTGGAAGGAAGTGTGTCGCTGCCTAGAGCAGCTCAGATACTTTGCAGTGATGGGATTATCAAGACAAGATGTAGAGCCTGGTCTAGACTGGGGGTTAGAGGGAGGAAGGGGAGGGGAGGAAGGGGGAAAAGGGGAGAGAGAGAGAGAGAGAGAGAGAGAGAGAGAGAGAGAGAGAGAGAGAATAGCAGTAAGTCGCATAGCTTTCAGTAACACAGCTGTAAGAAGACCCAGTTGGGACAACCTTCCCATGATTCCATGAAAACTGGAGCCATTTAAAACAAAAAGCACTAGAGCAAGTCTATGCGTTTAGTTTCCCCTGTCTCTGTGTATCGTCATATATGTGTAATGTATGTAGAGACCAGCAGACGCTTTCATCAGCCTAGGCAGAAGCCGCAGCTAAGCACTAACTCCCTGTGAGCCCTTCCCTCTAGGCCCCATTAATCTCTGTTCTACCTCCTGTCTCTACAGACTCCTAGCTAGACCTACCTCACAGAAATGAAATCAATGTTTGGCCTGCTCCACCTTCCTCCTTTCACCTAGCTCGTTGTTCCCAAGATTCAGCTGCGTCCTACCCTGTACTGAAATTGCATTTCTTCTCTGAGATTGGCTATTCCCCCACCGTGTGTTAGCCACTCATCTGCTCATGGGGATTTGCCTTCTTTTCATTCCGTTATCATGAAGATCGGTGGTGTTAGGACCACTGATGTATATGGATCTGTCTGCATCTCTGCTTTCAATGCCTTGGTGTGTGCGTACTTAGAAGTGGAATTATCAAGCCCTTGCTTTTTATGCAAAACTTATTGTGACAGGTAGTATAGCACACATTGGTTGTGATCTATTAGTCAAAATGATATTTTACCTAGTAAATATTGGGAATTAATTTTGTTTAAGTTCCACTCTAAGATATTTTTTTCTTATTATCATTGAGTCATTTGAATATCTGGAGAAAATTGTTTCATTTTTATTTATTCTAATCTGTCTTATTTTAATCAAAGTGCAATCCCCAAACCCCACATTTTAAAAAAAAAACCTGGCTGGGTGGTATACAAAGGAGTCAAAGGGAGGTAAACCTTTGAGCCTGGCTGTCCAGCCACCTAACCCATGTGTTAAGTTCCAAACCAGTCAGGAACTGTCTCAGGAAATAGGTAGAGGTCACAGGACAGCTTACAGGAGTTGGTTCTTCTCCTTCAACCACGCAGATCCAACGGATTGAGCTCAGCTTCTCAGGCTCAGTAGAATGGGCGTTTACATGCTGAGTTATGTCACTGGACCAGAAATGAGAATTTACACAGAATAAATTCTGAAGCAAAGGGCAAGACTTTATTTAGAATGGTGTTAGGTAGAATGAGGTTAAGAGGTGACATGTCATTTAAAATCACATGATGCTAACGTTTTGAAGAAAATGAGAAAGGAAGCAAAGAGATCGTCGGACGGATCACACGGATGCGTGCGTGCGTACAGGCTATGTGTGAGTTACAGATCTGTTTGGTAAGAGCTGCCTGTGCTGCTGGTACTATTTCAAGGTCCTCCAACACGTTTCTACACCAACAGAAACTGAGCTGGGTTGCCTGAATTATGTACCTGTCCCCTGAGGAGTTTTGTTCCCTGCCTGCCTAGGTCTTTCACATATGCATAACTGGCGGAAGTAGAGCGAAGCCAGGACAGACTGCGGTTTTGTTGTTTGGTTCTGCTTTTGTTTTTTTCCACTTAGCATCATTCCCTGGACATGTCTTTGCTGTGCCAGGTCTGACACAGTCCATCCTACCACTAACACGTTTTTCTATGAATGTGCTTTTATTTATTGTTTGGTAGTTGGGTTGGTTCAAGCTTTAATGATTGTGACTAATGCTTCTTGAACATTTATGTACAGGTTCTTTTTTTTTTTTTTTTTAGAAAAGTATTTATTTTAGCTGGGTATAGGGCTGCATGTCTTTAGTCCCAGCACTGGAGCAGCAGAGGCAGGCAGATCTCTGAATTGGAGGCCAACCTGGTCTACAGAGCAAGCTCCAGGACCGTCAGAGCTATACAGAGAACCTCTGTCTCTAAACAAAAATCAAAGCAAAATATATTTATTTTATTTTATGTATGTGTGTGTGTTTAGGGAGTATGACAGATGCCCACAGAGGCCGGGACATGGGACCACTCAGAACATTTGTGAGTCACCTAATGTGGGCGCCTAGAAAAACAGTGTGCACTCAATGAGTGAGCCATCTCTCCAGCCCTGTGCAGTTCTCTCCTGGACACAGAAGTGGGCTTTTCTTAGAATGTTGGTGAATCTCTTGGTTCTAGTGAGCTTAGCTGTGGAGCTTAAGGTATCAGATAATCAAATGTCACCAAAGTCACCCTGAGTCACTGGCTTCTCAGTTTATTGTCTCAGGATCAATACAGATACGAAAGGTGGGTAAGTAAGCAAGCACAGAGGAAAAGTTATTTTTAATCAGGAAAAAGCTCCCATGGGAGTGTTGTCTCAAGAAAGGGGTGGTTGGTGTCCTGCCATTGGCCTTTGTGAGTCTTATGATGGAAATCCGATGGAGGCCAAGGTATCGGTATTGAGCCTGATGAGGCTTTGAGCACCATAGTCACAGAGTGACCCAGTGAGTGGCTGGCACACCCGCTGCTTTTCACCAGAGAGATGGTCGTGTATTTATTTTCCAGTCAGGGGAGTGGTTATGTTTGTCCACTCTCCCCCAACTCGTTTTAGATGTTTTGTAGACTACTGACAACATCGCTTGTCGTTCCAGTTTCCAGGCTACATAGCTACCTTGTGATTTTCCGGGGACCCTTCTCATTACTGCCTGGCAGAGTCAAGTCCTCTGTCACCAGGTATCTACTTCACTTGAGGATAAACCGAAAGCCTGAATTGCTGGGCCTGGTGGGAGGAGGCAGCCTTTTGAGCTTGCCCTCCTCCTATTCTTCACTTTCTCTGTGTCCTGTGTGAACCGCTCTGCCTGGCATTCTGGCATTCTTTTCCACGTTTCTCATCTTATTGTGTTTCCTTTTATTATATTATTTGAGTTCATTTAAGTGAAATCCCCCCCCCCAAGTCCTTTTCTTTGGTAGCTTTTGTTTTATAATGCCTTCCTCTTTCTCCACGTCCCTTAAGCTTCAGCAAAGTCTGCCACACCAACAGGAAAGGAAGGCTTATGTGGAACATAATCGCATGGGTAGTTCTATGAGCAACAACTTGGGAAACAGAAGGATGTAGTCAAGACTGCAGAAACGGAAGATTGTAACAGCTCAGATTTTAATGGCCATGCTGGTCAGATTGTCATTGCTGTATTCAGCAAATCTCACCAAGAGGCTTAATGGCGGTCTGTAGTCCCTTCCATCTGTCCATCCCAACAAAGCACAAATACAATGTGATTCACTGATAAGGGCCACAGCTGCAGCTGCGGGGTATGTCACCCTCAGCGGCTCTAACCCTTTGCCTCGGGCAGCATATGGACAGTGACAGGCTGATCACCCTGATGATGAAGAACTAGGTAGACGGAGGATGCCTTTGAGTGGTCGAGGCCCCCGTGTCACCCATTCATTGGACGGCTCCTGTCTCCTTTGCACGGTAAACTCAAGTCAGATCCGAAGAGGCTCCAATTTTGCTCAGGGAGATTATTCATATTTTGAAACTTTTTGACAGCTGACCAATTAAAAACTAGATGATGCCATTAACAAGCTCTAAATAAGCCAGGATTTGGAGCAACGGAAAGCACCAAAGTCGCTACAGTCCCACCACACGCAGCAGGAGCTCGAGAGAAATTCAAAGATAATTACAGTTGATGCTGGTGGCCTCCGGGGTACCGGGCAGGACTCAAGTCATTAACTATGGAGCAACAAAGTCTGTGTTTTATACATAGCTCCAGTGAGTCTTTTACTTATCCACTTTAGGTTTTTCTTTTTTTGTCCTAAAATTTCGGAGATTTTTCTCCAACTCCAGCTAATGATGTACTCTGACCCGATATCCCTAGCTTCAACATCATCACCACCTTAATCCTCTTTAATTATCATAGAATGTTTCAGTCAGGCTGAGGACTGAGCCTGGGTGAGAGAGTGTGGCCAATTTCATGTATAACGTAGAAAGCATAGTCGAGTCAATTGTCAGTCTGATCCCATTAACCTCTTGGTCCGTGAGTGGTGAAGTCGGGCTACGTGGGCCACGAGAAAGCCACATGAACGTAGTCCTAAAAGCCACTTAAGTCGCCATTTTGCCAAAGCTGTCTGTGCTTTCTTGCAACTAAATGTGATATAAAGAGGCTTGAAGCAAACATGGCTTGCCATTTTTTTTCCGAGCCCATAATTCTGATGATCAGCATGTTAAGTGCTTGGGTTTCTATGGGCGTAGTGGGTTTGGATAGCAATGGGATGTTTTAATCTTTATGTTTGTGCTCTTAGTTAACTAATATACAAAACTCATTTCTAATGAAGAGCGCCAATCAAACAAGGTTTTTTTGTATGTTTTTATTTTGTTTTGTTTTGTTTTATTATTTATTTATTTATTTTCAAGACATGGTTTCTCTGTGTAGCCCTGGCTCTTCTGGAACTCACTCTGTAGACCAGGCTGGTCTCAAACTCAGAAATCCACCTGCCTCTGCCTCCCAAGTGCTAGGATTAAAGGTGTGTGCCACCACTGACCGGCTTTATTTTATTTTTATTCTTCTCTCATATATTACATCCTGACCAGTTTCCCCTCTCTCTCCTCCCCACACACAGGGTTTTGAACTGGGAGTGCCTCTTTACATCTGAGCATGACATGTATCTGAATCAACCTGTGTTGGAGGCTGCTGGACTTTATTTAGCATGGGGTGAGGGTTACTATTAAATAATGCATATTCAAGAGGTTTCCCATAGCACAGCGTGACGCAAATTGCTTCCATAAGCATCAAGCACACAACCACGAGGATCACAGCGGCAGGGCTCTGACTGGAGCTACCCTCAGGAGGACATAGCTGATGCATCCACAATGTTGGTAGCAACACACAGAGACCCAGCAATACACACCACGTGAGATCAATCAAGAAGCAGCTGCAAGGTTTCCTGATAAGCGAAACTTGGGGATTTGGAGGCGAGGAGAGGAAATAGGTCTGTAAGCAACATTTTACTGTGTTCTTATCAGAAATGAGAATGTCCATAAACTCTATGTTAACAGGAAAATGACCCACAACGAAGAACCTACACAAAGGCTACTACATCCGTTTCTTATACTGAAGAACTCTCTTTACTGCTTCAGCTCTCTTTCCCCAAGAGCTTGGAGCGTTGAAATTAGGGAAGCCCCCCCCACACACACACACACCCGAGTTACATCCTGCCAAAAACACTGGGACAGCCCAAGTTTAAAGGATGCCAGACACAGAGAGTTTCCCTCCAGCCCTGGCATTTTTACAGTCACTGGAAAAATATCAAAATAGCTTCTGATTTATTTCAGGCTGTCATTTGAATCCAAGGCCTGGTGCAAGTCTCACATACACCAGGAGCCAGTCATGGTGCAAGACTTATATCCCACCAGGAGCCAGACCCTACAGCTCAGCTCCTCAGTGGGTAGGGAGGACTCTCAACCTCTCCTTTTTCTCCACACACCAGTTTCCTGACACCTGCTCCCTTCACACTGAGACTCAAATCCCTCACAATTGTGTACCTCTGTTTCCTGTCATTAACAGAGGTTTACTAAACACTTTCATGTGCCTAGCATGGCCTAGGTGCTGGCGATAAAAGTGACTACAAAGCAAGCATGAACCTTGCCCTTAAGTTATTAATATTTACTTGTAGGGGAAGAGTAAGCAATATCGACCATGTACAAATTCAAATTTATGTTTTAAAAAAAATAAGTCAATATCTTTAATCCTATCTTGATTTGCCTGCTAGCTAATTTCTACACAAAAGAAAGAAGGAGTTCAAAATACAAGCAAAGAGGACTCAGGATGGAGTGAACTCAGCTGACATTATGCTTGCTTAGTATATGCTATGCACAGGGAACTGGGTTCAATCCCCAGTTTTTCATAAACCAAATATGGTATACACGGCTGTTATCCCAGCACTGGAGAGGTAGAACTATAAGGGTCAAAACTTCAAGGTCAGCCTGGAATATCAAGATATATAGATATAGGGAGAGAGAGAGAGAGAGAGAGAGAGAGAGAGAGAGAGAGAGAGAGAGAGAGAGAGAATGAATGACTTCTCTGAGCAGTTCCAAATGTTCTGGTGAAAGATTAAAATCCCTGCCCTGTCAAAAGTTCTAGCCCCTGCACTCATTTCTGCACCTCAGCCACACCTATCTCTCAGCCAATACTCCAGAGACCAAGAAGGCTGGCTTCCCTTCAACCTTCCCAGTTTATGGGATTCTTTCTAGAGAGCTCTTGCTCAGAGGTCTGGAGTGCCCCATCTCTCAGTCTACACTGAAATGTCACTTTATCTAGTCCACTCATCATAACAAGTTATTTTCCATGCACTCTTGTCTCTTTATTTCTTTGGACCTTTAATCTTTCCCAGTGATGTTTATTATCTCCTGTCCCACGACATGTTGGGACTTATTTACGTGTTGTCTATTGTGATAGTTAATCCAACTGGTCGACCTGACTGGAGTTAGAGGTGCTTAGGAAATGATGAGGCACACCTCAGGGTGTGTCTGTGCAGGGGATTCCAGAGAGGATTAACCAAGAAAGGAATCCAGCATGAAAACCTGTGACACTGTTTCATGGGATAGTGACCTGCACAGGACAGAAAGAAGACAGCAAAAAAATGTGTCAGCGGTGTGCCTGCGTTCTGCTTTACCTTTATTTCCATTGGCCAGAAAGTGAGCAGTTCTCCCAAACCTATGACGTCTGCCTCAGTAGACTGGGACCAATGGCCAGGGATCTAATCAGGAGCCCAAATAGTTTTTTCCCTCGTTTCTTCTAGACATTTTAGTCATGGCTACAAAAAGTACCAAACACACATGGTTTTCTCCATTCACAGTCATGCATGTGAAAACACACATATTCATCTCCATTCACATCCATACATGCGACAGTAACTCTCAGAGTTAGCTGAGCCGGTGCTGAGGGAAGAGCTTAGACAGAGAGAACAGCATCTGGGAATTCCAGAGACAGGACAAACTTAGGTATGCCAAACCACGGACCGTAAGATTAGTGGGTTATTCGATTTCACTAGGTAAATACCGCCTGACATACAGGCAGAATCAATCCAAAAATCATCAACATTTCCCATGTCTTGAAGCAGGATCAAGAACAACAGAGGTGCAAGACTGGAGACTTGAAGGTCCAGAGCAGAAGCCAAGGCCTGTCAGCAAAGGCTCAGATTGTTTTAAAAACTCAGGTCAAATCTGCTTCTCAGTGAGCGCATATCTAGTGATTTCTTTTCTGATTGGGTTACCTCACTCAGCACGATATCCTCCAGATACATCCATTTGCCNAAGAATTTCATAAATTCATTGTTTTTAATAGCTGAGTAGTACTCCATTGTGTAAATGTACCACATTTTCTGTATCCATTCCTCTGTTGAGGAACATCTGGGTTCTCTCCAGCTTCTGGCTATTATAAATAGGGCTGGTATGAACATAGTGGAGCATGTGTTCTTATTATCAGCTGGAACATCTTCTGAATATATTCCCAGGAGAGGTATCACTGGATCTGCCGGTAGTACTATGTCCAATTTTCTGAGGAACCGCCAGACTGATTTCCAGAGTGGTTGTACCAGTTTGCAATCTCACCAGAAATGGAGGAGTGTTGCTCTTTCTCCACATCCTCGCCAACATCTGCTGTCACCTGAATTTTTGATTCTAGCCATTCTGACTGGTGTGAGGTGGAATCTCAGGGTTGTTTTGATTTGCATTTCCCTGATGATTAAGGATGTTGAACATTTTTTCAGGTGTTTCTCAGCCATTCGGTATTCCTAAGTTGAGAATTCTTTGTTTAGCTCTGTACCCCATTTTTAATGCAGAGACAAAGTTTGGAGCTAAGACGAAAGGATGGACCATCCAGAGACTGCCCCACCCGGGGGTCCATCCCATAATCAGCCACCAAACCCAGACACTATTGCATATGTCAGCAAGATTTTGCTGAAGGGACCCTGATATAGCTATCTCGTATGAGGCTATGCCAGTGCCTGGCAAATACAGAAGTGGATGCTCACAGTCAGCTATTGAATGGAGCACAGGGCCCCCAATGGAGGAGCTAGAGAAAGTACCCAAGGAACTGAAGGGGGCTGCAACCCTGTAGGTGGAACAACAATATGAACTAACCGGTACCCCTAGAGCTCGTGTCTCCAGCTGCATATGTAGCAGAAGATGGCCTAGTAGACCATCATTGGGAAGAAAGGCCCCTTGGTCTTGCAAACTTTATATGCCCAATACAGGGGGAACGCCAGAGCCAAGAAGCAGGAATGAGTGGGTAGGGGAGCAGGGCAGGGGGCGGGTATAGGGGACTTTTGGGATAGCATTTGAAATGTAAATAAAGAAAATATTTAATAATAATAATTAAAAAAAAAACGCTCAGGTCAGAAAATCACCCCCCAAATGCAGCATACTTCTCCCACAGGTTTGTAGAGTTATTTTCCTTTGGGGGGGGGGTAGTGGTGATGGTGGTAGGTAGAGCTAAGATCATTCACTTCTACCCTGGTTTTTTTTTTTTTTTTTTTTTTTTTTTTTTTTTTTGAGGTGCTGAGGATAGGATCCATAGCCTTGCCTAATATAGGTAGGCAAGTGCTCTACCACAGAGCTACAAACCAGCCAGAATGCCATCTATTTATAGAAACTACACTCCAAATCCATATCATGTCTGAAAGCAAAATCCTTCTGGATTTCTAAGAGATGCTCTTGCCCATATTCAGTTGTATCCTCTGTCCTTGGTCAAATTTCTTTATAACAGAGCTCTGCGGTCATATATTTCCAACACTTTTAACTTAGTTTTCATCGAAACAAGTTCATTTTCAACTTGACTCTTTATAGGCTGCCTAAATGCTAATTACATTTTATAATTGTGAGAGCAATTACAACCTGCATAATAAGCAGGCTCAGGCAAAGATGTAACTAGCTGCATGAAACACACAGCCTGTGGGAAGAGAACTGTGGGGGAACTGGTATTCCATCATTAGGTATGTCTCTGGGATGCTGCCTCTCAACACTTGATGTCTGAGACCAGGATCTAGGTTGACTCTGTTATCCAAAAGATGTAAGCAAGTTAATATGCACTCTTAAATCAGCTCTTAAACTATTGTACAAATAGTTCCTCGTTAGTGTCCTTAGCTGGCATCCATTGGCTCTCTACTTGGAACTCAGCATATGCAAAACTCTTGTGTCCAGTGTCTCCATCCACCACAACATTTTATATCTGGTATGTTCGTGGTTTACACTAGTGTCCACAGGAAGACTTTTAAAGCAGATGAAAGGGGGCCAAGGATCACATTGACCTTAATGATCTCTCCTAGGGACTAGGAAAATGGTACAGCATTTCCTTATACATGAGCATATGCACATACATGAAGACATACACATATACCCAGATATACACAACAAAAAGAACCTCACTGGTATTGAATGAATATTTGTACTCACACTCATCCTTAGCTGACCTCTGCTGCTGCCTATTTTGAGAATTATGCAAAAACACTTTCATCCACTGTCTCAATTTATCCTCGGAGCATTTTTTTTTCCCTTGAGAGGCAATCATCAACCCTGGTGTTTGCAGATAAGTCAGCTGAGGCTAAGAGAACTACTTAGCAACTATGACCAGCTAAAAGCTATTGCCACCCTGTTTCTTTATCCCCCAGAAGCATCAACAGCCAGACGGCCTGGCTTCATTCCCTACTCCCCATCACTGAGCCCTGGTGACGTTTTTTTTTATTATCACAACAGAAAGGTTTCCTTAAGTCATAATCTCCACCCAAAGTAACCACTGGAATGAACAAGACTGAAAGATGAAGTTTTTTCCAGGGCATACTGAGTGTCTGTCACCATCCTAAAATCCCAAGCAAGGGACGAGTTGCAGGTAAGCAGTCTTAAGGGAGTCCAGGGGACCTTTGTGTGACCAAAAGATATTTTGTCTGAAAGCCATAATGAATTCAACTCTTCCTACTCTGAGACTAAAATCCAAATTTTACTGCATCCATTATACTTAATGGGACTTTTTAGTTTTCAAAGAAAATTGAATAAAAAGAAAAAGATGTGAACAAGGTAACACATTAAGAAGTAGCCAGGAACAACTTCGAAGGCATTGTTAATCCAGTGCCCAGATTCATCAAAGGCTAAATGTCATTCACTGTGCTTGTAGTTTTATAATAGATTAAATAAGACAGTCATTATAAATTATTCCAGAGATACAGAAAACCATGAGATACAAGAAGAAGAAAAAGAATAGGAAGAGGGGCACAAAAATCCCCTCCACAGTGACAAAAACATTAATGTATATCTCATATTTAAAGTGCACAGATGAAGTTTGGATGTCATACTTATTTCTCTGTAAAGAATCATCTCAGATTTCACCTTTGTGGAGGATAATGTGCAGGTGCCAGGCGTCATCTCCTTGGGGGTGTTTCGGGAACACCTTCTACAAATCCAATTAAAGTCAAGCAAACACTCTGATGCAGGTCTAACTGCGTCCCATGTCAAGCACCTTGGCATTTAAACAGCGTGACTCACACTCTTCTCTGGTGAGCAGCCATATCTACTTTCCCCAATAGAAGCAGCCTCACTTTATGCTTCCCCCATATAATTGATCAGGGTTTAATTAAATTGAATTCCATTGATTTATGGCAGTGTGTTAAATTGAGTTAAATTAAAGAAGAGTCATATGGGAATCACTGAGCAGTTGCTAGCATCTCTCTCTTCTGTGGCACTGTGGTGCCTTCAGCACTGTGGTCTTGAAAATAGAACGGAAAGACTTATAGTCATTGGAGACAGCAAACCCCCTCAAGTCTCTGTCCACAAGAATGAAACTTTTGCTAATAAATATTTTAAATATTAAAAAAAAAAAACCCTCTTGTTAAGAGACCTCAAGAAGTTCCAACTAAGATTATCTAATCCTTAAGCCTTTATGACTTCTCACTAATGAGTTCTTGGGCATCACTGACAATCTTTTGTCGTTCTGGTTGTTAGGGAAGAGTACAAAAGGATAGCATTATCCCAAGGAACACAAAAGAGGGTCCTGTCATGATAATCCCTAAAGAATCATTGTTTATACAACAAAAGGCTTGAGAAGAACTTTTTTAAATTTTTTTTAACTACTTTCATAGCTGTGGTGTTTTAAAAATAGTATCTCCAAACAGAAATATGTGGCATTTAATATGTGGCATGATCAAGCAATAGGTCTTTGTTCTAAGGTGGGCTTCACACTTGAAACACATCCTACTCTTCAAAAACAAACAAGGAAAGCCAAGTAAGTCCTACTGTGAAGCAACCTCACTGCATAATCGGGTCTAGAAGCAAAATAAGATAAACTAAAGCCTGTTCTTTGTCCATAGGGAAAAAAAAAAAAAGCAGGAGAGAAATTATAAATCTCTATGGCTGAGCTGATAACTGGCCACCATCTGGCTCCCATAAAACCCCAGGAAGAGGAGAAAGCACTTCAGGTGCTAAATGGGACAAAGGTTATAGCCCATATGTCAGAAATCAGCACATTTACAAGTGGCCATACCCTCTCTTACAGTTGTTTGCGAATGACAGCAGGGACAGTTAATTTGGGTTCCATAGTCACTCTCTTCTTGCCCAGGATCAGAATCTTGAGTCTGGTCCAGGAGCCCAGACACAGGACTGTATTTTTCCGCCTCTCTTGCAGTTAGATGTGACCATGTGAAGATCTGGTTAACGACACTGAAACAAATTGTTTGTAGTGTTTACTCAACAGTTCCTTACATGGCTGGAAATGAGCCTCCCCTTTTCCCCCTCTGACTTTGAACATGAAAATATAGACCTTTGCTTAGGAAAGGTGGATCGGAAAAATCAGGAAACTTGAAAGATTCCTGCTCATCCTTTATTCCCCGCCTCTGCAGCCAGTTTACTTAACAAAGAAATAAACATTTTTTTTTATCATGTATACAACTGTTATCTGAGAGTACAGAGCTGTTTACAAGGAAGTTAATCTGAACTTACGCAGATTAAGAACAGAGGCAGATTTATATAATGCCCCACATGTATTGATCAGCCAACGTTTACACAGATTAATGAAAAATAGTGCCCAAAATTGATGGTGTAAGTCAGCAAAAGACCAAGGCAGGGGGACAAGGAGGGAGGGCCAAGCAGAAGGCCATGAAGGAATCACATCCTTCTCCCTCCAGTGAGCCTGAACAGATTCTGGAAACTTCTCAAACTGAGAAAACTCACGCCATTACTATTGGTTCTTAGGACCAAGCCCAATCTGAGACTTAATGCATGAAGTTTCAGTAATAATAATAATAATAATAATTAATAATAATTAATAGTAATAATAACAATAGCAACTTTTACTAGATGCTTCTCCTGATAAATGCAGAAAAGGCTTCAAACCCTTGCCCCTGAGACAGGGATATATTGTGAAGGATGAGCAGTCAACTCCCTCAGTTCTATACCCACTGAGACTAGATAGACGTGAAGTCCTTCAGCTGCCCAGGTGTTGTGGGTATACACGAAGGAGCTCTGTTCTTTGTATATAAAGCCACTGTCAGCCTCGTTTTTCTGCTTCAACAAATGGAACAGATGATACCCACAATGTGAACCACCTATGGGCTTTCCCACAGTGAGAAGAAATCCCCAGCTTGCTAACCACAACCGTGTCATTTTCTATCCCCCCTCAAGAAATCACACAGGACTTAGAGTAGAAATGACATTATTATAAAAGATGCAATGAGGTGACAGCTTTGAGTTTGTTTTGCAGAGATATTAAATAATACCGAATCTTCATAAATAACTGTTTTTATGTGGAGTGTTTGTTATGATGCTGATGCAAATAACTCCAACCTTCAGCAGCAGCTTGGAGAAAACTCATTCATCTCCTCAATGATCTCCCAGCCTGGGAGAACCTTCCCTGAGAAGAAAGTCATTCACCAGGTAAACAGATGAGCAGGTTTCCTTGTGCAAATGAATACTGAATAAAAATCCCTTTAATGAGAATAATGAGGATGGTGATCAGAGCCAATTATTTCAAGCTTCATAATTTGTATATTAACTAAACATTCTCATAATTAAGCAAGTTAGCCCAGGGATATACCATTCATTATAGGCTCTACAGTTTCTTTGCTTCTGAAATTTCTGCTCTCAAGTACTCTTTTGAATGGGAAGCTGAAAAGGGAAATTTTAAACAACTTTAGGCTATTAGCAATCTATTGTCATCATTATAACCACGAGTCTGGACGTAAGCTGACCAGAGTGAATGCTACGCCTCCTGAAAATGGGCTAAGCTGTTTGTCTCTCTGCTGTGTGTGGTCCTGAGGTAGGTCCATCTCCTTGGAATCCCAAGATAGCCACTCCACAGTCCAACCTTAAGGGAGTGAAAGGGAAAGGCTGGTAGCAGAGAGACTAACAGGTTGAGACACTTTCCAAAGTGCCAACAAGCTCTACTAGCACTTTTCGGTTCTATCGCAGTGATCCAGAGTATCCTGGGGTTACTTCCAGTTGCAAAAAAAAAAAAAAAAAAAAAAAATTGTAGAGGCTGCAGAGTCTTGAGAGCAAAGAGACAGGAAAGTGGAAATGAACTGGTAGGCAAGCCACCAGCACCATCTTGTATCCCCCTGCATGCAGAAGGGTAGAGACTGTAATTGACAAATTCTAGAAGTTTCTTTTTTTAAACTCTGCATTCAGTTCTCCAGCAAGGGTCTTCAAAACCCTATTTGAAAAGTGATGTGAACGTACAGACACATGCTTGGCAACTGTGGACCAATGCAAAGACAAGTACCCATGTCTGTAGAGAAGCGCAAGCTGGACACAGATGAACCTGAACAACAGACAGCTGCCTGAAGCAATCCAATAGGGTGAGGGCAAGGGTCCTGTATAAGATGAAAGAGGGTTAAAAGGTCATTTCTAATATTTTAAACTGCTCTGTTCTCTGTTTATCCCTGTAGCATCATTCATTTTATTTAACCTTCTGTTTTACCCAGATCTTAAGATTTTACAAAAAAAAAAAAAAGAAAAAGAAAAAGAAAAAGAAAAGAAAAAAAATTCTGACAAACATAACCCCGTGATCCTTTTCTTCTACCTTGTTGGGACCTCACTGCTCTGACAGTATGGCCCTTCTTTATATGGGTGTTATATGGGTTATTTAGATATCAAATGTGGCTTGATTTCTACAATCAGGCAATTCCTACCCCCCCCCCACATCAACAAGGACAGCAATCCTGGAATTAACAGTTTGCTGTCACTTTTGTGGACGATGTCTATGACTGAGGAACAACCCCTTCATCCAAGAACACGCAGATTATTTGCAACAGTAAAACACTGTTTTAACCCCAGATAGGACTTTTAGATACGTTATAAGTCCTTAATGTTTGTGAAAAGAGTTGATGGAGTTTTAACTTATAATTCCAAACTGTGAAAATCTACACATTTCCTTAACAAGAAATTTCTCAAAATATTGTTAATCGTTAGAAAAATTTCAGAGGTAGGAGGAATAGCTCAAAAGTTAAGAACACTGGCTGTTCTTCCATAGGGTACAGGTTTGGTTCCCCATACTCACAAAGCTATTCACAACTATCTGTAACCCTAGCTCCAGTGGATACCTTCTTCTGGCCTCCATGGGCATCAAGCACCCTCATGGTACACAGACACATGTTCAGACAAAACACTCATATGCATAAATAAAATAACTGTTCAATTTTAAAAAGAAAGAAAATGTCCAAAAATTCTTTATTCCACCCAAAGAAAAAATAGCAACTTACCAGTATTTACAAGGAACCTCACAGAAACCCCAGACAGAAATTATCCAGTTTTTAAGATAAATAGAAATACTGGTGTAATAGCTCTATTGCTTTTCTGTATAAAAATGAATCACCCATGTTTATAGATTAATAAGTCAAGGCAGAATATCATAAAAAATGATTCTCTCAGGAGAACATAGTTTTTAAATTGAGAGCTTAGATTTCCCCAAATGCTTTTTTCCATGGTAAACACCAGGATTCACTGTTCTTTGCTTTGGGTAGTTTTTTTTAACAGGCATCTTAACTGTCTTTGTCCAAAATGGAATTAGAGAAAGTATTTAGCTCTGGCAAGATCCCATGTTCTTCCGATCAGGGTCAAGCCTTGTTCTAATCACTACTGAGTTGTTGACTCCTGGGATTGACATGCAACAAGTATCCTTGGTTATAAACTACGATCTACCTACCAATTGCGAAAACTGTATTCACAGGAGTCGATAGGGCAGTTGATGACGAGATGGCACTCAGAAATGGCGTTGACGTAATTTAGGAGGCGGAATCATAAGAGAAACAGCATAGTGTTTGAATGAAGAGCGAGTGGAATTGGCAGAGGGGGTGGATTTGGGAGGAAAGGTGTGTGACTTCATTACCATGTTACTTCAGTAAACTTTGTTACTGAAGAAGACAAGAGGATTCTTTGTGACATTGAGACTTTCTACAATACTACAGTGGAGGAAATGCCCATGAATGTGGCTGACCTAATTTAATTCCTGGGATGA
>NC_034604.1:49165018-49181120 GCF_900095145.1 Mus pahari | reverse complement strand
TTTTTTTTTCTTAGAAACTCATTTGCTAGTTATGTAGAAATGGTTGTATTAGATGTTCTCTATCATTTAATAATAAACTTGTGGACTAAAAGAATTAAGTGTTGTATAAAATCAGCCAATTATGTTAAACTAGCATATCTGCCTTTATTGTGTTTGTCATTAGCCTGACTAGAAAGGCCTTTAAATTGATTTTTTTTTTTTTAGAGAAAATTTGAATACATTTTGTTGGTATTGTAGTTATTCAATAAAGTATTTAGTTATTGGGGTGGGGAAATCCTGTGTTCTTAAACTCTCACATCATCTGTCCCTTGAAGCAAGTAAACACACTACTGACTTCTGCTTTTTCATCAAGGAGCTTGATAAATCTGAAATGTAGAACTACAAGAAGGAGCAAGTCTATGTTCTACCTTTAGTTTACTTCATATGCTAAAAGCATCATTTCTGTGACAACCTGCTATAAAGCATGGAAAGTGGGCTGGAGAGATGGTTCAGCAGTTAGGAGCACTGACTGCTCTTCCAGAGGTCCTGAGTTCAGTTCCCAGCAACCACATGGTAGCTCACAACCATCTGTAATGGGATCTGATGCCCTTTTTCTGTGTGCCTGAAGACAGTGACAGTGCACTCACATATCAAACAGTGAGACAGTCTCCCAACCTTCAAGGAAAACAGGTTTTTCCCATGTACAAAACCAAAACAGAATAGCACCGTGGTAAAATAAACACAGCATACAATTTACCATCTTTGCTGGCCAATCTTGGTTGTCAAGTGGATGGGGTTTGGAATTGCCTAGGAGATGTAGCTCTAGGAGGGTGTTTGGAGAGTAGCTTAATCAAGAAGGGAAAACCCAGGCTTGAAAGTAGATCAGGTGCATCCCTGGAGTGAATACAAATGGGAAATTATTGCTTGTAAAAATTTATCACTGTTTCCTGATCCAAGCAGGTATGAACAAGCAACTGTGTCTGTCTGTCTGTGTCTGTCTGCCTGCCTGTCTATCTGGCTGTTTATCTGTCTGTCTATCTGTCTGTCTGCCTGCACCCTGGTCCTATCATGATGCACTAGGTCTTCAGACTGGGAATGGAAATAAACTCTTCTTTGTTTGAGTCATTTGTGCATGGCGTTTTTATTGAAGAAGTGAGCAAAAGTAACAAATATATCTTAACTATTACCTAGGTTCCCCCTCACCCACCTGCAAACCACTAGAATGTTTTTACCTTCCCCACTGGCTAAAGAGTGACTTCAACTTGGCATCCCTGCCTTCTCCCCAGGATACCCTTTTGCTTCCCGTCTCCGTCTCCTTGAGTTTTACTCTGTGAGTCTGTAAGTGGAATCATATGGCTGGTATTTATCCTTTCCTGATTGATTTATTGAACTTAGCTTGCCTTCGGGGTTCCTGTGTGTTGTGGTGTGCATCAGAAAGCCCTTTCTTTTAAAAGCTGGACATCCCACTGTGTGTGCCCACCACACTTTGTTTATTCAGTATTTATAAGTACTTGAGTTGCTTCTCTTTTTGACTCTTGGAAATCATGTTGCTCAGAACAAGTGTGCACAAACACATCTCTGAATCATTATTTTTTATTCTTCTGCTTCCTGTGATTTTTTTTTTTTAGCAAGAAAGCTGAATGTGGGTGTTCATTTCATACACAAGGGGGGGTGGGGGAAATCCAGAAATAGTCGGGAAAACTTCATAAAACAGAGAGCGAGTGTGGGGCAATATAAAATATAGCTTTGTCTCTGGCTTCCCAGATTTCTATCCTACAAGACTGGATTACTTTCCAATTCTCTTATCTGTGAAAGAAGGGCACTAAAGATGCAATTATCAAGTCTAAGCACTAAGCAGCTAAGGACTGTGGCTTGCAAAGCTTACACTATGGTGTTTATCCTGCTCCAGGACCAAATCCAAAACTGGAAGGCACTGTTTTTAAAGTCTACTCTTCAAGGTGTGGATTTTCCCCAGTTGTAGAGAAGGAGAAATTAAGATTTATTTTTAAAAGCCTTAGGGATTTTCAAAAGACAGAGATGAGAAGAAAATTAGGGCACTGATCCATCAGTTCATCACGGATAGTAAGCTTTCGAGAAGGAGAAAGACAGTCATCTGTACACTAGTCCTCAAGATGAACTACTGCCTTCTTCTTAAAACAGAGCTTAACAGAGTTGAGGGGAGGATTAGCCATCAGAGCACTGGGGTTCAGTTCCCAGCATCCACTTGGTGGCTCACAACTGACTATAAGTCTAGTCCCACGGGACCCACTGTCCTCTTCTGGCGTCTATGGGCAGCACACATGTGCAAGGTACACAAAAAATACAAGTGGGCACACACATACACGTAAGAATACATGCTACATATTAAAATAGGGTTTAACTGAAAGAACTTCAACATTTCATTATTAAAATGAAGGGTTTTGACTGCATTTTAGATTATCAGGGTGTGTGTGTTGGGGGTGGGAGTAGGGGTGGGGGGAGAGACCAAGAAGAACAAGTGTGATAATGTTGGTGTCTACGTTTTGTAATAAACATCTTCAACTTTCCCTCACATTTGTTGGTTTATTTTATCAAATTTGGAATACTACTTGGTTCAAATATATTAATAATTAAAATTCTCCTCTTTGATTTCTGCAAAGAGTTTATTTATGTCTGTCATTCTATACTGTTACCAAGCCAACCCCCTGTTCAGGCATCAAGGCCAGTTCTCCTGTGTCTCTAGCTTTTGGAGGAACAACCAGGCTCCACTGTCCGCCTAGGGCAGGGACATTGAGAATGAAACTGTGTTTCTCCACAATGAACATTATGGCAAACTCCTCTAGCCTTCTACATTTTGTGTTGGCCCACAGGATTCAGAGAGGAATCCTGACTGCTGTTGTTACCCATATGCCAACAACTGTGCATATTATCTAACGCTGACTAACACTACCCGTCCCTTTCTGCTTCCATTCCTGCAAAATGTCCATAGAGAGCCATTACCTTCAGCTTTGTGCCAAGACCTGGGGACGTCCTCTTAACCTCCATGTCTCAGTTTCCTCTTCTGTAACAAGAGAGTCCAACCGCAGTGCCTTTGTGCATTCTGTAAGACAGTGATGCCCCTGGTAGTGTCCCACCGAGAACACTGGGAGTCGGTCAGTGATGACTGCCATATTGAACTCTGCACTCCTGACCCTGACCCTCTGTCAGAGCTTACTCCCACTCCCTCTGCGGATGATAGAACCCACGTGTGTCTTCCCTCCTGGCTCCGGGCCCTTGAAGCTCGCCTAATGCATGCAGGCACTGACTGATTCCACAGTCTGATGGCTTTCCAAACCAAGCACCGCCCTTTCTTATCACACTCTCCCAGGCCTCTGCCCGGCTTCCATGTCCAGCTGCCCAGCATGGCTCCAACACTAACACCATTTAAGGTTTGAGCTTCAAAAGCTCTCTTTTCACAACCTGACCTGAGGAGACTGGCTGGGGCGCGTGTGGCTTGGCTGCTGTCTGAAACCCCAGAAGACTGGAGCCCTTACAAACCCCCCCGCGCCACTCCACTCCTAGTCAGTTCTGTAATAATTTCGGGCTGAAGCCATGTCTCTTGCCCTGAATCGCAGGATTTCAGCCACAGAGCCAGGAACCGGAGCCAGGTCTAGGCTTTCCCATGGTTCTGTTCTACCCACTCAACAATAATGCCAAAAAAAAAAACAAAAAAAACAAAAAAAAAAAAAACTCAGACATTTCATGAAACCTGCCTCTTCTGTCAAATTGCGTTATTCTCAAATTGTGTAAGACTTATGTAAACACTCTCGCTTCACACAAGGGGTTCCGTAAGTACATTTTGCTGTGTGTTTCTCACTCTGCAGGTTTCCTACGGATGGGTGTGTAAAAAAGTGCCAAGATTTCAGACTTAAGAAAACACTTACAGGGCAGCCGTCCAGTGGCATTACAGTCAGCTTGTGCCCAGAGGCACAGAGCAGATCGCAGCAGGACCTGCTGGGTGACACTCATTCACTCATTACCTACCGAGCCCGGCAGCCCAGTAGCAGCGCTAACCTCTCTGCTGATTCGCTGTCAGACTTTTGAGGTGCATTTTTGATGTTGTCCGGCTGCGCATTTCTTCCTTCTGTCTCTCCTCATCACGTTGTCTTCCCGCTTAGTCACTCATTCTTCCCAATAGCCACTCTTTCTCCTTCGCTGCCCCTTCTTTTGGACCCCTGCCTTTCTGTTAACTAACTCTAATGCAAATTGGTGGATTTGTTAGAAGTTATATCTAAGAAAGGGTATTCTCATTTACCAGCCAAATCCCTTCGCATGGGAGGAGTCTCCTTATATTTGATGGGAATTCATAATGTGGCTGGATTTGTATTGGATTTCGTATTATTGTAAGTTGGTTCCTCTGACTATTCCTAACTAATAATCATTAAATTAGCTTGCACTACAATAAAATGAAAGCATTAAGTTGATTATTAAACAATTTAAGGTAGGCTCACTATAGCATATTGGCGCAAATTAATAGGCCGTAGCATAAAAATGAAGATGCCAAATGTCTAATCAAGAGCAGCTTTAAAATGCAGCAGCCAATGTTATAATTTATATACACCATGCCAATTAACACACTACTCTAAACAGACTTTCCAGTTTCAAATTTATTTTCTATCCATTACATCTAACCTACAGTCCCCATCTAAATCTTAACGTGCCTTCCCATTCTTTCAGGAAATGTATGGTTTAGTATAATCGAGAGCAGGAGTTCTTCCTAATGAGTTTTATAGTATAGGCTTCCAGAAACAGCCTGAGCCTCAGGTGGAAGGACAAGGTGGGGCCTGATAACTTGCACATCTAACAGGTTCTGGGTGAGACTGGCCGGTCTGGAGGCCACACTTTCATTTTGATGTTGCAGATTTTCCTTTTAATATTGCAGCCTTCACCTGCTGCTCTGACCAGGCCTCTCTGTGTCGCCCTTCCTAAGAACCTCCTCTGAATGGGGAAAATCTTCTATTTGTTTTCTTAGGGATGTCTCATCTGTACTGAGATGGTATCTGTTGCTGAAACTGTATACCCACCCTTTCCCCATTTTGTGGAGCATCCTACAGGGCCTCAGGATTTCTCCCGTCCCTTCTTTATGTATTTATTTTTGTCTGCCATTAATTTGCTTATTTTATATGCTACCTGTATTATTACTTAATTATTCATAAATGTGAGCAATTTAGTCTTTTTTTTTTTTAAATCTTCATCTAGGCTTATAGATAAATAGCAAAATAGCTGTTTTAAATTTTATTTTGGATGTTGTTTTTGAAAACTCTAAGAATGATCAGTCAAGGACTCAGTGTTTGTTCTGGTAGGACTTCGGAAAGCATCAAATTGACTGTAGGGTGGCTGAGTCCACAAAATCCTCTGCTGAGTTCTGAGGAAAGACCTTTTACTGATCCATCTGGAGGAATGGAAAGCTCTCTACACCACACACAGTGCTTGCTCCATAGAACACAATGCATTTCTTAAGCTGTCCATAAGGCAATCAGATTCTCATGAGCAGGTTGCTTCGGCTTCCTGCCTCAGTTTTGCTATGTCCAGAGGTGGATTTACGGTCAAAGTCCATCAGATTCATCATCTACATCTGGACCAGGGAGTAACCCCAATGCCAAGCTTCTTTGGTCATTTCTCTCTGTAAGACTTAGAAAAGAATAAACAAAGGAAAAAAAGAAAGGGGGGAAGAGAGGGAGGGAGGGAAGAAAGAAGGAAAGGAAGGAAGGAAGGAAGGAAGGAAAGAAGGAAGGAAGGAAGGAAGGAAGGAAGGAAGGAAGGAAGTTATTATTTTCTTTAAAAGAGCCTACAATCCTGTGTGACTTGGAACAAGCCCTGGAGATGATCCACGTTTGTCTATGTAAAACAAGTTAAGCAGCCAAGTCAGAAGAAAGACAAACTCAGAAGCGAATGAGCACCCTTCCCCAGTCGTTGCTTTTTTTAATCTGGAAACACAACTCTCGAACTATTTAATCAAATGAAGACACATGCTTTGCAATTGAAAAATTGACAACCATCTTACTCTTTTCTGAAAATGGACAACATTAGTTTGTATGTTCATTGATTTTATGTGATTCATATTATAAATAACGTTTCTTGAAACTAGGCCATGACAATTATAGTCGGAGTTACATTTGTAAATCAATGTGGATTTCTGATTGTTTGGGATGAAGGTCTTCCATTTATTGGAAGAACCACAGTAAAACCCTGAGGAGGATCTATAAGAAACATTTGGACAACTCCACATCATTAAAGAAGGACTCACGGAAAGAAGAAGCTCATATTTTTATGACTAGACTGAAGAGTTACAAAGCCTGCGCCAACCCACAACAGATCGCTTGCTGGCTTAAGAAAAACATGGGGAGAGAGATGTAGCAATAACACACGGTCTCACTCTGCTGCTCTGGAAGACACAGGGATACAGCTTAGAAATGAGACTGAAGGTAGCTTAAGAGGCAGAGGTACCTATCATCAAGTCGAAAGGCTAGTCCAGTGACTCCTAGAAGCTGTGTTCTGATGTGTACAGGCATGTGTGCATCCATGCACACACCCAATGAATAGACAAGAAGTCATTTAGCTTTGTTAAAGAAAGAACAACCTAAAAGACAATCCTTTGAAGTTTCTGGTCAAAGAATGTGCTTTACAGAAACTGGAATATAGCTCATGTTTACACAAATTTGTTTCAAAAACAAAAAGGAGTGTTTTCTTT
The DNA here is from genome assembly GCF_900095145.1 of Mus pahari. Lineage (NCBI taxonomy): Eukaryota > Metazoa > Chordata > Mammalia > Rodentia > Muridae > Mus > Mus pahari. The sequence goes on along the minus strand of NC_034604.1, from coordinate 49,174,432 downwards.
CAAAGCCATTCCTTGTGAGCCATTTGTCATCACTGTGAGCTTCTGGTACTTGACCAATTCTTTCAGAAACTTGCTGTAAAACAAATGGCCATTAAACTCTTACAATGTCACAATAGAGAATTCTTATTATGACTCATTCTTAATGCAAAATTTGCTTAAATTACTATATTCATTGAGCGGGATTGCCAAACTCCATTTCATAAACAAAGTCATTTTCATAAGCAGTAAATCATAATTTAAATTTCTCTTCACTTTCATCAGATGCGTTTTTGCTTCCCATGTGTAAGATCTTAATTGTTTTTCTTCAAGCAGTAATTTTCATGAACAAAGATGTTCATTTTTAACCCTCATTCCTTGGGGGTGGAGGGAGTGGATGATGGAGATGAAGTGAAATTTACATTATTTGCTACATTAAAAATTAGGCATACCATTTTTAAAGCCAAGAAGCACAAGCTGTTGAAGCTGGGCTTCAAGAGTAGTATTTAGCAAAGCCATTACAGCTTAAGTTAAATATTTAAATTAAATAATACCTGTGTGCTCAGTCCTTGAAGCAGAGACACCATTCCATAAATGTTAGTTGACTGAATGACAGTACATTCTAATGTCCAAAGGTTCATTCTATGTCTTCTGCTAAGGAAACCAACAAGAAAAGACCCCCTTTCTTTCCAAGAGTCTGCAGTACTTTATTCTCTTGAGAGTAATGTTTACATGAATTTAAAATGGGTGCATGTCATTGAAAGATCTTATTTATCTTGGGCTTCATAGAAATACAAAAGCTGGCCCAGGTTAGAAAGGTAAGAACATATTGAAGCAAATTTCTCTGAGCTGTGAGGTCTAACAGCCAGTTCCCCCAACAGGAATTCTTGAAATTCTCAGATGGAATCTTGGCTTAGAAATAGGGGATATAGGTTTTTTTGATCCAGACCTGCCAAATCGGGCCCACCTTGAAACAAAACCCCCAGGTGGTCTTGGGAATACACTGAAATCTATCTGATTTAAAACAAACAAACAAACAAACAAACAAACAAAATCTTGCTGAAATCAACAGAGTATGATCCCACAAACACCAGCCAGCAGGATGATTTTTAGCTGACAGAAGTTAAGAAGCTGCAGAAACAACAAGCATCCCTTGATGTTCCCTCTTCTGCCCTAAAACATAGAGAATAACTTTACCTTTGCAAAGATAGTCCCGTCTCCTTACCAGGAAGGGGCAAACTCTTAGGACCAGAAACAACTCTTGAGTTACAAATTTGACTGAGTAAACCTTTCTAGCCTGTATTTGCTAGTCACCTTCCTCAATATACTCCCTTCAGGAGCTCCAAGCACCATCTCTCATCCTTTCTGAACAATTCTTCAGCCTTCATGGAGCTGATATGTGAGCCCTCATCATGCATGCCTTGATTTCTCAGAGTTTTTCTGTGAAGACCTTGGGCTCGAATGAGCATGGTAATTCAGCAAGTCTCCTTTTACTTGCTTGTTGGCCATTTGTCATTTAATTCCCAGTTGTCTTGGAAAGGGGGAGTGTTAGCTGGGCATGGTTGGCGCACGCTTTTAGTTCCAGCACTTGGGAGGCAGAAGCAGGCAGATTTCTGGGTGTTTAAGGCCAGTCTAGTCTACAAGTGAATTCCAGGACAGCAAGGGCTATACAGAGAAAACCTGCATTGAAAAGAAAGAAAGAAAGAAAGAAAGAAAGAAAGAAAGAAAGAAAGAAAGAAAGAAAGAAAGAAAGAAAGAAAGAAGAAAGAAAAGAGTACAGTTTTACCTCTCCCATGGTACTTGAGGATGAGTTTGTGATTCACAAAAGGGTCAAAGGACAGAAAACAACTTTGGGTATTTAAACATTTAGCATATTCATTTTACACAAACCTGAGCCAATAAAGAGACACTACTCCCTCCCAACAAAAACATCACTTGCTTCTAACCTATATAGAATTATTTACATTAAATTCGCCTCCCAAGCCTGAGTAAGTGGGGTCTCTAACTGAATGCTAGCATTTCATTCTCTAAATGAATTCTCAGCGTTTCATGAGGGTGGCACTCAAGGGTCCAGCTCTGAGCCACCGTGGTTTGCTGTACACAGACTCAGGCCAGCACGGATGAGAAACACCCGGCAAAAGATCCCCATCGCGGTGGAACATGCCCAAACGCTTTCCGTCAAAGTACAATGGAGTGAGATAACTGTTTATACAGCATTTGCATTGTGTAAGGTATTCTAAATAACCTAGATGTGATTTAAAGTATCTGGAAGGATGTGCATGCATTATATACAAGCACTGAGGTTTTGTGTAAGGAACTTGAACATCAGCAGATGTGGGCACGAGAGAAATGGGGGAGATTCCTGGAACCGGTCCCCTCCCGCTCGCCACCTCCCGGGATATTGGAGAACGCCTGCAGTGGGACAGAGATTGCTTCTGAATTTAGAACAGAAGCTTCTCTCTTTGTACTTCCTCTAGACTTCCTGCTGGCTAAGAGCACCCCCCCCCTTGCCTCAAGGTATTGATTATAGCCAGAAATAAATCAGAAACTTCTGTGCCTGCTTGAGTTAAGAGAAATCAGACTTCCCACTCTTGACAGCTCTGCCTGGGCCGAGAGCTGCATCCAGCCAACACCAATCATCTATAAACAGAAATGGGAAAGCATTCTCCCAGCAAGGCCACAGCCATTGAAAGCATTAAGTGAAGGCAGGGCTCAACCCCAGAATTAGCAACAGCGGCACCAGCAGCAGCACTTGGCCACATCCAGACTTATTTAATCAGAAACTTAGGGGGCAATAGGGCCCAGTAATCAGAGTGTTAGCCATGCTTCCAGCTGATTCCCATGCAAGCTAATCACTGAGCTAATGAAGGCTCTTCCTCAGTTCACTGAGCTCCTCCCATGATCCTGACACGTTTCTCAATCTCTTAGCTCATTTCAGCTTCCACACCAACCCTGCAAGGTAGAAACCACTTTATCCATTTTAAGTTGGTTTACAGATGAAGGCCAGTGCAAAGTCAGGCCTGAGGTATAGCTCTGTAACTCCAGTACCTACATGGGAGGCTGGAGAATCATGAATTGAGACCAAAGAAAGTTGGGGCTGGGGCTAAGATGATGGCTCAGCACCTGCCACACAAGCATGGAGACCTGGATTTGGTCCCAAGAATCCTCATGAAAGGCTGGATATTGTGACCCTCCACTTCCAGCACATCTAGCAAAGCGTGGAGGCAGAGACAGAGCAATAACCTAGAAGGTTAAGGGACAGATAACATTGAGTACGCTGCAGAGATAAAACTCTGCCCCAACAGAGTAAAAGGCAAAAGGTCAAAGGTGTAAACAAATTCTAAAAGTTGTCCTCTGGTCTCCACAAGCCCACCATGGTTATGATCTAAGCAGCAGAAGGTACCTTGGCAAGATGGGAGATAAGGGACACTGCAAAGTCACACCATGCAAGGGATCCCAGGATCTCACATGAGAGGATTACTGGGGGGGGGGGGGGGGGGGGGAGACAGGCACGCCAAGGATGCCTCGGACCCAGGGTGGAAAGGTAAAGAGGACAGAAATGAGAAGGTGCTGGCTCTTTATAAGAGTGTATCGAGCGTGGCCATAGAGAGAATACAAAACTCATGGAGACAGAGGAAATGTGATTCATTTTCAAGGCTAATGAGGACATGGCCTGCAGTCACTAGGTAACCAAAAGTTGGCTTAGGGGTGAAGATTTCCAACAACTATGGCTCCCACACGTATACACAACACACACTCACAGCTTTTTGTTGTTGTTGTTTTTAAGAAAAAGGAATCAGATACGGTGGGGCACACCTTTATTCCCAGCACTTGGAATGCAGATGGGGGTGGATCTCTGAGTATGAGCCCAGCATCGTCTACACTGCAAGTTCCAGCCAGAGATCCTACGTCAAAACAAAAAGAGGGGAAAAATATAGGTAGCGAGGATGGGAAATGAGTCAAGTCTTGTACTTGAGTTGTACAGAGCGGGGCACTTGGACGTCTTGGTGAGTGCTGTGCTAGTGAAACCTGTGGTGAGGAGTTGCAAAGAACAAGATCAAACCTGGAAGAGAAGATGAATGAGGCTCATTTGAATATGCAAAAGATGAATGGGGGCTCATTTGAATATGCAAAGAAGTAAGCTGAGCACTTAGGATGCTGCAAGGTTTTCTCTTGTAGACAGCTGGAACAGCTGGATGACACTGCAGCTGAGGAGGTCTCAGTTTCTCGTCACACAAGCTTCCTCGTGAACATCCCTGAGACATGGTAAACAATCTGGGGATGAAGGTAAACAAAGCCAGATGCCTTTCTCAGGCTTACAGGAAAGTGAAAATATAGAGAGATAGACCCGACCTTGGGTTCCAGACTCCACCTTAGAAAACCTGACCTAAGGCTGAACTCAACTAACCAGCTGGCACCTAGCACCAGTTCTAGGTTACTCCCCAACAAACCTACCCTTCCAGGTTACAAGTCTGCCCCTGACACTTCACTTCCTAACAACTACCACTCAAGAGGAATTCAGTTTATGATTTGTCCTCCTTCATCAGCCAGTTATGTTAAAGGACAACAAAATTCGATAACGGCCCCCAATCAGATATGTGCCAGGCTAGAAACCCCCTTAATTGCTTGCTGTTTCCTACAAAATCTTGTCCTGCTGAGAGCTCGGGGCTTCACCCTCCTGTTCTGCCTCCTCAGAGATGTCAGTGTGGCCCAAGCTCCAGCTTGTAAATAAGTAGACCCTAGTGTGATTGCATCCAAATTGGCTTCTTGGTGGTTTTTTTTTTTTTAGGGTTCACAAACGAAGCACAACAAGGACACCCACTTGAATCTAACTTGGAGATAATTTTAGTGTAAATCCAGTACATACAATATGAGAAACACGGTTTTACTAAAATAATACCTCTCTTTCTGAAAATTTCAAATTAACTGAGCAGAGTGGATTACATTCGCAAGTCGACCTCTGAGCCTTCAGTTCAGAGGTCACAGGGAAGCCTTCCTTTAAGACCCACTCTGCCAGGCTCTGACTGGAAAACCACATATGAGCACAGATAAATGAAGATCACGAAGCTGACTTGAGTTTAGAACATCAGGTCTCTACCTTGTCTCCAAAGACTCCCTCTGGAGGTTCATTTAATTTCCCCTGTCCTTCTCAGGTGGGGAGCTATCCTTAACAATATAGGTAGCAATTATCAGATTGTAGTACCAGAACACAAAGAAAGAACAAAAGGAAAGGGATCATAAGCTTTTCTTTAAAAACTACCAATAAGATCAGTGTCTGTGAATGTATGTGAGTGAATATTTATTAAAAATTGCATCTTTGCCCGCAATACAAAAGGCTTCCAACATCAGCAGCGCTTGTCTTCTATCCCTTTAGGATTTTATTGATGACTGCTGTGGGGATTTTAATCAGCTTCTATGTGGACTATTTTTTTTTTTTTCCTTCTGCCAAAAAATATTATGTTGCTTCCATCTTCAAGCCACCTAAATCATTATGAGCCATTAACTTCTGACCTAATAGCTTTGTTAAATGAAAGACTTTAACATTTTGCAATATCAATAATAAGCTTGATGCATCGTATTTTTCCCAACAGTTTAGACTTTGGAAAGCAACAGAAAAGAAGTAGAAATGGAAATTTTAATTAATGTTTGGAAACTTTTCATCTCATTTGAGTCTTGCTGAAAACCTGCCAGGCAGGTATTCTAACATGGTTTCCTGGTTCTCCTTGAACTTTATCCCAACAGTGTGCAACCCACAGACATCATTTGGTTAAGGATTTTCAGAGAACAGGTTTTAAATGCCTGTGTGACTCTGTCCTGTTGCACGAGGTGTCAGATCAGGGGTAGGAAATAATTACTGACTGTCCTAGTGGTTTGACAGTTGGGTAATAGGTCAAAAGGAAACGCTAGAGCTTCTATCAAGCTATTTAAAACCTCTAATTAGAATGCACATTTTGACAGGCTGGTGAGAGGGCTGAATAGATAAGGGTGCTTGGTACCAAGGATGATGACCTGACTTCAGTCTTGGCACACACACACACACACACACACACACACACACAAGGTAAGAGGACTGACTCCCACAGGTTGAAACTGTGAGCCAAAATAAATCCTTCTCAAATCTCCCTTATCAAATCAAAGCCTGGTAAAGTAGGTCATAAATACCTACTGGGAACTTCTGAACCAAAGACAGGTTGGGTTGCAGAATGCAATCCAGTCTGCCAGGTTAATTTAAATTTTGCAAAAACAAAGACAATATTTTAGTAAAAGCTTTGTCTCAAGGACAATTCACCACACATACAATAAATTGACTACTTGATTAATTTCTAATTTACATTTTGACACCCAACCTCCTGTCCTTTATCTATTTTCTTCAAGGAAACTTTCTCTGTCCTACATAGCGATGACCACACGATCCTAATCCCTAGAGACTTAGCTGTCTTTCCCTCGGTCCATACTTGGGGAAACTGATGCTCAGAAGTGCAAAGCTCACGGGGTTTTTTTTGTTTTGTTTTGTTTTGTTTTGTTTTGTTTTGTTTTGTTTTGTTTACAGCCTTGAAGCTCACAGTTGTAGCATGTCCCCTGGCACCGCAGTTTTCTACCTGACCAGGTCCTTGGGAATCCAATGCTCATGAGCTGGGTAGCACTAACCATTTCTTTGTGGAACTGTGTCCTGTCTATTTGCCTCTGGCCAGTGTTTACATAAAACACTGCTAATGCTTACTGAACTATGTCCCTGTTTCGTTTTGTTTGCATCTCTGAGACAATTTAAGGGAAGAAGAACCTACTTTAGCTCCTAATTTTAGAGATTCTCATTTCACGGCCAACTCACAGCATCCCTTTCAAGAATATGATTCGAGGGGAAGTGTAAATGGAGATAAGATGTAGCTGTTCTTCAAAGGACCACTAACTGGCAACCTAACTCCTCCAATCAAGCTTCTCTTGTTAGTATTTTCACCACCTCCCAATAGTGTTCCTAATTATGGACACTCTGGGTCAGATGACCAGATCACTCCTTGAAAATCTAACCTCTGGGTATTGCTTATATCATGGTCAAGCCTCCAATGTATTTGCCTTGCTGGGTACTTTATACTGAAACTGTAGCAGAATTAGAGACATAATTTCAGAATTTTTGAAATCCAATTGCTTTCAATAAAAAGTGGTTAAATATACCTGTAAATGCTTTTAAGCCTTCGTCAGAGGAGGATGGGTGATTGGGAAATGGCTGTAGGCACTTCTGCACTGTAGTGTTGCTGATATCCCAAGACAACTGAGACCAATCAGTACCCAATTCCAGGTTACTAAGGTGAAACCTCTGAACATGGAGGTGAGAAGATTAATGATAGAGTACACCACTTATATATTAATATTTTTATCATGCAATAGGCTCAAATAACCTCAAAAGGATAGGCAACAGGAAATAATTAGGAAGTAGGTAGCGTGATATATTCTTGTTTTAATAAAAATGTATTTAGTTCTAACTTTGCATACTTTAATTTCTTTGAAAAATGGCTATTTAACTACTAACTTGCCACAATCCTAAAAAATATATATATATAATAATTAGTTTTTTCAAACAATTCTTTCTGCTTGTTAGAAATTTTTTTGGCTTGTGTAATGGCCCTCCAGATTTTTCCCACTGGAGAAGTTACTAGTGAGAAGTATGATTGCAGAAAACCCTATCAGCATTCTGAGACTGAGAGAGAGACAGAGAGAAAGAGAGATTGAGATCGAGAGAGAAAGAGAGACATCAGAATGGTTCTACTTCTGCTATAGAAAAAGATCAGGGCATATATTTCAAAGAAAAATATCTATCAAAATCATTCAAGTTACATTGGATGATTTTAGAAACTTGGTGAGCAATTAAGATTTATGAAAATATTTCTGAGTTGGCTAAGTATCAAAAAAGACAGTGGTGCTTCCTTGTACTTGTACATATTTATTTTAATTGACAGATGAAAACAAACTCCAGCCAAAATCCTGGAAAACATGATGGCATAATTTAACCTATTTATGATTATGGTATAAGGAGTGAGTTCTAATATTAAATTTGCATATTGAACTATAAATAGCAGAAAACATCCATTATAGTTATGATCTTCTGAAATAAGCTGAAATAAGTATTTCCTCAAATGAATTTTGTATAACAAGATAAATTCAAATAATAGGAGTAATTAGGAAAGTGACACACTATAAATGGACTTCCCTGATGCAGAGGAGGTTTTTGCATGTGCAGCCCCTCAGCATCCACTAGTTCCATGTGGAGTTCCTCAATTGCACACAAAATCCCAAACAAACAAGTGGCAAAACTGAGTTCGTACCAAATTCATACAGTTATTATCTTGCCATTATTCCCTAGACAAGGTGTTGATTATTTATATAATATAGATACTTTCTTAGATATTATTAATAATCTAGAGATGATTTAAAGTATATGGGAAGCTACATAGTGTTTATAACACTAGGACATTTTATACAAGGACCTAAAGCACCTGTCCATCTCTGTAATGGTAAGAAGGAAGAGGGAGTCCTGAACCCCATGGATGGATACTCATGGATACTCATGGATACCTCTCACTTTGCCAAACCATGGTTTCCAGTTTAGTAAGATGTTGTTATTGCTATTGTTTTATTGTTGTATGAGACCAAGGCTTCTATAGTCAAAGCTGGCTAGCCTTGAATATATGGCCAGAACTTCTGATAGACCTGCCTGCACCTTTTGGTTTCCCTTCTGAAAGTTAGAATTCCAGGTGTGTTACCCCCCCCCCCCAATCCCCGGATTTGTTGTTGTTACGGAGCCTTGTTTTGCAATATAATTAACTCCAAAATTATCTGTTTGAATGAAACAGAAAGGAATCCCCAAAGCAATTATCCAGTTCACAACAAAAAGAATGCTTGAACAAGCAAGCTTTTCCAGGAGGACTGGTTTTGTTCCTTGGTTTTTTCCAATAAAAAAGGTGTAAATGTCCTTATACATTTTTGAAGGTCATTATGTCATGGTTTTATGCAAAAGAATTTGGGCTTCTAGGGAATCTCTTCTGGCACTTTTAAAATGAAAGAGGATCTTAAAAGTCCAGGCCATCCCAAGATTGTCCAATCCATGACAATAACTCCAATTCCCATAAGAACGTTAGGTTCCTATAGAGCATTTGGCCTTGCAGGACACCTCTGGCTAAAGAATGAAATAGAGCTCAAATGCTTATGTCTCATTGAATAAAAAGAGACCTTCATGTGCTCTATCAACAAGCACAAATGAGGCCTACTGTGTGCCTGAAATTCTATTAAGCACTATGGCTGAATACTTAGAACTTTAGTTTGCTTTCCATTGTTGTGATAAAAATCCATGGCCAAAGCAAGCAGGAAAGGTAAGGAAAGGAGAGGAAAGAGGAGTGGGGAGGGAGGGAAGGAGAGGGGGGAGGGGAAGGGAGGGGAGAGAGAGGG